>NC_073258.2:64826000-65156500 GCF_029289425.2 Pan paniscus
TTCCAAAATAGAGGGCACTCAGTTCTTACTGAGAACCTATTTCAGAACAATGGACAACGGTCACAATTTATGAATCCCATTGTTTTCCAGGAAAAAAAAAAGAGTATTAATTGTTTGGTCAGAGTTTGGGGATTCAAGAATCCCCAAAAAGGAATTTAAACAGGGATCTCCTCAAACAGACAAGGACATAAAGACTGGGTGGGTACCCATCTCTGAGGGAGGCTGCAGGTTGGAAAGAGATGGTGTGGACATCAGTAAGACCATGTTGAGTAATAAGCAGCTGGCGGTGTGCAGAGCCAAAGAGCTCACCTGCTCCACATAAACACCAATGAGAGGAGCCCTCACGTAGAACATGCTGCCTTTATTTTTTCTTTTTAAGACAGGATCTCACTCTGTTGCCCAGGCTGGAGTGTAGTGGCATGATCGTGGCTCACTGCAGCCTCAACCTCCCCAGGCTCAGGTCATCTTCCCACCTCAGCCTCCCAAATAGTTGGGAGCACAGGTGCACACCACCATGCCTGGCTAATTTTTACATATTTTTAGTAAACACAGGGTTTTGCCTTGTTGCCCAGCTGGTGTCAAACTCCTGGGCTCAAGGGAACCTCCCACTTCGGCCTCCCAAAGTGCTGGGATTACAGGCATGTGCCATTGCGCCCAGCCCCATGCTGCATTTTTTAAAACAGAAGTTATTACGATGACAAAAAATAATTTAAAATATTATAATGGTTCAGACAGAAAAAGTATTCCGTTATCTAAAAAGGAAGAGTGAAAAAGTCATACCCAAAAAGCCACATACTGTATGATTCCATCTATATGTCATTCCAGAGCAGGCATAACTACAGCACGGAAAAGTGATCTGTGATTGTCACAGGGGTTGAGGAGAGGGACTGACTAGCAAGAGGCGTGAGGGAATTTCAGGGGTAAAATTTCTATACTCTTCTACATCTTCATGGTTTTTTTGTTTGTTTTTTTTTGTCTTGTTTTGTTTTGTTTGAGACAGAGTCTCGCTCTGTCTCCCAGGCTGGAGTGCAGTGGTGCGATCTCGGCTCACTGCAACCTCCGCCTCCCAGGTTCAAGCGATTCTCCTGCCTCAGCCTCCCAAGCAGCTGGGACTACAGGCGTATGCCACCACGCCTGGCTAATTTTTTGTATTTTTAGTAGAGATGGGGTTTCGCCATGTTGGCCAGGCTGGTCTTGAACTCCCAACCTCAGGTGATCCACCCGTCTCAGCCTCCCAAAGTTCTGGGATTACAGGCATGAGCCACCACGCCCGGCCTACTCTTCTACATCCTGACTGTGGCAACCATTCTGCAATTACATGTGTTTATTAAGACTCACAGAAGTAAACACTGAAAGGGTAAGTTATAACTTAATTTTTTTTAAGAAACTAAATTTTAAAAATAAAAATTAAACACAAAAAAAATTTTTTTTTTTTTTTTTGAGACAGAGTCTCACTCTGTCACCCAGGCTAGAGTACAGTGGCATGATCTCGGCTCACTGCAAGCTCCGCTTCCCGGGTTCATGCCATTCTCCCACCTCAGCCTCCCAAGTAGCTGGGACTACAGGCGCCTGCCACCACATCCGGCTATTTTTTTGTATTTTTAGTAGAGATGGGGTTTCACCATGTTAGCCAGGATGGTCGCAATCTCCTGACCTTGTGATCTGCCAGCCTGGGTGACAGAGTGAGACTCCGTCTCAAAAAATAATAATAATAAATAAATTTTAAATATTTATTTACAGTTTAGAAGGGAAAAAAGCTGTAATTTTTTTTTTTTTTTTTTGACATTCAGCCAAGCTGCCTATTCTTTGTAAGGGCAAGAGATACATATTCCCAAGCTCAACACATAATTATGCTCAAGCTAAACACATAATCTCACTCAAGACAACTTCTTTTTGAAAATGAAGTAAAAGACAGTGGGCTCACCTATGGAGCCCTACACACTAGTTAGGAGCAAGGGCTTGATGTTCACTTGGCAAGTTGGATATCTTTAAAAGACACTGCTAAGTGGAAAAATGGGGATGAGCTCTGTAACAAAATGCCACTTATATAAATTAAAGATACGCGGCCAGATGCAGTGGCTCACGCCTGTAATCCCAACACTTTGGGAGGCCAAGGTGGGTGGATCACCCGAGGTCAGGAGTTCAAGACCAGGCTGGCCAACATGGTGAAGCCCTGCCTCTACCAAAAATAAAAAAAAGTAGCCAGACGTGGTGGCGTACGCCAGTAATCCCAGCTACTCAAGAAGCTGAGGCTGGAGAATTGCTTGAACCCAGGAGGTGGTGGGGGTTGCAGTGAGCAGAGACTGCACCATTGCATTCCAGCCTGGGTGACAAGAGCGAAACTCTGTCTCAAAAAAAAAAAAAAAAAAAAAAAGGAGGCCAGGCACAGTGGCTCATGCCTGTAATCTCAGCACTTTGGGAGGCCGAGGCAGGCAGATCACGTGAAGTCAGAAGTTTGAGACGAGCCTGGCCAATATGGTGAAACCCCCCATCTCTACTAAAAATACAAAAATTAGCCAGGCGTGGTGGTGCACATCTGTAATACCAGCTACTTGGGAGGCTGAGGCAGGAGAATCACTTGAACCCAGGAGGCGGAGGTTGCAGTGAGCCAAGATCGCACCACTGCCCTCCAGCCTGGGTGACAGTGAAACTGTCTCAAAAAAAAAAAAAAAAAAATGATGATTAAAGGGAACAAATAAACACAGAAGACAGGGGAGTCTTGTAGGGACCAGCAAGGACAGGGCGCTATGAAATGAAGATATGAATAATTCACCTCTACCACTAAGATCCACCTAGAAAAACAAGTACTTATCATTATACACGTCACCCATTCTCAGCTGAATCAAAACTAAGAATCCAAAAACTCATGTTCTAAATTTAGAAGTATGAAAACTGCAGTTCATGGGCCAAATTTGGACTTCTGCCTGTTTTCATATGGTCTGCCTGCAAGCTAAGAATGGTTTGTACTTTTTTTTTTTTTAATGCTTGGGGGAAAAGTCAAAGGAGGAATAGTATTTTGTGACACATGAAAATTATATGAAATTCAAATTTCAGTGTCCATAATGCTTGAGTGGAACATCGCCAGGCTCATACATTTACATTGTGTCTACCCTGGCTCCTCTCTACAACAGCAGGGTTGAATAGTTGTGACAGAGACCATATAGCCTGCAAGATCTAAAATGCTTACTATGATGGCCAGGCGCAGTGGCTCATGCCTGTAATCCCAGAACTTTGGGAGGCCAAGGCAGGCAGATCACTTGAGGTCAGGAGTTCGAGATCAGCCTGGCCAACTTGGTGAAACACTGTCTCTACTAAAAATACAAAAATTAGCCACACGTGGTGGCGGGCTCCCGTAGTCCCAGCTACTCAGGAGGCTGAGGCAGGGAGAATCGCTTGAACCCAGAGGCGGAGGTTGCAGTGAGCTGAGATCACGCCATTGCGCTCCAGCCTGGGCGACAGAGCAAGACTCTATCTCAAAAAATAAATAAAATAATAAAATGTTTACTATCTGCCCATTTACAGGAAAAGTTTGCCAACCCCTATTGTAAAAGAACCTACATTGATTCCAGGAATGCTACTGCACTGCCTTGTCAGGTAGTTCTCTGTTCCAGGATCAAGGTCAGGGCCAGCAGAGTGCCTGAGAAGAGAACTGCCTCCTCCACGGCAAAGTTCAGGAGAACCCCAGCCCACACAGTGACCAAGGCTCTCCCACACAGCTCACGCAACAACAATGGCAGAGTTGAGACTCTGCACCCACGGGATTTCAGAACAAAAAGCCTTTATCTTTCCACAAAAGCAGTGTTACCAAGAGCTGCATAGCAACCATTTTCCTTAGCAAGCAAACTGAGGAGCAATTTCTGTTCTCTGAAATTCACATTGAAAAAAAGCAGCTTGGATGCCGGGCTTAATACCCAGGTAATGGGGTTGATCTGTGCAGCAAACCACCATGGCACACTTTTACCTTTGTGACAAACCTGCACATCCTGCACATGTACCCTGGAACTTAAAATAAAAGTTGAAGGGAAAAAAAGAAAAGAAAAAAAACCCTAACAACCATCAAAAAGGGCTAGTTAAGTAAATTATCCTACACACACACACACACACACACACACACACACACACACACACAGATATTAGAGAGAGTAAGGTGAATTTACATGAGCAGGCATGGAAATATTAATTGAGAAAAGCAAGTTGAAAGACATTATTATTCCATTGTTGCTTAAAATACATTTTTAGGCCAGGCACAGTGGCTCATGCCTGTAATCCCAGCACTTTGGGAGGCCAAGATGGGTGGATCACTTGGGGTTAGGAGTTTGAGACCAGCCTGGCCAACATGGCAAAACCCTGTCTGTACTGAAAATACAAAAATTAGCTGGGCATAGTGGCACATGCCTGGAGTCCCAGCCACTCGAGAAGCTGAGGCAAGAGAATCACTTGAACCTGGGAGGTGGAGGTTGCAGTGAGCTGAGATCACGCCACTGCACTCCAGGCTTTTTCAATAATATATATATATCATAGACTTTTTTATACATTTATACAGAAAACGTATTATACACTACATATGAGCTAAGGAAAATAACCAAGCTGTTATATATTACATACACAACAGTGGGTGGTTGGGATTCAGAACTTTTATATTTCATGTTATATTATTTTATTGTTTGAATTTTCATTAATATGAATTATTTTGACAATAAAAATGTTAAAAAGTATTTAAAGGGAAAAAATACTCATGTTGATGGACTTGCAGTTTTTAAGTTGGGAAAAGTAGATATTGTCTGTTGCCAAACCTCATGAAACTGCCTCTCAACTGAAGGTATTAATTTTCTTTTTAATTATATTCTAGGCTGGGCGCGGTGGCTCACACCTGTAATCCCAGCACTTTGGGAGGCCAAGGAAGGTGGATCACTTGAAGTCAGGAGTTTGAGACCAGCCTGGCCAACATGGTGAAACCCTGTCTCTACAAAAAATACAAAAATTAGCCAGGCATGGTGGTACATGCCTGTAGTCCCAGCTACTCAGGAGGCTGAGGCTGGAGAATCACTTGAACCTGAGAAGTGGAGCTTGCAGTGAGCCCAGATGATGCCATTGCACTCCAATCTAGGCGACAGAGCAAGACTGTCTCAAAAAAAAAAAAAAAAAGTATTTTCTAGTTTTCCAAAATGTTTAAATAAGCATGTGTTCATTTTAGAACCAGAAATCGAGCTAAGACTTGACAGAATCAGTGGTAATCCATACAAACACTATCATGTAAAAATAGCAAAACAGACACAAGCAAAAAGACTAGAAAGCTCTATAACAATATCCTAATGGACATTCCCTCTGGGTTCTGGGTGCTGGGGCTAAGCATGGTTTTTGTGATAATTTTTGCTTCCTTCTATTTTTCTATATATTCCAGGTCTTCTGCAATGAGCATCTTTTAAGTTTACAGCATGCTTCTCAACATTTTATCATGAAAAATTTTCAAACGTTCAAAATTGAGGCCGGGCGCAGTGGCTTACGCCTTGTAATCCTAGCACTTTGGGAAGCCAAGGTGGGTGGATCACCTGAGGTCAAGAGTGCGAGACCAGCCTGGCCAACATGGTGAAACCCCATCTCTATTAAAAATACCAAAAAAATGAGCTGGGCATGGTGGAGCACGCCTGTAATCTCAGATACTCGGGAGGCTGAGGCAGGAGAATCGCTTAAACTCGGGAGGCAGAGGTTGCAGTGAGCCAAGATCACGCCATTGCACTCCAGCCTGGGCGACAAGAGCGAGACTGTCTCAAAAAACAAAACAAAACAAAGTTAAAGGAAGTTTTTTAATGAACGTCTGTATACCTGCCACACAGATTGTGCAATTATGTGGCTGTATTTGCTTCATCACAAACATGTCCATCTATTCATTCCCTCTGTCCAGTGTCTTTTTTGTTTTTTGTTTTTGTTTTTGTTTTTGAGACGGAGTCTCGCACTGTCGCCCAGGCTGGAGTGCAGTGGCACGATCTCGGCTCCCTGCAAGCTCCGCATCCCGGGTTCACGCCATTCTCCTGCCTCAGCCTCCCGAGTAGCTGGGACTACAGGCGCCCGCCACCGCGCCGGGCTAATTTTTTGTATTTTTAGTAGAGACAGCGTTTCACCATGTTAGCCAGGATGGTCTCGATCTCCTGACCTCGTGATCCACCCGCCTCAGACTCCCAAGGTGCTAAGATTACAGACATGAGCCACCGCGCCCGGCCCTTTGTTTGTTTGTTTGTTTAAGAACTAACGCACTGAGGGAGTCCCAAGCGATGTCAGGGCAATGACAACACAGCCGACCCACGCTCTGTGCTCAAGTTCACGGGGTTCCTGACTCCAAGTCTGCAGCCTTGATCCGCAGCTGTGGTTCTCAGACCTGAGCCTGCACCAATTACAGAAGAGGGGGTTGCTGACATGCAGGATCACTATAGCTTTTTGGCAATTCCCCTCCTCCGCCATCAAGGGCGCGGTGTAAGCGGCCAACGACACCCCTGGAGAACCCCTTCACCTTGGGAGGATGCCCACCTCTGCTTTGGAGGGCCTAGAAACCCATACACTGGCTGAGCTGTGTGCCCGGCACCAATCTAGGCACCTGGGCTCTGTGATCAGGGCGTGGAGCTTTTTGTTCAGTAACAGGAGACAAAAGGTTTTTTAAAAAATACCTTAGTAGGCCGGGGTGGTGGCTCACGCCTGTAATCCCAGCACGCTGGGAGGCCGAGGTGGGTGGATCACCTGTCAGGAGTTCAAGACCAGCCTCGCCAACATGGCAAAACCCCGTCTCTACTATAAAACACACACACACACACACACACACACACACACACACCCCTTAGTAAATAAGTAAATAATCTAGAATATGAGAAGAGATCCGAAACCAACGGAAAGAAAGAAAAAGCAGAGCGGAGCAGGGTCGGGAGCTGAGCGCTGGTGGGGTGGGGGCAGGGGGTGCAATAGGAATTAGAGAGTCAGGGAGACTCCCGGAGCAGCGAGCTGGAGGGTGGCCTCGCCCGGAGGCCGGAGATGAGCCTTGCAGATGGCTAACACCTCCGGCAGGGGGAGCAGCCGAGCAAAGGCCCCAGCGGGGCGCGTGTCTGAGCAACAGCAAGGAGGCCAACGAGGCCGGAGTAGGCGTGCGGGGAGGGCAGAGGGTGGGAAGCGGGGGTAGAACGGAGGGTCCAAGAAGAGCAGCCGGTCCGGAAGGCAACGCAGCACCTGACAGCGCTACGCCTTTGCCTCTGTCACTGGCAGGGGCCACTGCCAAGTTTAGAACCCAGGAGACTCAGGATCCAACTTGGGTTTTAAAAGGGTCCCTCTGGCTGCTGTGTTGAGAAGAGATGAGATGTAGGGTGCAAGGAGGAGGCGGGAGCCTGCTAGGAGGCAACTGCAGAGAGGGGGGATCTGGGCATGAGTAGTAATGGATGCTGGATCTCCTTTGAAGCTGCAGCCCACCGACTGTGCTGATGGAACGAGGTGGGGTCTGAAGGAAAGAGGAGTCAGATGACTCCAAGGTGTCTGGACAGAGCAACTGGGAGGCGGGATGGGGCTGTTTAGAGACAGGGTAGGCTGGGGGAGAACCAGGCACTCACGCTGGGCAGCGGGTATCCCAACGAGAGGCGAGGACACAGCGCACACATCAGTATGGAGCTCGGGATCACGGTTTAGAATGAGGATCATCTGTGATCCTTATGAGATCAGCTCCTACTGAGAGTTGGAGGCAAAAGCCTGGCTGAAATGTGTTTGAGAGAATGGGGACACAGTGGCATGTGCCTGTAGTCCCAGCTACTCAGGAGGCTGAGGCTGGAGGATCACTTGAGCCAGGAGTTCAAGGCCAGCCTGGGAAACATGTGAGACCCCATCTCTAAAATTTAAAAAATAATAATAATAATAAAGAAAAGAGAGAGAATGGGAGAAGATGAACTGGAGGTGATGTCAAAGAGAGCACCTGAGCACCTGAGATTTTTGTTTCGGTCTTGAAAGATGAGGGAAACTTGTATGTGGTAGAGACATAATTTAAACCCAGATCTAAGGACATCCAAATCCTACACACCGTGCTGTAATCATAGAAGCTGGTGGGGAGGAAGTAGCCTTTACGGAGATGTACGGAGAGAGGCAAGCAGGAGATAAGAAGGAGGCGGAAGGAGAGGGCAGGCAGGGCAGGGGCTTCCACTGTGGTGAGTGGGAATCTCAAGGTGCTTTTGGGGTTTTGTCAGAAGCAGGGTTCTTGGGGTGGAGCCCAAGCCTGGAATTTTTTTTAAAGTTCCCAGGTGGGCCGGGCACAGTGGCTCACGCCTGTAATCCCAGCACTTTGGGAGGCCGAAGCAGGCAGATCACGAGGTCAGGAGATCGAGACCATCCTGGCTAACACAGTGAAACCCCGTCTCTACTAAAAATATAAAAAATTAGGCGTAGTGGCACGTGCCTGTAGTCCCAGCTACTCGGGAGGCTGAGGCAGGAGAATTGCTTGAACCCAGGAGGCAGAGGTCGCAGTGAGCCGAGATCGTGCCACTGCACTCCAGCCTGGGCGACAGAGCAAGACTCCATCTCAAATTAATTAATTAATTAAATAAAACAAAGTTCCCAGGTGATTCTACTGTGTAGCCTGGAGCAAGGCCACAGGAGAAGGGTTGTCTAAAAGGGAGTGGGGGGAGACTGAAGAGTTGGGTTAAGATGGCAGTCATGCCTCATTTCACAGGTGGGGAAACTGGAGCTAAGGGAGGTAACATCACCTGCCCAGGGCAGCCTGAAAGTGGCAACCAGCCTCTTCCTCGCCCCTGCAAAGAGAAAGAAGACAGCCCCACCCTACAGCGGACTTTACCTCTCTCCAATCAAGGTCCCTCCAGATGCACCCATGCAACTCTGACTCAGTCCAAGACCCCCGGCTCTGGCACTGTGCGGGACCAGGGAGGACAGTGAGGATGCTTTCAGAATACTTTTTAACCCAAGGGTTGAAACAAAACAAAAAGAATGTTTTTCTTTCACTCAAGGCTATGCAGGAAGCATTCCAATCCACCTACGTGCCATTTGTCTCATCAGAGTTTGAGGGTTTGGGGTTGTTTATGACATATTTCAGGACTACAAAAAATACAGAAAGTGGGATAAAGAGCATGAGTGCTCTGTTTTTAAATCAAGATGGATTTAATTTTCAGAAACAGCATAGCGATTACACACTTGGGGGCCCTGTGTTCAAATCTGAGCTCTACTACTTACTAACTATATAGTCTTGGCCAAGTTACCTAATTACTCCTAACCTCAGTTTCCTCAGCTGTAAAATGGGGATAGGTACAGCACCTGATTTGTGGGATTATCCTGAGGATCAACAGAGTTAATACCTAAAAAGCACTCAGTAAATAGGGCTTGATAACGTAGGAGCCATTCACTAACTGGCAGCTTTTACTGCCACCGTTCCCCAGGATGTTGTCATTATTTTTGATTTGGAAAGGTCACAGACCGCTCTCGGACCAGGTGGAGACACTGTGGAGGCTGTGAAACCCAGAATGAAACGAATTCTCCATGTCCCAAAACCACATTCTGTGGTGAGTGTGGAAACCCCTAAACTCACCCCCTTCACTTCTGACGCCCTGGGGGAAAACCCTGTGATAAATGGAAAGGCTGAAGTCCAAGGTGGGTACTGAGAAAAGACTTCCCAGTTGGGAATTTTGGTGCCAAGGTTTTAGGAAAAGAAAAAACCCATGAGAAGCTAGGTCTCTATTTTCTGAGGCTGCATTCCCAGAAACAGGGCCCAGCCCACCTCCGGGGGCCTCAACTGAGCCCCTCTGTACTCTATTGCTGTGTGATCTCCAAGGATCACTTCACCTCTCTGAACTTCTCTGGTAAACAGGGCTAAGACCCATCTGGCAGGGTTTGTGTAAAGAATCATTGAAATAATGGAAGTGAAAGCTGTAAAAGCACTTATGCCTAACGAGAGGGTTGAGACCCCATGCCGCACGCAGGCTGGGTGAGGACAGGGAGGAGAAGGAGGAGGCCTGGCTGCCCAGAATCCCAGCCTCGGGCACAGAGAGGAGGAGGAGGAGGGATGAACAGCAGCTGGCCTGACACATTACACTTTCCCTTATTGCCACCCTGTGCCCAGGCCTCTTAGCAAGTGGGGGAAAGATACTGGCAGCTCTGGCAGGCACCAGGCCCAGGCTCAGCAGCCCAAAGGTCATAAACATCCTGGAAAAGGAAGCAAAACTCATCCACCCTCCCAGACTTTGACCACCAGGCCCAGGCCTATTCTCCTACAGGGCAAACCTCACCTTCTGGTGAGTCAGAACTGCCCCTATACTCACCCCCACCACTACCACCAAGCACTACTGGGGGTTTTCACCTGTTACCTGGAATCCTTATAAGAGCCCCATGTTACCAATCGGGAAACTGAGCTCAGAGATGGGAATTAACTTCCCTAAGGTCTCGGGGCTCCCCGAAAAGCAGCACCAGGATTCCGCAGCAGATCTGCCTGAGCTTAAAGGTGAGGTTCTTCCCACCACACCAAGTAATTCACTCCAAGGTACTGACGTTCAACAACTGTGCTCCCATGGCAAAACTGGCCTCTGCCTCACCGCACTCTCGGCCTGAAATGCCCTTTTGCCGTTCACCTGGAAGATTCCTACTCATCCCTCGAGATGGGCTCAACATGTCCACTCCTCAATGCATCCCCTGATGCCTCAGCAAAGCGAGTTGCTGCTGCCTCCACAGCCAAGCCATAGCCCTATTATTGGATGACTCATTGTTAAGCCTAGCCTGTAGGAAGAAGCGATCAATTTCCTTGCCCAGCCTGCCAGCATTCCAAGGACCAGAATTCCGTCTAATTCACCATTATCCAGCCTGGCACTGACAATGTTCTCAGCAGAGGTGTATGGTGGAGGGATGCACGGCTTCCTCCTCCAGCCCCTCTCAGCCTGTGGCTGAATAGGGATGAAACCCTGGAAGGCCTGAAGCCCCAACTGCTATTTAAGAAGGGTCCTCTTCTCTTCTTCTCTCCCCTCCCCTTTGCACCTTAACTACTTCCACACAGATCCATCAGAAAATCAAGGAAACTCAGATCACAGAGCAGTCAATGACGGAGTCTAGACTCAGAGAACAGGGAAGGCCTATCAATTTCCTCATATTATGGAGCCTCAGTTTCACTTTGGGGTTTCATTTCCTTGGCAGCAGCTGCTCAACAAGCCACAGATTCAAGGATGGCGCAGGTGGAGGAGGGAAGGGAAAGGCTCCCCGCCCACTCATTCTAGCAAATTTGGAACACAGAGAGGAAAGAAATAATCACAGCAGGAGGCATCACAGGCTGAACTAAAGGGCTCAGGAAACTGTGGACACACCCTCTTCGATCCCCCAGGAGGCTCCTGGGGGCGGCTACAACAACAACTAACATAAAAGCCATAAAAGCCCACAGTGGGGAGGCAGGATGTCCTTCCCCACTGTAGACAAATAGGAGCAAGATTGCTGTAGAGGATAGTTTTGTTTGGAGTTTTTTGTTTTATTTTGTTTTGTTTTTTTCTGCAGGCTCTCGCTCTGTCACCCAGGCTGGAGTGCAGTGGCGCAATCTCGGCTCACTGCAGCCTCGACCTCTCGGGCTCAAGTGATCTACCACCTTGGCCTCTCGAAGTGCTGCAATTACAGACATGAACCACACGTCTGGCCCAAAGGGAATTTTAAAACAATAATAAAACCTATCAAAAGTCGGTCTGCCTTTTATTACTACCATGTGCTGGCCATTTTAAACAATGTCAGTGATAAAATACCACTCCCCCAAAAAATGTCTTATTCACCTAAATTCTAATTGCTGCAGTTACCACTGAGATTTAATCATATACATGTGAGCCTCCAATTAGCACATTTTTATTTCTTATCCTTCTAAAACTTTTGTCTTCTACAAGTTAAATCAGAGAACACGCAGTTATCAGTTCCTGAAACACACAGACTCAGCCATAAGTTCTGTTTCAACAATCAGTTCCTAAAGGCTCAGAATAATTTGAACTCCATTTATACAGTTTATGTAGCCAATCTCTGTGGTCCTGCATTTTCCTGTGTTTAAACATAAAACAGCCTGTCTCCCAGTGCCAAAAGAAACTAAAAGAATGATGTTTGAAAGCCTGGGTGATTTTCATCATTTCTAAAGCAATGGATTAAATAAATGTCAAGGTTCACTATCTCTCAGCCATTTTCTCTGATTTTTGCAGAAGAAAAACTTGGGGAATTTTGCCAAATATAATTGAAATGTATGATTGGCCGGGCGCGGTGGCTCACGCCTGTAATCCCAGCACTTTGGGAGGCCGAGGCGGGCAGATCACCTGAGGTCAGGGGTTCGAGACCAACCTGACCAACATGGAGAAACCCTGTCTCTACTAAAAATACAAAATTAGCCAGGCGCGGTGGCGCATGCCTGTAATCCCAGCTACTTGGGAGGCTGAAGCAGGAGAATCGCTTGAACCCAGGAGGCGGAGTTTGCAGCGAGCCGAGATCACGCCATTGCACTCCAGCCTGGACAACAAGAGTGAAACTCCATCTCAAAAAAAAAAGTATGATGAACTGTCTGGTGAAGATTTTGTTGTTGTTTTGTTTTTAGAGATGGGGTCTTGCTATATTACCCAGGGTAGTTTCAAACTCCTAGGCTCAAGTGATCCTCCCACCTTGGCCTCCCCAAGTGCTGGAATTACAGTAATGAATCACTGCACCCAGCCTGTCTTAGTGAAAATGTCTCTAAAAAGGAGATATTTAAGCTGCTAGAACTGATTAAAGAAAAAAAGACTTAGGCAGTATTGCAATGTCTGGAATTTATTATGAAATGGGATTTTTATAAATCTCTGCCAAACTAATCCTGATGGTTAAGGCTTTTCCTTTGTCTCTCTAGTTTTATATGAAAGCAGCTTTTGAAATTAAAATTAATAAAAAGTGTTCTTCAATCAACTGGGAGCAAAGATGGACTAGTAGATATAGCTCCCCTGAATACTGACCATGAATATGCAAAGATTGATTTTGACAATGTCATGGACAACTTTTCAGAAGTTTCAAAAACAGAAGTTGTAGTGTTACTATTATTCATCTCTGATACCATCCTACATCTAAGTTTCTCCTTTTTTCAAAAATACATTAATGTGATTAAAACCTACTAATCCATTTTTTTCCTGCTTTTGCACTCACATTTACTTTATTTTTCATTTTTAATTTTTTTACTCTCATGATTACATATATAAGGTTTTTACTGTCATGATTACATATACGAGGTTCAATAAAAGAAAATGCTCACTGTGTTTCTTTCTGGACATTATTACTATTCATTGCATGATTATTGCTAAAAATAATGTTATCAGATAGAGAATGATATTAAAAAGTGACCACTCCAGGTGTCAAACAAACATGCCAGATACACCCTGACACCAGGCAAAACTCTTTATATGGACTGAGATAATAACAACAGTGAATTATGGTTGAGCACTCAAAATGTGTGCTAGGCATTGTTCTGGGCACTTTCTGAGTATTAAGTGATATAATCTTCACTCTGCGGCAGGGCTCGGTGGCTCACGCCTGTAATCCCAGCACTTTGCGACACCGAGACGGGCGGAGCACGAGGTCAGGAAGTCGAGACCATCCTGGCTAACACGGTGAAACCCCGTCTCCACTAAAAACACAAAAAATTAGCCAGGCGTAGTGGAGGGCGCCTGTACTCCCAGCTACTCGGTAGGCTGAGGCAGGAGAATCGCTTGAACCCGAGAGGCGGAGGTCGCAGTGAGCCGAGATCATGCCACTGCACTCCAGCCTGGGTGACAGAGCGAGACTCCGTCTCAAAAAAATAAAATAAAAATAAAAATAAATAAATAAATAAATAAAACAAAACCTTCACTCTGGGAAACAGTGGATTTGAACTTGATGAGAGTCTCACAGCCAGATGCTCAACACTAGGAGGGTCCCCCTCCAAATCCCATCCTCTGAATCCCTCTGCTGCGGTCCGGCCAGGCGGAAGGGGGGCAGTCGCCAAGCACAGTTACGCTGGGAGTCCGCTGGCAGGGCTGGTCATGGGATGAGTCAGCTGACATAGCCCCCAAGGCCTGTCCCGCTGTCCGGGTGTGGCTCCCGAGGGCAGCGCCAGATTTCTGCGGACAGACCTGCCCCCTGGCCACCTCCCTCCTGAGGGTCCCGCCTTCCGCTGGGCGCGTTTCAGGCAGGGCGCCCCCACACCGGCCCCCGGAAGGACGCGCCGAGACAACTCCCAACAGGTGCGCGCCGACCCGCAGCTGACACCGATGCCTCGCAGCTGACAGAGGTGTGGGCCCCACATCCTCGAGGCTCCTCTCTCGGAAGCAGTAATTCAGGCTCCGAGACAACGAGTCCCCACTAACAGGGGGCTCCCAGCCCCGCCCAGCCCCGCCTCGCACTTACAATGGGCGCACGCATCTTCCCTCGCGGTGTGGACCCTCAAGGCCAGGCTCGATTTCGCTGCGTAGATGTCTGAGGCAGGGGGAGCAGGGATTTATTGTCATTAACAGGAAACTGCGTCTCCAGACCCCACGGGACTGCGGCTTCTGTTGGGCAGGGCGTGCGAGGCGCGCCTCGGACCCCAGGAACAACCACCTCGCTCCCTTTAACAACTTTCTCGCTGGGGCCCGGCGGGCGCCCAGGAGGCTGCAGGTGCCAGCGGGCGGCTCGGCAGGCTAGTCTACACCCGCCCCACCCAATTAGATCTCTTCCTCGCGGAAGGGGAGAAGCATCCCAGGCACCTCGCCCGGCCTTATCGCACCCTTCCAGGAAGACCCGCTCCACCCACCTCGCGGTCTCGGAGGCAGCGCTGCAGCCCCAGCAATTGGACCGGGTCTAATGGCCGCGGTGGCCGGGCCGGCGTGAGGTCACCCGGCCCCTCCCCGCGCCGCCGGCTAATGAGAGCCTCGCAGAGCGCCCGGCCCTGGTCCCGACCCCGGCGACTGCTGGACGCCCGCGCCCCCGGCACCGCCTCTTCCCGCCTCACCCATGCCCTGCGCGCCCAGCATCCAGGAGTCGCACACACTCGACCTCTGCACACACATCACACTGCAGGGCCATGATGGGTTTACTTTCGCCTTCACTCAAGAATGGGCTTATAGTTTAAAAACTGAAGGAGTTAAAAATATACCACCAAGGACCGGGCGCGGTGGCTCACGCCTGTAATCTCAGCACTTTGGGAGGCCGAAGCGGGCAGATCACGAGGTCAAGAGATCGAGACCATGTTGGCTAACACGATGAAACCCCGTCTCTACTAAAAATGCAAAAAATTAGCCGGGCGTGGAGGCATGCGCCTGTAGTTTCAGCTACTCGGGAGGCTGAGGCAGGAGAATCACTTGAGCCCGGGAGGCGGGGGTTGCAGTGAGCCAAGATCGCGCCACTGCACTCTAGCCTGTGCAACAAAGCGAAACTCAGTCTCAAAAAAAATATATATATATATATATGTGTGTGTATATATATGTGTGTATATATGTGTGTATATATATGTGTATATATATGCGTATATATGTGTGTGTATATATGTGTATATATGTGTGTATATGTGTGTGTGTGTATATATATATATATATACACACACACACACACACCACCATGGCATATTGGCTGTTTTCAATTAAAGGCATTTAAAACTCAGCAGGTGCAAGAAGACCCCTTTTCTGTTTCTTAAAAGCAGATGAAATTTCCATGTTGAAGGACATCTTCCTTATACTAGAAGAAAAAGCAACATCCTTATCCTCAAAGAGGAGATGTTGAGACGGAAAGAATTCTGTATAGACCTTGTTGAAATAACTTTTTTCATTTTTTACTTTTTGGGTTTTTGTTTTTTTTTTTTTTTTTTTTTTTTTTTTGAGACAGTCTCACTCTGTCACCCAGGCTGGAGTGCAGTGGCTCTATCTCAGCTCACTGCAACCTCTGCCTTCCCGGCAAGCGATTCTCCTGCCTCAGCCTCCGGAGTAGTTGGGATTACAGGCGTGCACCACCGAGCCCAGCTAATTTTTGTATTTTTAGTAGAGACAGGGTTTCAGCATGTTGACCATGCTGGTCACGAACTCCTGGCCCCAAATGACCCACCTGCCTCAGCCTCCAAAAGGGCTGGGATTACAGGCATGAGCCACCACTCGGCCCATTTTTTACTTTTTAATTGACAAAAATTGCCACGTATTTGTCATGTACAACATGTTGTTTTGAAATATGTATACGTTGTGGAATAACTAAATCGAGCTAATTAACATATGCATTACCTCACATACTTCTTTTGTGGTGAGAACACAAAACCTCTCCGTAATTTTCAAGAACATAGTACATTGTTATTTACTATAATCACCATGTTGTGCAATAGATCTGGTGAACTTATTCCTCTATTCCTCCTAACAGAAATTTTGTACCCTTTGACCAACATCTCCCCGACACCCCCCTGTTCCCCCCAACCGCCGTAACTGCCATTCTACTCCCTACTCGTGGGTTCCATTTTTTTAGATTCCATGTATAAGTGAGATGACAAAGTATGTGTCTTTCTGTGCCTGGCTTATTTCACTGAACATAATGTTCTCCAGGAAAATAACTCTTATCTGGTAAGCCTCCCCACATAATTTAGTTGCATCTTTTTAATTTTTATTTTTATTTAAATAGAGACAAGGTCTCAAACTCCTGGACTCAAGTGATCCTCCCTCCTTGGCCTCCCAAAGTGCTGAGATTACAGGCGTGAGCTACCGGGCCCCGCTCTTAGTTGCTTCATTACAACTTACTATTCTTTGTCCAATTCGGTGTAGAAGTAACTGACATCAACTACTTCTTTGGGTCTTCATTTCCTTATGAGGGCTCCTGTGTTGCAGGACGCAGAGGAGTAGAGAGACCAGTATAGGCCAGGTGCGGTGGCTCACGCCCGTAATCCCAGCACTTTGGGAGGCCGAGGCAGGTGGATCACGAGGTCAGGAGATCGAGACCATCCTGGCTAACACAGTGAAACCCCGTCTCTACTAAAAATACAAAAAATTAGCCGGGCGAGGTGGCGGGTGCCTGTAGTCCCAGCTACTTGGGAGGCTGAGGCAGGAGAATGGCATGAACCCCGGGGGGCGGAGCCTGCAGTGAGCCGAGATCGCGCCACTGCACTCCAGCCTGGGCGACAGCGAGACTCTGTCTCAAAAAAAAAAAAAAAAAAAAGGAGAGACCAGTATAGGTGAATACAGGAGGATATTTATTTTAAGGTGCACACCAGCTCAGTGGGTTCACATCCAAAAAACTGAGCCTTGAAAAAAGACCAAGCAGGATTTTTATAAGCAAATTTACAGAAGCAAAGCAAAGGCAGTTAATCATATAATGACAGGTCACATAATCTATAGCATAACTGATGACATGGCATAACTTGTGGCCTTGCATAGCTGGTGGCCTTGTAGCTGCATTGAAAGAAAAAACAAGAACTGGCTAAATTTCTTTTAGCCAGATATTTGTCCTTTTTTTTTTTTTCTTTCACCTTTGCTCCGGAGGTGGGGCATCTGTAGCCTATTCCTTTGATTTTGACTTCTCAAACAGCATTATCTTATAACTGTCCTTGAAGTGAGCTTGCTAGGCAGAGGAAAACTTGCTCTTCTTTTCTTTTTAACCATTGCCTTGCCACATTCTGGGCTTTGGCTTTTACTTTTCTTGGAGTGAATGAATGCAGTACTTATTATTATTTTTAAATTTCTGCCTCACCTATGCCAGTAAAACTTGTATTAAAGAAATGTGTATGCTTTTCTCCTGTTAATCTTTTTTACTTTTTTGAGACAGGGTGATATGGTTTGGATCTGTGTCCCCACCCAAATCTGTTGTCAAATTGTAAACCCCAATGTTGGAGGTGGGGCCTAGTGGGAGGTGACTGGATCATGGGGGCGAATTTCCCCCTCGGTGCTGCTCTCTGATAGTGAGTGAATGCTCGGGAGATCTGGTTGTTTAAAAGTATGTAGCACCTCTCTCCTTTCTCCCTTTCTCTTGCTCTGGCCATGTGAGGTTCTCACTCCCCCTTTTCCTTCTGCCATGACTGAAATGTCCTGAAGCCTCCCCCATGCTTCCTGTACAGCCTGCAGAACCATGAGCCAATTAAACCTCTTTTTTTTTTTTCTTTTTTGAGAGGGAGTTTCCCTCTATCACCCAGGCTGGAGTGCAGTGGCGCAATCTCAGCTCATTGCAACCTCTGCCTCCCGGGTTCAAGCAATTCTCCTGCTTCAGCTTCCCGAGTAGCTGGGACTACAGGCATGTGCCACCATATCCAGCTAATTTTTCTATTTTTAGTAGAGATGGGGTTTTGCCATGTTGGCTAGGCTGATCTCAAACTCCTGACCTCAGGTGATCCGCCCACTTCGGCCTCCCAAAGTGCTGGGATTACAGGTGTGAGCCACCGCAACCGACTTAACCTCTTTTCATTATAAATTACCGAGTCTCAGGTATTTATTTATAGCAGTGCAATAACACAGTGTCTCGCTCTGTCACCCAGGGTGAAGTCAGTGATGAGATCATAGCTCACCACTATGGCCTTGACCTCCTGCACTCAAGTGATTCTCCCACCTTAGCCTCCCAAGTAGCTGGGATGACAGGTGCCCACTGCACAACTGGCTAATTTCTTTTTTTATTTAAGCAACAGTGTTTTACTATGTCACCCAGCCTGGTCTGCAACTCTGGGGTCAAGTAATCATCCCGCCTCAGCTTCCCAAAATGCTGGGATTCCAGGTGTGAGCCACCACACCTGGCCCTGTTGATCTATCTTATGTCAATTTAGTTCTTAGGCCCAGCTGAGACCCTAAGAGGATGAAGGTGGGGCTCACAAAACTGTATTAAATTTAAAGCCATTCACAGGCAAGGATCTAGCAGAAAGTGCTTTTAACTATTGGGTCTTAATGTCATCACATATCCCCAAATCCTTGCACAAAACCTAGCACATCGGCTGGGCATGGTGGCTCACACCTGGAATCCCAGCACTTTGGGAAGCCGAGGCAGGCAGATCACTAGAGCTCAGGAGATCGAGACTAGCCTGGCCAACACAGTGAAACCATGTCTCTACTAAAAATATAAAAATTAGCCACTCGTGGTGCTGGGCGCCTGTAATCCCATCCCCGCTACTCAGGAAGCTGAGGCAGGAGAATCATTTGAACCTGGGAGGCAGAGGTCGCGGAGAGCTGAGATTGCACCACTGCACTCCAGCCTGGGCCACACAGCGAGACTCCATCTCAAAAAACAAAAACAAAACAAAAAAAAAACCTAGCACACCATAGGCATTCCATGAATGAATGCATGAATGAAGAATGAATGACCAACACAGGCTCTTTCTCTGCACTGGGATATGACTTCACACGAGTAGAACCAGCTCTTGTTCATCTCTGTATTCCTACCACTCCAGTGCCAGTACTGAGCCTTGCAGTCAGGATGTCTGGACCAAATCCTGACCCTGCCACTTACTATAATAGTTGTAGGGCCCAGGCCATGTTTCCTTCTCTGAACTGTTTGTCTGTAAAATAGGGCCTTAGTGATATTGTATAATGTATAAGAATACATTCCCTGGCAGGGCGCAGTGGCTCACGCCTGCAGTCCCAGCACTTTGGGAGGCTGAGGCGGGAGGATCACAAGGTCAAGAGATCGAGACTATCCTGGCCAACATGGTGAAACTCCATCTCTACTAAAAATAGGAAATTAGCCGGGTGTGGTGGCACACACCTGTAGTCCCAGCTACTTGAGAGGCTGAGGCAGGAGAATCGCTTGAACCCAGGAGACGGAGGTTGCAGTGAGCCGAGATATGCCACTGCACTCCAGCCTGGGCAACAAAGTGAGACTCTGTCTCAAAATAAAAAAATGTAAAAAAAAATATATTCCCCAAAGACAGAGCAACAAATGAAATGATGCTTATAAAGTGCTGAGCCCTCAGATCACGAGGTCAGGAGACTGAGACCATCCTGGCTAACATGGTGAAACCCCGTCTCTACTAAAAATACAAAAAATTAGCTTGGCATGGTGGCAGCGCCTGTAGTCTCAGCTACTTGGGAGGCTGAGGCAGAATGGTGTGAACCCGGAAGGCGGAGCTTGCAGTGAGCTGAGATCGTGCCACTGCACTCCAGCCTGGGTGACAGAGGGAGACTCCGTCTCAAAAAATAAAATAAAATAAAATAAAATAAAATAAAATAAAATAAAATAAAAATAAAGTGCTGAGCCTGACATCTGGCACGTGGTAAATCCTCACACAACACACAGTGGCTGTTATTAACATGAGAACAGGTATGTGCCCATCAACATCACATGATCTTCACCAGCTTTCTGACAAGGAGACTCAGAGGCAATATAAATACCATAGCTTTATGTGCCTTATCACTCATCAAACAAATTACGGAGCACGCTGAGCCAGGGACTGACTATAAGGTCATCCAAACCCAGGATGGACAGGTTCGGTTTTGAGGCAGCTGGGCTGACTTCTGCTTTTCCTCACCCTCTGCTTCCAGAAGCACCCAGATGTCACCTCCCTTATCTTTTCCTGTTGCTGTGCCAGAAAAAAAGCAAAACAAAACCAAAAAAAATCATACTGGGAAGGGGGAACAGTACTGAGGGCTATGTATTTTCACTTCTCACACAGTTCTCAAAAGAGGAGCTCTCTAAGAAAGGCCCCGGGACTTACTGAGAAACTGCCCCATGATGCCACACCATCACCAACAAGACGGTCCTTACCCCCCGCACAGAGCAGGTGGACAGGTGGACTGTGATGCCAGGATCCAACTAGTGTCCACCTCCAAAGCTTTCAGGCTTTTCTGCATAGCATGGCTATGAAGCCCCATTCCTCTTGTGATAAGGAGGAAACTATTAATTTTTTTCTTTTTTTTTTTTTTTTTTGAGACGGAGTCTTGCTGTGTCTCCCAGACTAGAGTGTTGGAGTGCAGTGGCATGATCTCAGCTCACTGCAACCTGCGCCTCCCAGGTTCAAGCGATTCTCCTGCCTCAGTCTCCCAAGTAGCTGGGATTACAGGCCCACGCTACCACGCCTAATTTTTGTATTTCTAGTACAGACAGGGTTTTATCATGTTGGCCAGGCTGGTCTCGAACTCCTGAACTCAGGTGATCTGCCCGCCTCAGCCTCCCAAAGTGCTGGGATTACAGGCATGAGCCACCATGCCTGGCCAGTTTTTAAGTATTTGTAATCTCTCCATTCTCTGCCTTCTAAGGAGGATAGATGGATCCTCCAGAATCCATTGTTTTGCTGACTCTCTGAGGAGGAATAGCTGAGCAGGTGGGAGAAAATTGCACAGGCTAATTTGCTGTGCAGGCCTAATAGGCCCAATGGGGAATCTGAGCAAGCTGGGTGACACACAGGAAGGCAAGGGCAGGAGAAAGAAAGGGTGCGAGGGTGACGAGAGAAAGTGAACAGGGAAACTGCATTTTTTTTTTTTTTTTTAGGGAAACTGCATTTAAAGGGAAGCTGTTTGCAATGCTTCTTTGCACACAAGGAACAGAATCCACAAAGTTCACAACAAGGAACAGAAACCACAAATTTCACAACATGACAACATTCAAAATGGGACTATGTCTCAAGTGCTCCACCAGCCAGCTGAATGCAGGGTTTTCACAGGTGTAAAACATGTGACTATGCCAATTTTGATAGTTTCCTCTAACCAGAAAAATCAGGCTTTTATGAAAGAAACCAAAAGTGAAGTATAACCTCCTTCTGAATCCCCTTTGAAACCCAAGTCCTACTGAAGAGGAAAGAGAATAAATCCCTATTGAAATGCCCTGAAGAGCTTCCACTGCCTAAATGTGCAGCATAACCATCTCTACCTTCTCTTTAAAAAAAACATTCTAGAGGCTGGGCACGGTGGCTCACGCCTGTAATCCCAGCACTTTGGGAGGCTGAGGCGGGCGGATCACAAGGTCAGGAGTTCGAGACCAGCCTGACCAACACGGTGAAACCCCATCTCTACTAAAAATACAAAAATTAGCATGGTGGTGCGTGCCTGTAATTCCAGCTACTCAGGAGGCTGAGGCAAGAGAATCGCTTGAACCCGGGAGGCGTAGGTTGCAGTGAGCCAAGATTGAGCCACTGCACTCCAGCCTAGGCAACAGAGCGAGACTCTGTCTCAAAAAAAATAAAGATAAAAATAAAAATAAAACATTCCAGAAGGCCAGGCGTGGTGGCTCATGCCTGTAATCCCAGCACGTTGGGAGGCCAAGGTGGGTGGATCACATGAGGTCAGGAGTTCAAGACCAGCCTGGCCAACATGGCGAAATCCTGCCTCTACCAAAAATACAAAAATTAACTGGGTATGGCAGCGGGCGCCTGTAATCCCAGCTACTCAGGAGACTGAAGCAGGAGAATCGCTTGAACCCGGGAGGCGGAGGTTGCAATGAGCCGAGATTGCACCACTGCACTCCAGCCTTGACTACAGAGCAAGACTCAGTCTCAGAGAAACAAACAACAACAACAAAAAAATTCCAGAACCTTTAACCTGGGAAATGTCCAGGTTTTGTGTCTCTTGTTGTTCAATGGCCATTGTTAACTGGAATTGGTTATCTGTAATGGATTATTTGTTTTGGTCTGCCCAGCAGTCTTTCATTTGGTGACTCCGTGTGGTTCTGGTGGAGCTGTCAGTCATAGCACGTGGTCATCACTCTGACTACAGACACCTGCACCCTAGGTCTGGCTGGTTATAATGCCTCAGAGGCCAGGCTAGTGTTGACCATGGAAGGAGCATGACTCAAGCCAAACAAATCAGAAGCCTTCTCTGGAATGGAGATATACACACGGGTTTTTTCATAGGTAGCTCAAAAAAAAAAAAAAAAAAAAAAAAAAAGCCTGTTTCCTCAGGGCACATTAAAGTGGGATGACATAAACCTGGAACCACTGGTGCCTGTCCTCCCCTGGGGCATGGAGGAAACCTATCTGCAACAGCAGATAAATAGGTCACTGAACACTGAAATAAGAGCCCTGTTGACATTTGAGTTCCTCCAGTGCCTGATGTCAGCTTTACCCCCATATGTCCGATTACAAGAAACTTTTTCCCAGTTAACAATTTTTTCCTTCTTTAAGCTAATTAGAGTTGGACTTGTCTTTTGCAAAGTGATATATGATAATCAAAAGCAAGAATGTCAATGCACCAAAGACAAGCCAGCTTGCTTGACTGCTCCCCATCTATACAGGACCGCATTCGTCACCCTGGTCCTTCCTTCTCCCCAGTTTATGCTGAGAGCGTCTACACATCAGTGTAGATGGTGGCACCCAAGTCCTGAATCTTTGTTTTCACCATACTCTTCACATCATCAGCCTCTGAGTTTGCCCCTTCCCTGCTAAACTGTGATGAACTCAAGGGCAGCACCTGGCAAAGCACCTGACACATGGTAACAACCAGGGATGGACGGTTGGATAGAGAAAGGCTGCTGATCCCACCCAGTGTTTCCAACTTGGGAAGAAATCTTTTTACTGTAGGGCTAAATGGGATATGTCTAGCTATTTGTCGTATTTGAGAAGTTCAATTCAATCTCCTCACTGTGTCCATCAGTGAAAGAGAAAGCTTTAAGTAGAGATTTACATTCCCTGCCCCCACCCCTGAAGAGCAACTGTTTAATCAGCTGGCTCCAGATGGGGCAACTAAATGAAAGTGCTACAAATTCAGAGGTCTTCACAAGTCCATGTTACTGTAAATGAAATTTGCGTAATTTTTTTTGAGAGACAGGGTCTTGCTGTTGCCCAGGCTGCAGTACAGTGATGGGACCGTAATTCACTGCTGCCTCCAACTCCTGGGCTCAAGTGATCATCCTGCCTGAGCCTCCAGAGTAGCTAGGACTACAGGTGCGCACCATCATGCCTGGGTTTGTTTTTTTTTTGTTTGTTTGTTTTTTCCAGAGACGGGGTGGAAGGTGTCTCCATATGTTGCCCAAGCTGGTCTCAAACTCTTGGGCTCAAGTGATCATCCTGCCTCAGCCTCCCGAGTAGCTAGGACTACAGGTGGGTGCCACTATGCACTTTTATTTTGTAGAGACAGAGGTGGAAAGTGTCTCCATATGTTGCCCAAGCTGGTCTCAAATTCCTGGGCTCAAGCATTTCTCCCACCTCAGCCTCCCAAAGTGCTGATTACAGGAGTGAGCCACGACACCTGGCCCTTGTGCTCACTTTTAAGCAACCCTGCCAACAATAGAGCCTTCTCCAGGACTATGCTAGTAAGATACTTGTTCAGTGTCGTTTTGTAGGACAGAGAAAGCTAACTCAAACCACATTGCCACTATCCCGTCAGAAGTCTTATTCACTTTGCCAAGCCAAACTATTTCACAGAACCTCCCATATTAAAAACACAGAGAAAGAAAACACAGATAACATGGTGTTGTGATCTTTATTCCATTAAATGATCTTACAAATTGGAGTAAAACAGAAACATGCTTTTAATATACTAATAGCATAATCTCATCCCATTGCACTTTTTAAAAACTATATTAAGTTTCAAAGCCACTCAAAGGCAAGGGTCTAGCAGAAAGTACTTTTAACAAATCATTTTTTAAAATAAAAAAAACTGAGGAAAAGTTGTGTATGTACAAGATTAGTATTAACTCCTTTAAGGCTTACATCCATGACAGCATGTATCTAATTAGAAAGCTATGGGAATCAATGCTACCTTCCCTTGCTCATAAAAACACATTTAAACTGTAGTTCTGGCACACGAAATTCGCCCCAAAGAAAAATGTCTTTCAAAGCCCTTCTGTCCCTAGATCTGTTTTGCAAAGTTTCTGATATGGGGTACTTAGGTCACTAATGACAGAAATTAGGATCTTGTCTTCCTTCTTGTTCATTTTTATTTGTGGCTTAATGTTTCACCTGTATGTGAAAGATTTGGGGGTTCAAGTCACAGTGCTGAATTTTACTTTTTAAAAGAAAAACTATCAAAAATTGCTTTTAAAAAATCCTAATTACGTTAGAAAATAGGATACTTGTACATTCATTTTTCAGAGAAGGCACTATGACAATGGAGAAAAACAGCTTTAAGGAGCTTAGATAATCCTCTGAATTAAAGGCATTCTTACTACTTCTGAACACAGAAAACGCCTGGGGATTGTACTGGCAAGAGACCACCTATTCTAAACCTCAGGTACAAAGTGTCCACTTGCCTCCAGACAATACTGAATTGTACTTTCTCCTTGGTACTTCCCATTCGATGAAGCAGTCTCTCTCTGTGGTCTCTGAACCACTATTTATAAAAGTGATGACTCCAGGACCACAGCCCATACCACCTGAGGCAATCCCTGGGTACAAAGCTAGGAATCTGAACTTTTTAAACAAGCCTGCTAGGTAAGTCTTATGCACTCCAAGGTAGATGAGAACCACTACCCTAAACATAGCTACAACAGGACTTACAGCAAGAAAAACCATTTGACTGCAAATATTCTTCTACAATGGGCTTCTTAATGTCATTTTTAAAAATTAATCACACAAATAGTTTGTACTTTCATAACTGAAGCTTGTCTTCATTATGCCCTTATCCCTTGACTAGAATTTTGTTAGATAAAACATGTGTAAGCCAGAATGACACAGCCATGTTGACAACTTGAGATGGAAGATCAAATCATCCTAAATTACATTTCAATAGTTCCAGGAAAGAAAAAAGTCCTGTGAAGACTTCCATGTAAGTTACATCATTTTTTAAAAGAACCTAGCAAAAAATTAAAAACTGTTTTATTAAAGTTTTAATTTTTTAAAAATTAAAAAATTAAAACTGTTTTATTGCTTTTGCATGGACTTGATTCAATCTACTTAATTTTGCTGTAACTCATACATACATACTTATCCAAACTCACCCTATCCAAGGCACCATTTTACAAGCCAAGTAGAACACTGTGTGTGATCCACTAATGAAACCAACCACCAGTACAAGGCAGTATTTTTGTGTGTTTGACCAAAGCGCTTTACTTCATGTAAGAGAAAAAATAAAGCAAAACAAGGCCAGGTTCCAGTGGCTCACGCCTGTAATCCCAGCACCCTGGAAGGCCAAGATAGGCAGATTCCCGGAGGAGTTGAGACCAGCCTGGTCAACATGGTGAAGCCCTGTCTCTACTAAAAATACAAAAATAAGACGGGTGTGGTGGCACATGCCTGTAATCCCTGCTACTTGGGAGGCTGAGGCAAAAGAATCACTTGAACCCAGGAGGCGGAGGTTGTAGTGAGCCAAGATTGTGCCACTGCACTGCAGCCTGGGTGACAGTACAAGAGTCCGTCTCAAAAAAAAAAAAAGGAATAAAGCGAAACACAGGCAATTTTACCAAGTATAAAAGAGGCGTTAAAACGTAAACTTCCATAGAACATTTCTTGGTATACTACGAAAATAAGGCATGACTCAGCTGGGCGGGGTGGCTCATGCCTGTAATCCCAGCACTTTGGGAGGCTGGGGGGAGTGGATCACCTGAGGTCAGGAGTTTGAGACCAGCCTGGCCAACATGGCAAAACCCCACCTCTAGTAAAAAAACAAAAATTAGCCAGGCGTGGTGGTGTACACCTGTAGTCCCAGCTACTCAGGAAGCTGAGACAGGAGAATCGCTTGAACCTGGGAGGTGGAGGTTGCAGTGAGCGAGATTGCACCACTGCACTCCAACCTGGGCGACAGAGCGAGACCTCTGTCTCAAAAAATAAAATGAAATACAACAAGGCATGACTCTGAAGGTGTTTTATCATACATAGTAGTTTGTCTCATTTTATCTATGAGCCAATCTTACAGAAAGATTTCTCAAAGAATGAAAACTCTGATTCTACCATTTTTACTATAAGCAGCTCATTGAAATTATTTTTTCAAATTATCAACACTTAATTTATCCTGAAATATTTTAATAGAAAATTTTGGAAGCCTCCTTTTATATATTCATAGGAATGAGTTCCATATATTGTTAGGATTGTGTAAAATTAAAAATGCCTGCATGGAAAGCGGCAGAGCAACAGACACGACGCAAACAGGCACAGTCTGAGCATCTGAACCACAAGTAAAAGGTGAGAGAAGTAAAAGACATTATTTTTAACCTGGCTATAAATCTCCCCAGGATGATTTATAGCCAGTAACGATAATGCATCTTTTATTGAAAAAGCTGATATAAAATCATCAATTTACTGTTGAGAGAAAAGAGGCCAAAGAAAACTCTTAAGAACCCTCACTGAGAAAACTTTATAAAACACTTTCCAGAAGCAGAACTAAGAAAAAAAAAAAATGGTGAAGAGGACTTCCTCTGGATAATTAAACCAAGGTCTCTTTATAAGACCAAAACAGAAATGGTGAATTTAAATAGTAACTGAATCTTAAGATTTCATTAAATCATACATTATCGCTTTTTTTAACGTGACCTAATACTTTAGTATGAGTTTTCGACACATCACCCCTTCTTACCATTAAATTTTTTAAGTTATTCTGAAATCTATAAATTTACTTATAGAATGTATTAAAAGCTAAGTATGTCAATATTTACAGAGCCTGCTAATAGGTATGAACTTTCAGAGAGATAAGAGGTCACCTGAAAATGCACCAACATTTCAGAAGCAAGCTTTCAAGTTAACAGTCAAAGCTTGGTTGGCATCACTGATAAATGCAAATAAACAAGCTGGAATTTTTCTAAAGTGTAACAGCAAGTGAATAAAATAGCAAGAACTATTTGCAAGATGGCATATAAATATGAAACATAATATGCTGGGAATTTAGGACTTACAAAAATACTTCAGTGGTAAAGTGTCAAAAGAAAATTCTTTGATAAAGAGATTACATGCGAAAAGGGACTTTTTTTCTACCTTCCATTCATACTTCATGTATATAAAGTTTACACTCAGATCTTACCTTCATGTATATAAAATTTACACTCTTACCTCCCTCCCATAACAAAAGTTAAATTATCTCAGAAATTAAGGCTTATATACCTGAATGTTTATATAAATACTTGCAGGCAAGTTTTAAGTTTTAAAATCCACAATAATTCCAAAAGGAAAAGCAACTAACAGATAAAACTTTTATCTCCTAATCAAGGTAAATAGAAAAAAAGAACTCTTAGATACTTCTAGATATTTTTTATATTTGGGTAGGACTTTGATCCTTGCTAAGGCAAAGCTATCTTAAAGCTACCAGACTAGCCAAAGTAAAATTAAATAGATAATTCACTAAATAAAATGGGTTAATTTTAGCTTCATTATTAAGAACATTAGACATGGCAGAGAATGCAAATTAACATTCTGAATAAAGACCTTAAATCAGGTTATTAATTGCTGCTAAGCCACATGAAATTAGACATCAATTAAACGCAGTAATATTTGTATCTTCCCTCTAATCCTTAATAAAGTTCTGTTCTTATGCAGAACTCTCAAAAACAAAACCCCTCAAATGACAATTACAAGAGTTGTGTAAAACATACATACATATGTAAACCTACAGTGAACCTGACCAAGGCACAAGTTCAAGTGACTTATCAGAGGTCACATGGTTCATTTAAACTTAGCTTTTTTCTTGAAGTATCTAGCGCATTCCTTTTATTATGAGCCACTCTGGCTTTTCAAGGCACGTTTGCCTCTTTTTCTAGAAAGAAGCTATAGGGACGAAAAAAAAAAAAATAGAGCAAGTTGCAACAAAACTGTCAGCCTACTGGGTAAAAACCTCACATTTCAGAGTATGGTATATTTAAATATGACATGATTTTTCCACACTATGTGGCAACAGGATTCCCTATTGTAAATTTTTTTTGAGTATAATGACATCATTTTCAGTTAGTCTTTAGTTCTGAAGTTTCTCCAAGTTCTGTAAACTTTTAAAAAAGGAATCCTTGGCCGGGCACGGCGGCTCACACCTGTAATCCCAGCACTTTGGGAGGCCAAGGCGGGCAGGCGGATCACAAGGTCAAGAGACCAAGACCATCCTGGCCAACATGGTGAAACCCCATCTCTACTAAAAATACAAAAAAATTAGCTGGGTATGGTGGCGTACACTTGTAGTCCCAGCTACTCGGGAGGCTGAGGCAGGAGAACTGCAGGCAGAGGTTGCAGTGAGCCAAGATCGCATCACTGCACTCAAGCCTGGTGACAGAGCGAGACTCCAACTCAAAAAAAAAAAAAAAAAAAAAAAAAAGAATCCTTCTCAAAAGAGTAAAGTATAAAAGAAATGTCAAGTTTCACCCGAAAATGGCACCTTTCATGAGGTTATCCTCCATCCCCTCCCCATCGTGTGTGCAAAACCATGGAATCAATCTTAAAAGGCACTAAGTGGCACATAAAGAACTTAAAAGCTGCATTTCCATTTTTCCTCTAGCTTCCTCCTCCATAAAGTGCACAAAGCAGAGTAATATGAAAATAGACACAGGCTTGCATCTATAACAGCAAGGAAAAGAAATGCTTCCAAGAGAAATGGAAGTGTGTTTAATAATTTGAAACCACAGGAGAGGTCTGCTCATTTATTACAGGGCCATGTTTTAGCTCTTCCTGGATCGTCTCAGATCTGCCATTCCTCTGGATATGAACCTGTGGCCGTGGCAGAAACCCAGAAATCAGTAGGGGCTTGTTGTGTTCTTGTTTGATCTTCACGTTAAGATGCTATTGAGCTTTTTTATCCATGGATGGTCTTCCAACAACTGCATCCCTCACAGTGGCCTGAGTGGAATTACCGATATGAGAAGAAGCCTGCAAAAGTCCATTTATTCAACATATAAGTTAATAAAATACAACACAGCAACAAGAAAGTAAGTCCTTAAACTTTCAAAAACCTGTCTCCATCATCGGCATGTTACAGAAAGCAGTTGAATGAAAATGCAGGGATACAGAGAGGCTGTGGCAGCAGCTAACTCCCAAGAGAGCCAGGGGAACATCTGCTCTGTGGCTAGGGTAGGATAGGCAGCTCCTGTGGCTTCACAAGCTGCTAACCCAACTCACCTGTTCATGTTACTCAGAAAAACAAATGTATCATCTCAAAGATCTACAAAACTTGTGACCATGTCAATGTCCAAGAGCTACTGGGTTAGTCAGGTGTGGTGGCACTCGCCTGTAACACCGGCTGCTTGGGAGGCTGAGGTGGGAGGATCACTTGAGCCCAGGAGTTTTAAGTTACAATGAGCTAAGATACCAGCCTGGGTGACAAAGCAAGACCTCATCTCCAAAAAAAAATTTATAAATAAATAAATAAGCAACCCAATAAATAAATAACCAAGCCATTGGCTTTTGGAAGATTTTTAAATAAAAAAGATACCATCCCTTTCCTAATCCAGTAGGACTCAAAACCGAACATTTTTCGTTAAGTTCATAATTTTTTCAAAGTTCTTGCTTTTCAATGAAGTAAATTAATCTAGAGGGGGTGAGAAGTGAGAATCACATAAAAATTATGTCTGAAGAGCATGTAATTAGAAGTTGCCGACCAGGCGCAATAGCTCATGCCTATAATCCTAGCACTTTGGGAGGCCGAGGTGGGTGGATCACCTGAGGTCAGGAGTTCAAGACCAGCCTAGCTAACATGGCAAAACACTGTCTCTACTAAAAAAAAAAAAAAATACAGAAATTAACTGGGCATGGTGTCAGGCACCTATAATCCCAGCTACTCTTGGGAGGCTGAGGCAAGAGAATCACCTGAACCCAGTGGGCAGAGGTTGCAGTGAGCCAAGATCACACCACTTCACTCCAGCCTGGGCAAAAGCGTAAAACTCTGTCTCAAAAAAAAAAAAAAAAAAAAAAAGTTGCCAAAGGGGAACACAATCAGTATGTCTAAGTTGGAATGTTTTTGCATTAAAGGGCTATTTTTGGGCTGGGCGCGGTGGCTCACACCTGTAATCCCAGCACTTTGGGAGGCCGAGGCAGGCGGACCATGAGGTCAGGAGTTCAAGACCAGCCTGGTCAACATGGTGAAACCCTGTCTCTATTAAAAATACAAAAACTAGCGGGCCATGGTGGCACACACCTGTAGTCTCAGCTACTTGGGAGGCTGATGCAAGAGAATCACTTGAACCTGGGAGGCGGAGGTTGCAGTGAGCCGAGATCATGCCACTGGACTCCAGCCTGGGCAAGAGAGCACAGCGAGACTTTGTCTCAAAAAAAAAAAAAAAAGCGGGGCGGGGGCCTTTTTAGGCATGGAAACAAAATATTAAGAATAAATATTAATATCCTAAAGGATAATAAAACATACAGTCTATCAGAAAACAACAGCCAACAGAGTGGCCACTGTCTCATGTCTTCACTATGAAATTCTTCCAAACTGAGATATTTTACAACAGAAGCACAAATATCTGCCCATTATCAACCCTCAGGCTCTTCAGCAGCACCACTTACCTGCTCCAACACATATGCGGCACCAAAATCAATAGCTCCGCCCAGCTCACGATATTGACCAGAATACCTGATGTAGCCCCAGGTGAGGAGTGCTATTAACAGTAGTCCAACCATACAGTTGAACAACTGGGCTACAACCTCAAGACCTATGAAGCCAGTGAGGCCTGAGGCTATGTACAAAGCTACAATGCCCGTGAACAGCACTGCAGGGGTTCGGAAGGTGCTGAAGACGTTCTTGCTACCATTGTGCTTGCAGAAGTTCTCATATAATTCCTTGATTTCCTCCTCCAGCTCCTGCTGGTAACGAAAGCTGAAATCCTTCCCACCCATCTTCTTGGTCTTCTTAAAATGGTCCAGAGCAAGTTGTTTGAATTCACAGTGCTTCTCCTCTAGAATGTCTGGAGACAAATAAGGTTTCTCTCCCCCACAAACCTAAAAAGAACAAAGAAACAATATGTTAAAAGATCTCTTCAAAAACAAGTGCCAAATAAAACATGAAAAGATAATGAAAGGATTAGAATGTTTTAAGATGTTAACAATGTATTAATAAGTTAACTTTTAAAAGATGACTAAGACCAATAAAGTCTAGTTTCACTTCCTCTGAAAAGCACACTTAAAAAACCAGGGTGATAATATCAATTCGAAAGAGCAGTGACACTGGGACGGGCGCGGTGGCTCACGCCTGTAATCCCAGCACTTTCGGAGGCCAGGGCGGGCAGATCACTTGAGGTCAGGAGTTTGAAATCAGCCTGGTAAACATGGTGAAACTCCGTCTCTACTAACACAAAAAAAATTAGCCGGGCGTGATGGCAGGCACCTGTAATCCCAGCTACTTAGAAGGCTGAGGCAGGAGAACCGCTTGAACCCGGGAGGCGGAGGTTGCAGTGAGCCAAGATCGCACCACTGCACTCCAGCCTGGGCGACAGAGTGAGACTCCGTCTCTAAAAAACAAAAGCAAACGGTCGACTTCTGCGGGGCCCAGGTGAGAAAGGCCCACCTGTGTCCTGGTTGAGGGTCCTCAGGGTTCTTTGGGACCTGAGGATTCCTGAAATCATGGATCACCTACATATGCTTTGAGACATGCTTTCATTTTTTTTTTTCTGGAAGCCCTGCGACTTCCCTAAAAATTAAATGAATTATAGAACAGATCTATGACCAATGGTGGCAGAGTCTACATAGAACTATGCTTCGTGGTGCTCTGGGGAAACCTTCTGACTTGTTGGCTATGCTATTCAGTATGGCTGTATAGCTCACTGTGCTTTTGAATACGTTGGTGGTGTTGTCATGTGTTCTGGACCATCAATGGAGCCTACAATTCAAAATTCAGATACTGTCTTTGCAGAAAATCTTAGTCGACATTTTTATAGTATCCAAAGAGGTGACATTGTGATTGCAAAAAGCCCAAGTGATCCAACATCAAATCTTTGTAAAAGAGTAACTGGTTTGGAAGGAGACAAAATCCTCACCACTAGTCCATCAGATTTCTTTAAAAGCTACAGTTATGTCCCAGTGGGTCATGTTTGGTTAGAAGGTGATAAATCTACAGAATTCTACAGATTCCAGTTACTATGGACCTATTCCATATGAACTAATAAGAGGACGAATCTTCTTTTAAGATTCGGCCTCTGAGTGATTTTGGATTTTTATGTGCCAGCCTTAATGGCCACAGATTTTCTGATGATTAGTAAGCATTTATTCTTTTGACTTGATTATTGTCTCCTGCTCATGTGAATTTATTACTCCCATTGAAACTATGTACTTACCAATAAACTATTTGCTATTCAAAACAAAACAAAACAAAACAAGAACAAACAAACAAACAAAGAAATGGTAATAATTAGAAGGCCCCCGTTACCAGGACAACCTGAATATAAGTTTATTGCCTCATCACTTAAAGATACATTAAGTAGGATCAAGTTGGGCTTTTGAAGTCAGCAACAATGCCCAGGTTATAGATATTTCAGAATAAGGCGTATGTCCCACGTACCTCTTCCATGTTGTTATAATAAATGTCCTTGGCAGAGGCTGCAGCTGCCAAGTTGTTGGCTTCAGCAGTGGCCTTTTAAGAGAGAAAAACGTGAACTGTAAATCCTTCCTCTTTTAACATTCCTCCACAAATAGCCTAACAAAAATCTTCTCTATTCTCCATTCTTCCTTTTTTATTAACCTTCTATTTTTCTAGATTTCCATATAGTTCAACTGATGAAATAGAATACACTTTTTCTGCCAAATTTTCTACCAAAAAAAAGGTAGAAGTTCATATACACAGAAATATGTATTCTTATACATAAGAATCTTTAGCAAAAATTAAATCTCCAAAATTCAAGGAAAATATTATTTCCATTGCATCAATTTATTTTTTAATTGTTTAAATTTTTCTTTTTTTTTAAGACAGAGCCTCACTCTGTCACCCAGGCTGGAGTTCAGTGGTAATCTCAGCACACTACAACCTTCGCCTCCTGAATGCAAGCCATCCTCCTGCCAGTGCGTGCCACCACGCTTGGCTAACTTTTTAAGTTTTTGTTTTGCAGAGCTAGAGTCTCCCTATATTGCCCAAGCTGATGTTGAACTCCCAGGCTCAAGTGATCTGCCCACCTCAGCCTCCCAAAGTGCTGGGATTACAGGAGTAAGCCACCACACCTGGCTCCATTGCTCCAACTTTAAGAAATAGGTGTGAGTCAAAAAAAAAAAAAAAAAAAAAGAAGGAAAGGGTGGGCGTGGTGGCTCACGCCTGTAATCCCAGCACTTTGGCACTTTGGGAGGCCGAGGCTGGCGGATCATAAGGTCAGGAGTTCAAGACCAGCCTGGCCAACATGTTGAAACCCCGTCTCTACCAAAAACACAAAAAAATTAGCCAGGCGTGGTGATGTGCGCCTGTAGTCCCAGCTACTCAGGAGGCTGAGGCAGGAGAACTACTTGAACCCAGGAGGTAGAGGTTGCAGTGAGCCGAGATCACGCCACTGCACTCCAGCCTGAGCAATAGAGCAAGACTCTGTCTCAAAAAAAAAAAAAAAAGGAAAAAGCCGGGTGTGGTGGCTTATGCCTGTAATCCCAGCACTTTGAGAGGCTGAGGTGGGAGGATCACTTGAGCCCAAGAATTCAACACCAGCCTGCTCAACACAGCTAGATCCTGTTTCTATTTAAAAAAAAAAAAAAGAAGAAGAAGAAAAAAAAGGGGGCTGGGCACGGTGACTCACGCCTGTAATCCCAGCACTTTGGGAGGCTGAGGTGGGCAGATCATGAGGTCAGGAGATCGAGATCATCCTGGCTAACACGGTGAAACCCTGTCTCTACTAAAAATACAAAGAAATTAGCCGGGCGTGGTGGCAGGCGCCTGCAGTCCCAGCTACTCGGGAGGCTGAGGCAGGAGAATGGCGTGAACCCAGGAGGTGGAGCTTGCAGTGAGCCGAGATTGTGCCACTGCACTCCAGCCTAGGCAACAGAGCAAGATTCCACCTCAAAAAAAAAAAAGGAAAAAAATATTTGCAATGTCAATCCCAGGCTCTAGCTCCCTTTATGAAAATTTTCTGCTACAAAATAAATCAACACTTGGCAATAAATCCCCTTATGTTCAACATACGAAAGTCAAAAATTATGTTTTAACCAAATGACATTCTAGTTGCAAATTAAAAACCTGATTAGTGAATAGTAAACAGGTGTGTCAGGACATGTTCCACTAAAGTAAATAACAGGTCAGGCACAGTGGCTTACACCTGTAATCTTAGCACTTCGGGAAGCTGAGGCAGGCACATCGCTTGAGCCAAGTTTGAGACCAGCCTGGGCAACACAGCAAGACCACATCCCTATTTTTTTTTTTTTAATTAAAAAAATTATAGCCAGGCATGGTGGCTCAACCCTATAATCCCAGCACTTTGGGAGGCCAAGACGGTCGGATTGCTGGAGTCCAGGAGTTGGAGACCAGCCTGGGCAACATGGCTAAACCGATCTCTATTAAAAAATACAAAAATTAGCCAGGCATGCTGGTACATGCCTATAATCCCAGCTACTCGGGAGGCTGAGGTATAAGAATCATTTGAACCCAGGAGGTGGAGGTTGCGGTGAGCCAAGATTGTGCCACTGCACTCCAGCCTTGGCAAGAGTGAGACTCTGTCTCAAAAAAATAATAAATTATAAATTATATAAAAATAAAAAAAATAAACAACAGATGACAAGAACTTGCTTGTCTAACATGGTGGGTATGTTGCAACCACGTATAATAAACTGTGCTTCCCAAAGTGTGTTTGGTGAAAAGACTAGGCCCAGTGAGGAGAGGCCATTTCATTTTAACTGTACCCCCATGAATACAAACAAGTGAACTAGAAAAGGTCGCCACACTACTGCAAAATGTGCTAAAAAAAAATTAACAGACCTCAGCATGATGAAAAAGGAGAAAAAGTGCATTCTCTTCCTAAAGAACTCTGCTTATTGTATACAGGTCAACTCAAGTAATTTAAGGGTAGCGTTTAGGATGTCAAATCATTGTTTACCTGAAGCATGGACTTGGGGTGAGGCAGATCTTCTCCTTGATAAATTTTAATATATGCCTTAAAATATAAACATAAAAACTGCTATAAAATGTTATTCAGTCATATCTTACTCATATTTAATTTTTAGAAAGTGACCATACAACTGCATTTTCCTAAAGACTTAGGTCAACAACCAGGAATTAGCAAAAACACACCACACACCTTTGAGTGCATGTTAGCATTTTTAGTTAACTAAAAATGTTCTCAAGCAGCACAAGCCTACAGAGGCTAGGATTCCCATCCAGCTCCCCATGCACGCTGGCCTCACCACTACCTGTGGGCAGAGTGACCATCCGCCTTGAGGTAGTCGTGTCACATCTAGGTGCCGTCTCCTCCTACTCACAGCAACTTCCTAACCACCTCCTGTCCACACCATCTTCCTTGAGGAACAATCTTCCTTTAGTCACAGCTAATTGCTCCTCTAAGAGAGTGCAAAGAACATCCATTTGGTTCTTAGACCGATACTGCCACCCAATGGCCCACTCCTGGAAGGACACCAAGGTCTCTGAAAATGCCTCTCAACATCTCCCCCAGAAAATTTTCGTTTAAGTTTCAAAATATTTAAATTCAAGTTGATTTACGAGTGAGATCAGCTTTACCAAAAATCAAACATTTTAATAACTAAAACCCATATTTACCTTAAAATACTCCAGTAGTCCCCGACAGGTGACCTTTGAGCCATTGATCTCCTTTTCCATTAACTTAGATGGGTTTAATACATACGGTATCAGTGCCTGTAACTGCTCTTTGAATTCACCAGCAATATCTGTTCACAGGACGACAAAGAAGGGAAAAATAAGCCAAACAGCCTTATTCAACCAAGGTGAACACACAATGCAGTCTTCCCAGTCTAGTGCTTTTAACATTGGTTGTTAAAAGTGAGAGAGAAGCCGGGCACGGTGGCTCACGCCTATAATCCTAGCACTTTGGGAGGCCGAGGCAGGTGGATTGCCTAAGGTCAGGAGTTCGAGACCAGCCTGACCAACATGGTGAAACCCCGTCTCTACTAAAAATAGAAAAACTAGCCAGGCGTGGTGGCAGGTGCCTGTAATCCTAGCTACTCAGGAGGCTGAGGCAGGAGAATCTCTTGAACCCAGGAGGAGGAGGTTGCAGTGAGCCAAGATTGCACCATTGCACTCCAGGCTGGGAAACAAGAGTGAAACTCCATCTCAAGAAAAAAAAAAAAAAAAAAAAGTGGGAGAGAAGAAGGGGTCTGAGACTATGTTTTGACACTTTCTGGCTATGACCAAGTTGCTGACAGATCTCTGTCCCAATGTACCTTCATTTTTCTCCTCCCCCACTGTAGTAGAAAGTCTTCTCTAGTTCAAAATAGAATACTATATATGCAGAATATCTTTACCTTGGTTTTCATTCTGGGATATCTGGTCTACTCCCTAGCCTTTCAAGAAATTTCACTTTTTAAAGAATTTGATGGCCACGCGTGGTGGCTCACGCCTGTAATCCCAGCACTTTGGGAGGTCAAGGCGGGTGGATCACGAGGTCAGGAGTTCAAGACCAGTCTGGCCAAGATGGTGAAACCCCGTCTCTACTAAACATACAAAAATTAGCCGGGGTGGTGGCGGGCACCTGTAATCCCAGCTACTCGGGAGGCTGAAGCAGAGAATAGCTTGAACCCGGAAGGCAGAGGTTGCAGTGAGCCGAGATCGCACCACTGCACTCCAGCCTGGGCAACAGAGTGAGACTCCATCTCAGAAAAAAAAAAAAGAATTTCATTAACAGGGTCTTCAACAAGTCAATTTTCAACCTCTCAAGTTGTCTCAGGCCTTTGCCATGCCCTCGCACTACTCCTTTAAATCAATTAGAAATCACTGGTCATTGATTTATTCTTGTCAATTTTTTTAATGTTAAAAGAAGTAGAAGTACCTGTGCCTCATTATATTTATTTTCTATTATCTCCTCAGAGACCCTCGGAACCACCCCAAAATGAAAAGACCACTAACTCAAGAAAGGTGACAGATTCTCTGCAGCTTCTACAAGGTTCCCACAGAGGGATCAGTACAGCCATTAAATAGAGCTCTTTCCTCAAAGTAAGAATTATTAGCTGGTCCAACTATGAAGACACAGGAGAATTAAAATACAGAAAAGCTGATTTACATAATCTTCTAACATCTTCTTGGGTTCCCAGCTATACACTGAAAAAAAAGCAGGTAGGAGCCCACATCAAATAAGAACTCTTTAATACTCCACCAACCAGACTATAATATGAAAAATGAAACTAAAATTTCAAGAAAGCATGGGAAAAATACTTTATAACCTTGCAGTGAAAAAGTATAAAAGTATACATAACAGGCCATTCTGTACACATTCACATTTGCTTTCATATACTAAAGAAACTCTGAAAGACTATAAAAATGGAAGAGAGACTTTTCACTGAGTACTTTTTAATCCTTTTCAAAATTTTAAACATGTGAATGTATTATATATCCAAAAAACCTTTTTGTATGGTTTCAATTTCCATCACACTGAAAGATGGAGTGTTTCAAAAATACCTCACACAAGTAGCAGCAGGATCCAGATGCTACACTTGTCACTTTAACAAGCTGTACAGACCCTATATGCTACTCATGTTTCTATGAAGGCTACACCAAAATAATAGTTTTAAAATTAGAATAGACAAAAACTATCTCATAAGAGAAACAAACTCAATCTTTAGTGGTGTCAAAGAAGACTGTGCCCTACAAAGCCTCCTGTGTTAATTTCCAACTAAACAACTCAGTAGTTACTGTATTAGGTCTCCTAAGTAGGAAGATAACAATTTTCTTTATGCGACAACACAGTCATCTTGCATCTGATGAAAAGTATTCTCAAAAAGCAGCTATTCTAGGCCTAGCGTGGTGGCCCGCACCTGTAATCCCAGCACCTTGGGAGGCCAAGGTGGGCAGATTGCTTGAGGCCAGGAGTTCAAGACCAGCCTGGCCAACATGGTGAAACCCTGTTTCTACTAAAAACACAAAAATTACCCAGGCATGGTAGTGCACTCCTGTAATCCCAGCTACTCAGGAGGATGTGGCACAAGAATCGCTTGAGCCCGGGAGGCGGAGGTGGCAGTGAGCTGAGATCGCACCACTGCACTCCAGCCTGGGCAACAGAGTGCAGACAAGACTTTGTCTCAAAAAACAAAACAAAACAAAAAAAACTCAGCAGCTATTCTAGCTAATTACTTCAAGAAACAGCAGCTCAGCCATCAGTTATACCAAAACTAAGATCATGTTTGGCAGGCATCTACCTCTAAATAAGTGGTTGATCTTTAAAAATAAAATAAAACCACTAAAATATTTCCCAAAGTATCTGGGGGAACATTTGCAGAAATAGTTTCAGAATGTAGTTCTTATGAAATTTAAATGTTCTACAAAAATTACATTTTAAGTTCCTTTTATGGATTAGCCCTAACAACCTCAGGCTAATGTCTTTTCCAAGTTACATGGAACAGGACTGCAGAATCTCAACCATGGAACTGCACAAGTATATACTTGAGAAAATATAATGCCTACCCTTTTTTTTAAATTCTGAAAACTACATTAGTTCTACTAACAGGTCTCCTACAATAAAGTGTGTGTGGTTCTCAAGCTAGCACTTGCCAAATACAAATCACCCGCTATTTGCAATTTAGCATCTGATTTACTCTTCACTCAAAACCCTTCAAAATCTTGGTTAAGTGGTTCCCTAAAATTAAAAAATATCCATCTCCAAATCTAAAATGTACATAAACCTTTGCAGAGCTAGTAAGAATTCTTCATGAACAATCCTCATAATAATTGTAGTTCCTTAAATAAACACAGAGGGCAGGCTTTTAACACATTTTTAAAGTTAGGCAAAAAAGCAAATTTTTGTTTTTCAAATCTTTCCACTTAAGAAAGTACTGGCTGGGTGTGGTGGCTCACGCCAGTAATCCCAACACTTTGAGAAGCTGAAGTGGAAGGTGGGAGGATCACTTGAGGTCAGGAGTTCGAGACCAGCCTGGGCAACATAGGGAGACCCTGTCTCTACAAAAAATAAAAAGATTAGCCAGGCATAGTGGTGCATGCCTGTAGTCCCAGCTACTGAGGAGGCTAAGGTGGGAGGATTGCTTGAGACTGGGAGTTAGAGGCTACAGTGAGCTACAATCACGCCGCTGCACTCCATCCTGGGCAACAGAGCAAGACCCTGTCTCTAAAATAAATAAATAAATACATACATACATACATGAATGCATACAAATTTTAAAGTACTTATTTTTTTAAATAAATAGGATCATACCACATATGCTACTCCACAATCTTTCTGCATTTAATAATATATCACAAACATCTTTCTATATAAAGACACACAGATTCAACTATCTACCTTATCTTTTTTTTTTTTGGGACAGAGTTTCGCTCTTGTTGCCCAGGCTGGAGTACAATGGCGCGATCTCAGCTCACTGCAACCTCCACCTCCCGGGTTCAAGTGATTCTCCTGCCTCAGTCGCCCAAGTAGCTGGGATTACAGGCATGTGTCACCATGCCCAGCTAATTTTGTATTTTTAGTAGCGATGGGGTTTCTCCATGTTGGTCAGGCTGGTCTGGAACTCCCGACCTCAGGTGATCTGCCTGCCTCGGCCTCCCAAACTGGGATTACAAGCGTGAGCTACCGCGCCCGGCCTCTACCTTATCCTTTTTAATGACTGCATTTTATTCCTTTCTGCAGATGTACCTTAATTTTTGTTTTTGTTTTTGTTTTTTTGAGACAGGGTCTCACTCTGTCACCCAGGCTAGAGTGCGGTGGTGCAATCACAGCTCACTGTAGCCTTGACGTCTGGGGCTCAAGCAATCCTCCTACCTCAGCCTTCTGAGTAGCTGGGACCACAGGGGTGTGCCACCATGTCCAGCTAGTATTTTTTTTTTTTTTTTTTAGCGATGGGGGGGATCTCCCTATGTTGCCGAGGCTGAGATGTACCATAATCTAACCAACTCCACATAAAGACACATTTGTGTTGTTTCCAGTTATTCTCTATGATAATAATGCTACCATAGTATCTTTTTTTTTTTTTTTTTTTTTTGAGACAGGGTTTTGCTCTTGTCGCCCAGGATGGAGTGCAATGGCGCAATCTCGGCTCACTGCAACCTCTGCCTCCCAGATTCAGGCGATTCTCCTGCCTCAGCCTCCCAAGTAGCTGGGATTACAGGCGCCTGCCACCACGCCTGGCTAATTTTTGTTTTAGCAGAGACAGGGTTTCACCATGTTGGCCAGGCTGGTCTCAAACTCCTGACCTCAGGTGATTCGTCCACCGTGGCCTCCCAAAGTGCTGGGATTACAGGCGTGAGCCACTGCACCCAGCCAGTATACATATTTTTATCCACTTATTTAAATAGTTCCTTAGGATAAACTCCTAGAAGTGGGATAGTGGATCAAAGGACGTGAACATTCTGAATTCTGATGCTGCCACGTTACAATTCATAAAGATGATCATTTATTACCAATGCTTTTGTGCTTTCCTGATTATTGTGATGCTGCACATATTTTCATTAATATATAATGACCATTTGTATTTCTTCTTTTTGGACTTGCCTTTTCATGTAAGAAAGGAAGATTTAAGACTTACCAGTGCATTTTATATAGCTCTATCTTGATGAGGAAACCAAATAGTACATAATTATGAGACTAAAGATTGCTCATACAGAATTTGTTCCCTATTTTATAAATGTAATATATATATGAAACTTGACACGCTTAATATTTAGTGATTAAACCATTCATAATCTACATATATGTATAGTGAGTTGAACAGCATCCCCCTCCCCAACAAAATGCATGTCCACCTGGAACTTCAGAAAATCTTATTTGGAAACAGTCTTGCAAATGTAATTAGCTGAAAGGAGGTCATACTGGATTAAGGTGGGCCCTAAATCCAAAGACTGGTGTGCTCACAAGAAAAAGACAGAACACACAAAGAAGGCGGTCATGTGACAACAAAGAACCTGGAGGCAATTAAAGGTACAAGTCAAAGAATGCCAAGGACTGCTGGCAACTTCCAGAAGCTAGGAGAGAGTGTGGGACAGGTTCTCCTTCAGAGTCTCCGGGCGGAACCAACCATCATTTTGGACTTCTGGCTCCCTGACTTGTGGGGGAATAAATTTCCGTTGTCTTAAGCCACCTAGTTTGTGGTAATTGGTTAAAGGCAGCCACAGGAAATTAATACAACCAAAAGTGACACAAATTTCAAAAGCCAGGGTTACTGAACTTTAAAAAACTCTGCCTACTCCCTGAATGATAAAAATGAAAATGAACTTTAAAGCAATGCGTTGGAATACTAAAACTGAAACTATGGAAGAATGCCATGTGTGTGTGTTTATACTGGATAATCACTAGCAGTCACTCTAATTCACCCTCTCCTAACACCTCCATTTAAGAATTCCACTGGACACACTCCCTATCAGTGATGAACAAATCTGAGTTTAGGTTGGGAAAAGTACAACCAATAATGGAGCATTATAATCCTAAACAATATATTACCTAGAGACATACACATACACACTTAACTTTCTCTCCCTACTCAGCTCTGAAAACTCCCTTGAAACTGCTTTTCAGGTAAAAGGTTCTAGGTCCACTGCTTGCCAAGCGGATTTCTCTCCCTAAGCAATAATCTTAGATTTTTCAATTGCCACGAAACAGGCCAGGGAAGTCTCCTCCTCAGGAAAGCTGTCAATCACGTAAAAGTATCAGAGAAGTGACAAATAAAAGGTAAAGGTTAAGTCTCTTTAACTCAGTTTCTTTGCAATATTAAGACCAGCTAGAATGAAAATCTTGAGTTGAACATTCATTTTCTTGGATCAACTAAATCAAATAGGTTGGAAATAATGCATTTTATATTTAATATGAGGCTATGAAAACCATTCACTTCAAAACCTTTTAGTAGTAACTAAACAGTACATATCCTCTAAATGATTTCCTCCATATAACAGAAGAACCCCTATTTTAGCCCAGTATGGGTTTGGAGCAACAAGAACTTGGATGTAGATCTACGCCTCACCACTTACTTAACTAGCTTGAGCACTTTGCGCAAGTTACTTAACTTTCCTCCTTTTCCTTAACTATTTTTGCCATTTTCCTCACATATAAGATAAAGGAAATGACATCAAAGTCATTGGAATTACTGGGAGCATAAATATCAAAGTACCTAGCATAGTGTTGCAAACATTACCAGGAATCTGAGAGACTCGGATAAGCTTATTAACAAGTGCTCAGTTTAACACATGTATAAATTAAGGGCTAGCCATTTAATGACTCAAGGCCTTAATGAAAAAGGAACAAAGATAAGATAATGGAGCCCAAGAGTCCCAACTACGATTCCTCTCACCTACCATTTAGTTAGCACTTCCTGATATTAGCACATGACCCAGCGTCAGGTTTTGCTATAATCACAAATAAGATGAAAATAATAGCTCTGCCATGCATCATGCTGCCTTCCCTTAGGAAGTTAATTTTACTTAATATTAGCTGACTAATGTTTAGTCTTCCTTTATTTAGCATTTGTATCTCTTGTAAACCAAGAACCATAATGAGTCTCTTAGAAAGACTACTAATGGATATGAACACCACCATTTCAGGTGAAGTCAAGGTAAACTAATTCTGATGGTCTCAGTAAGTCAGGAGCAAAATCTGAACTAGACTTTAAATACTACTCTTTCTAAGAGAGCACACCATTTTTCTTAAGCATTCACTTGATTTGTAAGTGATTCATTATTTTTAATTCCAAAGATCGAATCACAGGTTTAAAATAACACCTGGAACACACCTTTTAATTTCCCATCAAAGTCAGGGCTTGTGGCCACCTGGAGTCCTGGATGTGGTAAGAGAAAGCAGGTGACATCGGAGAAACATGAGTGAATGTGATTTCGAACATTCTGAATTTCTTCATGTTGATGTTCCTTCACCTGCCAATGAAGACCAACAATTTACCAACCAAAAGTCATTTGGTTTTCTTCACTAGGGACAACTAGTATAAGGACAAAGGAAAGAAGACTCCTCAACTCTGATGGATCATAGTGGCCAAATGAGAAAACTCAGAACCCTAAGAAGCAATAAACACACAAATCTGATTACCCACGGCTTGACTCCTATAGCTAGCAAACAGGTGTGTAAGAGTTTATTTAAAATGAGTATTACACAAGAGATGGTTTGTGGGGATGAAGGAGGATCTAACCAATTAGTAGTGACAGACAAAGGATTCCTGTGTTTTGGTTTGGGGGAACAGGTTAGGCCTGTTTATATCTATCCCAAAATAAGTAAAAATTTTGAATAAGAATAACATAACTAAAATTCTGAGTATGATTTCTAAAGACACATATAGAACTTGGTTTAAAATGTAAAATGGAAATTATAATCAAAGCTTGGGCACTGGCCCAGAGTTTTCTTCTACAGTTCCTGTGTACTGTATATACAGGTTCTTTAATCTTGTCAAGAATAAATATTAGCTTGTGTTAAGATTCATATATAGTTAATGTATTCAATATCATTTTCAATAACTGCTTTAAACACAATAGCCAAAAGCAAATGAGAAAGCTATCACTACTTTGAGATAATTCATCAGAAGATTATAGTCCCACTTACCTGTAAACGCTTATCCAAAAATGCCATTCCTCCTTGGAGTCCATAGCTATATTCATAAGGGAAACTCCAATCTCTAACCAAAAACATCAGTGTCTATTTAAGAAAAGAGCGGAACATATTTTAACATGCATAAACACATTTTCAAGAGAACAACTGCAATACGTCTTTGCATAATGCCAGCTTCTACAAAGGGGGTAAAGATATGTACTGAAGGATTTACCTTTTTTTTTTTTTTTTTTTTAAAGAGATTGGGCCTTGCTCCGTCACTAAGGCTAGAGTGCAGTGGCATGATCATAGCTCATTGTAGCCTAGAATTCCTGGGTTCAAGTGATCCTTTCACCTCAGCCTCCCAAGTAGCCGGGACTACAAGCACATGCCACTACTCCTGGCTTATTTTTTAATTTTTTTATATAGACAAGGTCTTGCTCTGTTGCCCAGGCTGGTCTTGAACTCTAGGCCTCAAGCAATCCTGTGGCCTTGGCCCCCCAAAGTGCTGGGATTACAGGTGTGAGCCACCACACCCGGCCAGATTTATCTATTCTGTAATGTCTTATAAGTTTTACAAACACTGGAGGGACATGTTTAAGCTAAATATGAGGTCAATATATCCTATCTGCTATTTTTGTTCCCACAGGTTAGTAGGAACAGAAGGAAGACATTAATGAGAAAATGGTAAATTTGGGACTCTGCCTTAAAGAAATCTATGAGGAATACAGTAAAGGACAAAAGAGAAAACCACATGGCACCAGCTAATCATAAAATCAGATCTGTGGCTGGGCACAGTGGCTCACGCCTGTATCCCAGCTACTCGGGAGGCTGAGGCAGGAGAATCACTTGAACCCAGGAGGCGGAGGTTGCAGTGAGGCCAGATCACGCCACTGCACTCCAGCCTGGGTGACAGAGCGAGACTCTGTCTCCAAAAAAGAAAAAAATCAGGTCTGTTTTCAGCATTAGAAAGGAAGGCCAGCCACAGTGGCTCATGCCTATAATCCCTTTACTCTGGGAGGCCGAAGCAGCTGGGTCACCTGAGCTCAGGAGTTTGAGACCAGCCTGGTCAACATGATGAAACCCCATCTCTACAAAAAATACAAAAAATTAGCCGGGCGCCTGAAATCCCAGCTACTCAGGAGGGTGAGGAAGGAGAATTGCTTGAACCTGGGAGGCAGAGGTTGCAGTGAGCCAAGATCATGCTACTGCACTCCAGCCTGGGCAAAATTTTAGAAAGAAACTCCATCTCAAAAAAAATAAATAAATTAGAAAAGAAAAGAAATAAGGCTTACACACTGAAAGCACCTCTAATCCCATTGACTGAGGCTGCTGTGCTTCCTCATTCTCAAGAAACACTGAACTGAGGCATAGGTCAGCAAAGACTTTTTGCAGAGAGAGAGAGACAGAGAGTGAGTGAGTGTGTATGTGTGTGTTTGTGTTGAGACGGTCTTGCTCTGTTACCCAGGCTGCAGTGCAGTGGCACAATCATGGCTCACTGCAGCCTTGACCTCCTAGGCTTAAGTGATCCTCCTACCTCAACCCCACCGAGTAGCTGGGACTACAGGCGTGCACGACCTTTTTATTTTATTTTATTTTTGTTTTTTTCTTTTTTTTTGAGACAAAGTCTTGCTCTGTCGCCCAGGCTGGAGTATAGTGGCATGACCTCGGCTCACTGTAACCTTCACCTACCAGGCTCAAGCGACTCTCCTGCCTTAGCCTCCTGAATAGCTAAGATTACAGGCACCTACCACCACGCCCAGCTGATTTTTGTATTTTTAGTAGAGACAGGTTCCATGTTGGCCAAGCTGGTCTCGAACTCTTGACCTCAGGTGATCTGCCTGCTTTGGCCTCCCAAAGTGCTGGGATTACAGGCGTGAGCCACTGTACCTACCCCCATTTTTTTTAAGAGATGTCTTGCTATGTTGCCCAGGCTGGTCTCAAACTCCTGGGCTCTAGCAATTCTTCCACCTGGGTCTCCCCAAAGTGCTGGGATTACAGGTGTAAGCTACCACGCCCAACCCACAGAGTTTACTTTTTAAACGATTACTCTGCCGTTGTAGCAGGAAAGCAGTCACAGACAGTACAAAGACAAATGAGCATGGCTGTGTTACACTAAAATTTTACCTACAGACAATGACATTTGAATTTCAGGTAATTTACATGTCATAAAATAGTACTGCTCATTTTTTTCAACCATTTAAAAATGTAAAAACCATTCTTAGCTCACAAGTCATATAAAAACAGGTGGCAAGCTAGATTTGGCCTATGAGCTGTAGTTTGCCAATCTGTGAAAACAAAAACAAAGGTAATTATATTTAAAATAAATATTCTAACCTGGAAAGGCTTTTGGAAAATTTCATCCATTGCCAGACGACCGTATTCTGTGAAGAGCTTTAAAAAAGAAGCATTATGGTTTGTAAAGCAAAATTACTTAAAATAGTTCTATGGCCTTTTTAGCAAAGTATTCATTATATTTATACTGATACCAGAGTTCTACAGTTTCAAAAGCCCACAGGAGTCATGAACCTTAAAATCATCTTGGTTATTCCCTGCTCACATCCCACATCCCAATTCATCAACAAATCCAGAATCCAGACACTATTTCCATGTGGCTTGGAATACTGCAATAGCCTCCTAACTGACTCAGCCCATGCCTCCCTATGGGCTATTCTCAATACAGCAGCCACATTGACTCTTTTATAATATGGTTAGTTAGATCATATAATGGCTTTGCTCAAAACCCCGCAACCTCATTCAGTATTAAAGCCAGTCCTTACAGTGTGATGCAGCCACACTGGCCCTCCTTCCTGTTCTTCAAATACATGGGGCACACCGCTGCCTTAGGACCTTCGTACTGGCTCCTCCCACTAACTATAAGTTCTTCTCCCAAATTTCCTCATGATCTGCTCCCTCACTTCTTAAGGTCTTTCAAATAGCTCCTTCTCAGTGAAGACTTCCATGGCCATCTACCGAAAAAGATTACAAGTTTGCCAATAATATTTCCTACTTCGTGTCTTTAAAAAAAATTTTTTTTTTTTTTGAGACAGAGTTGTGCTCGTTGCCCAGGCTGGAGCGTAATGGCGTGTGGCTCATCGCAACCTCCGCCTCCCGGGTTCAAGCGATTCTCCTGCCTCAGCCTCCCGGGTAGCTGGGATTACAGGCATGTGCCACCAAACCTGGCTAATTTTGTATTTTTAGTAGAGACAGGGTTTCTCCATGTTGGTCAGGCTGGTCTTGAACTCCTGACCTCAGGTGATCCACCTGCCTCGGCCTTCCAAAGTGCTGGGATTACAGGCGTGAGCCACCACACCCAGCCTTAAAAGTTTTTTTCTTAACATTTATCATTATCTAATATACTATACCTCTTCTTGATTTGATTTGCATCTGTCTTTATACTAGCATTTAAACTCCATGAGGGCAAGAATATATTTGTCTGTTTTGTGCACTACTGGATTTCCAGCAGCAAGAAAAGTATTAGGCCCATAATATTTATGTCATTCAAATGACTGAATTCTTTAAGGTTAAGGTTTACATGTATATTTACCTCTAAATCTTCAGGAAGCCTCACTAAAAGCATAACAAAACAAAGTTTAAAAGTAAATAAATAAACAGGACAAAGCAGCCAGCAGAAAAGCCCTGTCAAAAACATTCTGGACTGCAGCCACCTCAGCTCACTGCAACCTCCCTGCCTGATTCTCCTGCCTCAGCCTGCCGAGTGCCTGGGATTGCAGGCGCGCGCCGCCACGCCTGACTGGTTTTCGTGTTTTTTGGTGGAGACGTGGTTTCGCCGGGTTGGCCGGGCTGGTCTCCAGCTCCTGACCGCGAGTGATCTGCCAGCCTCGGCCTCCCGAGGTGCCGGGATTGCAGACGGAGTCTCGCTCACTCAGTGCTCAATGTTGCCCAGGCTGGAGGGCAGTGGCGTGATCTCGGCTCGCTACAACCTCCACCTCCCAGCCGCCTGCCTTGGTCTCCCAAAGTGCCGAGATTGCAGCCTCTGCCCAGCCGCCACCCAGTCTAGGAAGCGTCTCTGCCTGGCTGCCCATCGTCTGGGATGTGAGGAGCCCCTCTGCCCGGCCGCCCAGTCTGGGAAGTGAGGAGCGCCTCTTCCCGGCCGTCATCCCATCTAGGAAGTGAGGAGTGTCTCTGCCCGGCCGCCCATCATCTGGGATGTGGGGAGCACCTCTGCCCCGCCGCCCCATCTGAGATGTGAAGAGTGCCTCTGCCCGGCCGCAACCCCGTCTGGGAACTGAGGAGTGTCTTTGCCCCGCCGCCACCCCATCTGGGAGGTGAGGAGCGTCTCTGACCGGCCGCCCCGTCTGAGAAGTGAGGAGCCCCTCCCCCGGGCAGCAGCCCCGTCCGGGAGGGAGGTGGGGGGGCAGCCCCCGCCCAGCCAGCCGCCCAGTCCGGGAGGTGGGGGGCGCCTCTGCCCGGCCGCCCCGTCTGGGAAGTGAGGAGCCCCTCTGCCCGGCCACCACCCCATCTGGGAGGTGTACCCAAGGGCAGCTCATTGAGAACGGGCCATGATGACAATGGCGGTTTTGTGGAATAGAAAAGGGGGAAAGGTGGGGAAAAGATTGAGAAATCGGATGGTTGCTGTGTCTGTGTAGAAAGGAGGAGACATGGGAGACTTTTCATTTTGTTCTGTACTAAGAAAAATTCTTCTGCCTTGGGATCCTGTTGATCTGTGACCTTACCCCCAACCCTGTGCTCTCTGAAACATGTGCTGTGTCCACTCAGGGTTAAATGGATTAAGGGCGGTGCAAGATGTGCTTTGTTAAACAGATGCTTGAAGGCAGCATGCTCGTTAAGAGTCATCACCACTCCCTAATCTCAAGTACCCAGGGACACAAACACTGCGGAATGCGTCAGGGCCCTCTGCCTAGGAAAACCAGAGACCTTTGTTCACGTGTTTATCTGCTGACCTTCCCTCCACTATTGTCCTATGACCCTGCCAAATCCCCCTCTCCGAGAAACACCCAAGAATGATCAATAAATACTAAAAAAATTTTTAAAAAAATAGAAAAAATCTTATAAAAGAAGGGTATAATGTTTTTGTACAGTTCTACATTGTATTTTAAGCTAAACGTTATTACAAAAGAGTTGAAAACTTGAAGAAAATTTAAAATTGTATAAAGCAAAAAAGCTAAGCTTAATTTATTATTGAAGAAAAAAATGTATAAATGTAGTGTAGCTTAAGTGTGCAGCATTCCTAAAGTCTACAGTAGTGTGCAGTAATGTCCTAGGTTTTCACATTGATTCATCACTCACTCATTCTCTCACCCAGAGCAACTCCCAGTCCTGGAAGTGCCATTCATAGTAAGTGCCCTATAAAGATAAAACTTTCTTGCCAGGCATGGTGGCTCACACCAGTAATCCCAGCACTTTGGGAGGCCAAGGCAGGAGGATCGCCTGAGGTCGGGAGTTCGAGACCAGCCTGACCAACATGGAGAAACCCCGTCTCTACTAAAAATACAAAATTAGCAGGGCGTGGTGGCGCGTGCCTGTGGTCCCGGCTACTTGGGGGGCTGAGGCAGGAGAATCACTTGAACCCGGGAGGTGGAGGTTGGGGTGAGCCGAGATTGCGCCATTGCACTCCAGCCTGGGCAACAAGAGTGAAACACCATCTCAAAAAATAATAATAATAAAAAATAAATAATAAAACTTTATCTTTTATACCATAAAAAAAAAAAAAACATTCTGGATGGAAAATAGACAAATGAGAACTGTCTCAAGTTTTGGCTTTCTCTGTTCTGCTAAGAAATCTGGAAGAGACAGGGGCCAACAAGGAAGAAGCAAATTATCTCAGTAGAAATCCCTGAAATGCTCAGAAATTATAAGCATACAGTTACCTTACAGGAGGAGGTGTAGGAGTCCAGCTGACAACTAGGAAATATGTGGTCTTAGGAGAAAGTACCTACACTTCCAGGCACCCCTCTCTAACCCCCGTATTTTTCCTGCCTCCATAGAAGATGGGAAGTGTACTATCTGGAGAAGATAAATCCAAAAAAAAATCTAGACTTAGATACCAAACTCAGCTGAGGTTAGGAGTAAGTCTCCTATCTTCAAACAGGTACTTAAATCAAAGTCCACATAGTGAGCAGTGGGACTCCTTAGCCCTCTCACCCTACTGGTTGCCACAGCAAGCTTCTACCCACCAAGGCAGGAATTTAAAGAAATTTTTTCCAGGGAAACTAACAACCCAAGAATAAATATCTGCAAAAAAAATAGACATTTAGGAGTTGGCAACAAAATAGCTAGATAACCTTGCCAAACCACCTACCTCATTGTGATCCAAACCAGTACACAAGGCCTATCCTCTTATCAAAGCTCCCAGTTGGATTGTTAGTGGCTCTCTCTTAAATAGGTAGTCAAGGACCACCAGCTAGACATTTGAGAAAAGCCTCTTAGCAGGGCTGGCTGCTCTAATCCCAGCACTTTGGGAGGCCAAGGCGGGGAGATCACTTGAGGTCAGGAGTTCGAGACCAGCCTGGCCAACATGGCGAAACCCTGTCTCTAATAAAAATACAAAAATTAGCTGGGCATGGTGGCACATGCCTGTAATCCCAGCTTCTCAGGAGGCTGAGCCAGGAGAATTGCTTGAGCCCGGGAGGTGGACGTTGCAGTGAGCCGAGATCGCACCACTGCACTCCAGCCTAGGCAGCAGAGTGAGACTCTGTCTCTAAAAAAAAAAAGCAAAAAAACAAAAAGGCCAGGCACGGCGGCTCACATCTGTAATCCTGGCACTTTAGGAGGCTGAGGCAGGCAGATCATTTCAGGTTAGGAATTCGAGGTCAGTCTGACCAACATAGTGAAACCCTGTCTCTACTAAAAGTACAAAAAAAATTAGCCGGGTGTGGTGGCACGCACCTGCAGTCCCAGCTACTCAGGAGGCTAAGGCAGCAGAATCACTTGAACTTGGGAGGCGGAGATTGCAGTGAGTGAGCCAAGATCGTGCCACTGCACTCCAGCCTGGGCAACTGAGGGAGACTCCATCTCAAAAAAAAAAAAAGTACTAAAAATCCAGGTTAGGTGGGAAACTTCTTTGGAAACAAAACCTGCCTTCAACTGACATGAAGCTTTTTATAGGCTTATTTACCCCATTTTATTGGTTATATATTTCACTGAAGAAATATTAATGTGTTTAATCAGAAGGCTCTGCATGAACATCAACACCCAGCTAATTTTTGTATTTTTAATAGAGACGGGGTTTCACCATGTTTGCCAGGCTGGTCTCGAACTCCTGACCTCATGATTCACCTGCCTCAGCCTCCCAAAGTGCTGGGATTACAGGCATGACCCACCACACCCAGCTGTGATTTCTTTTTTTACATCAAAATATTTAATCTATCTGGTCTATCTGGAATTTTTGTATATAGTACAAGGTAGAAATATAATTTTCTTTTCTTCTTTTTTTTTTAAAGACAGAGTCTCACTCTGTTGCCCAGACTGGAGTGCAGTGGTGTGCTCTCAGCTCACTTCAACCTTTGCCTCCCAGGTTCAAGTGATTCTCAGGCCTCAGCCTCCCGAGTAGCTGAGATTACAGGCATTTGCCACTGCACCCAGCTAATTTTTTTTTTGTACTTTCAGTAGAGACGGGGTTTCACCATGTTGGCCAGACTGGTCTCGAACACCCAAACTCAGGTGATCAGCCTGCCTCAGCATTCCAAAGAGGAATATAATTTCTAATTTATCTAAATACATAGCCAACTGTCCTAACACCGCTTATTGACTGATCTATGCTTTATGGTATATGTGTATATATTCTTAAGTAGAATAAAATATATGAAAATGTAGTATATCATAAGTACACTGCATTGATCTATTTTTTTCCTGAACCAATGCCATGTTCTTGTAATTACAGATTTATAATATGCACTAAGTCAATTATCTCATATTTCCCCTGTAATTTTGTTGGCTGTTTTACAATTTAACTTTCCAAATGAATTTCACAACAATTCTGTCAAGTTCCCAAAATAATGCCTTTATGATTTTGTTTAGTGGGGAAGAACTGACAAGTTTATAATTCTCAGTCTAAATGAGATAATGTTTATAACACACTGCAGTATCTAGTACAGAGTAAGCAATAAATACATGTTGGCTATTATCATCCCCATATAGAAGAAACAAGGCATATTTCTGCATGTTAAATCTTTTATATGCCTCATACAATTCTGAAGTGCTCCATATAGATCTTTTTTAAGTTTATTCTGTTTTCAATATTTTGTTGCTAAAGTCAATTTTTTCCATTACATTTTTAAACTGGTTATTGTTAGTAGAGAGGAAAACCTAATGATTTTGTATCTGTATTTTGTAATGGAGACCTTAATTATCTTTTAAGTTCCAAATAATTTTCTAGTTCATTCTTACGGATTTCCAGGCACACAAACATATTACTTTCTCCTCTGTAATATTTATATTTTACAGTTGCTGAGTCTACCAACAGCCTTGTCATGTGAGACAAGGTGAATTACATAACTGCATCATAATCTACTTACTACTTCTTATGGGTTGAATTGTGTCCTGAAGAAAAATATGCTAAAGTCCTCGCACCTGGTACCTGTGAATGTGACCTTACATATATCTATAGCACTTGGCCCTCTACCTCACACAAGGTAAGCATTCGAAAAATGGTTGAAAGGAAGGAGCTTAGAAAGGAATAAATTTCAGGTGAAACGGTGACCAACTCAAGTTGTGATCGAAGTTTTACAGAGCAACAGCTCTCAACCACTAAGCCATGGCACTGGTACAGAACTACCAATTATGAAGTACAGACAATTGCCATAAGCAACATTAAGGATCGAGGTTTAGGAGGAATTTTCCTTGTTTTTTTAAATAAACATAAAATAGAACTAATTCAAGGTAATCCCTATAATAATGACACCCTTACTCACTCACATTCTGATGCTTTCTTGAATGTCAGTGGGAGAAGTAGCATTAGAGTAACATACCAGAATTGCATCCAACCCTGGAATACTCACAAAAGAGCATTTTGTGGGAAAAACAGATAAGAACTGCTGCTATAAAAAAAGAGAAGAAAAAGGCCGGGCGCGGTGGCTCATGCCTGTAATCCCAGCACTTTGGGAGGCCGAGGCAGGCGGATCACGAGGTCAACAATTTGAGACCAGCCGGACCGACATGGTGAAACCCCGTCTCTATTAAAAATACAAAAAGTAGCCAGGCATGGTGGCGCACACCTGTAATCCCAGCTTGCAGTGAGCCAAGATTGCATCATTGCACTCCAGCCTGGGGACAAGAGCAAGACTTCGTCTTAAAAAAAAAAAAAGTCTATTCTGAACATGGCAGCCAGAATGATCCCTTTACAACAGGTCAGATAACATCATTGCTGACGACCCTCCCATGGCTCCCACCTTCCCCAGAGGAAAAGACCCAGCATGAGTGGGACCTCACTGCCTCTCTGACTTCATCACTTAACCCCTTCCTGTCACACTCTCCAATCCTACCCACTGGCCTCCCTGCCATTCCTTGATCTTGCCAAGCACACTCCCCTCAGGGTCTGTCTTCCAGTAGCTGCTCCTCTCCTGTAATAGTTTTCCGCCCAAATGTATCTGAAGGACTCACTTGCCCACTTTCTTTCATTCTCTGCTCAAATCATTAAGGCCTTCCCCGACCGCTCCTGCTCCACCCCACCAATGGCTATACACAGTATAGAATTACTATGAACCAAAAACCTTCCTCTACATTTCAATCTTTTGCTAAAAACTACTCAGTTGTAAAATGTTCCTTAATCTTAAAACTTTTAAATAATATGATGTTAAAATTGTTACGAGAAATATATACCTGCAGCTGTTGAAGATCATCTTCTTGAATGTTCTGGGATAAATTATAAATCTAGAAAACAAAAATCCAGATTGATACTACTCTGGCTTACTTCAAACAAATCCCAAATAAGTCTAAAGGGCTGACAGAAGCTTTGAACAATTAAAGACTTGCATATAAGAACATGAGGCCTGTTCAAACAGCAATATGATCTGTCTTTTGGAAAACTATGCACATAAGATTGAAATCGAAAATTCCTCCTTTACAGTTTAAAACAGTTTTCCTAAGTTCTTATCAAATCTGTATTTTCTATATGATATAATAAATTTCCATTTTTTGGACTTTTCTTGGAACATATTATATATAATTATGACCAAAGAGGAAAAATTCTTTGGCTCCTTCTCAAACTTTTAAAAGTTTAACTGCATCTACAGTTTAAAAATAATATTTACATATCATCCTAGAAATTCTGTTAACAGAACAATAACCAAAACTGTATTTCCTCCCTTTATCTTATTTCCTTTGCGAGCTTTTTTCTGAGTCAAGTGGTTTTTACCTGAACAGAACTAGTCATAGTGCTTAGAGCAAAGATGGTAGCACAGTCTTTCACAGTTGACTGGCTGTCAAATGCCCCCTGGGTATCCATCAGAACAACTGCAACCTAAAAAAAAGGAAAATACAAACAAAAGAGATTAAACTAAGAAGGAGGAAACCGTAAAGGAGAAATTGAAAAGTACAGTTAATATATACTTAAGTACAGGTAATGTTTATGTGAGCCTTAAGCACCTGCTTGTAGGTTCTGTACGACTATTTAGGTGCTTTGCTTTGACTACAGCACTCTACTGAAGATTATCCAGAGGTATACAGAGCAATATGGAAGGCAAAAATTGCCCCACCAATTGAAACAGACAAAAGTTGAAAGCAATTAGCTTATCACCCAGCCAGGCATTTGGATGTTTCCTGTTGTTGAAAAAGAAACTAAAAAATATTCATCTTGGCCAGGTGCAGTGGCTCACACCTATAATACCAACAGTTTGGGAGGCCGTGGCAGCAGCATCACTTGAGCCCAGTTCAATACCAGCCTGGGCAACATAGTGAGACCCAGTCTCTACATAAAATTTAAAAAATTAGATCAGGCGCAATGGCTCATGCCTGTAATCCCAGCACTTTGGGAGGGAGGCAAAGTCAGGTGGATCACTTGAGGCCAGGAGTTCCAGACCAGCCTGGCCAACACGGTGAAATCGTGTCTCTACCAAAAATACAAAAATTAGGCCAGGCGCAGTGGCTCACACCTGTAATCCCAGTACTTTGGGAGGCCAAGGCAGGTGGATCACCTGAGGTCCAGAGTTCGAGACCAGCCCGGCTAACATGGCGAAATCCCGTCTCTACTAAAAATACAAAAAAAATGGGCGTGGTGGTGCACACCTGTAGTCCCACCTACTCCAGAGGTTGAGGCAGGAGAATCACTTGAACTCAGGAGGCAGAGGTTGCAGTGAGCCGAGACCACACCGCTGTACTCCAGCCTGGGTGAGAGAGCGAGATTTTGTCCCAAAAAAAAAAAACCAAAAATCTTTGGTATATACCCAAAGGAGCTGAAAACTTATGTCTCAACAAAAACCAACACATGAGTATTTACAGGAGCTTTATTCTTAATTGTCAAAATTTGAAAGCAACCAAGATGTCCTTCCTTCAACAGGCAAATGGATGAACAAACTGGTGCATTCATAATGTAGAATACTATTCAGCAATAAAAAGAAATGAACTATCAAGACACGAAACAGTTGCAGAAATCTTAAAATCGCATTGCTAAGTGAAAGAGGCCAATCTGAAAAGGCTGCATATTGTATGATTCTAACTATACGACATTCCAGTAAAGGCGAAACTATGGAGACAGTAAAAAGATCAGTGGAGGAGTTTGTGGGGAGGGAAGAAGAGAGGAACAGATAGGTACATTACAGAGAATGTTTAGGGCAGTGTGACTATTCTGTATGATACAGTAATAGTGGGCATGTGTCACTATACAGTTGTCAAAATCCAATGTACAACACAATGAGTGAGCCCTAAAGTAAACTATGTATGGGCTTTAGCTAATGACAATATATTGGTTCAAATATTAATTGTAACGAATGTATCACACTATTACAAGATGTAAACAACAGAGCAAACTGAAGGAGAGTGTGGGAACTGGGCAGGTTGCAACTAATTTTCCTGAAAACCTAAAACAAAATAAAGATACAATTTGGTTTTTTTTTTTTTGAGACGGAGTCTTGCGCTGTGGCCAGGTTGGAGTGCAGTGGCGCGATCTCGGCTCACTGCAAGCTCCGCCTCCCAGGTTCACGCCATTCTCCTGCCTCAGCCTCCCAAATAGCTGGGACTATAGACGCCCGCCACCACGCCCAGCTAATTTTTGTATTTTTAGTAGAGACGGGGTTTCACTGTGTTAGCCAGGATGGTCTCGATCTCCTGACCTCATGATCCGCCCGCCTCAGCCTCCCACAGTGCTGGGATTATGGAGTTTCACTCTGTTGCCCAGGTTGGAGTACAATGGCACGATCTTGGCTCACTGCAACCTCCACCTCCCAGGTCCAAGCGATTCTCCTGCCTCAGCCTCCCGAGTAGCTGGGATTACAGGCATGAGCCACCATGCCCGGCTAATTTTTGTATTTAGTAGAGATGGGTTTTCACCATGTTGGTCAGGCTAGTCTCAAACTCCTGACTTCAGGTGATCCACCCACCTCGGCCTCCCAAAGTGTGAGATTACAGACGTGCGCCACCGCACCTGGCCAAAGAATTTTAAATGAACAAAGCATCAACCAGCTGTGGAACAACTTCAAGCAGCAAGAGGCACATGTAATAGGAGTCTCCAAAGGGAGTAACAGATCAAAAAAACTTGAAGAAATAATAACCTTAAAATGTCCAAATTTGATAAACATTATAAATCTGCAGATTCAAGAAGCTCAACAAAACCCACATACAAATAACATGAACTACATCAGCCTGGCGCAGTGGATCACGCCTATAATCCCAGCACTTTGGGAGGCCAAGGCGGGCAGATCACGAGGTCAGGAGATCGAGACCATCCTGGCTAACACAGTGAAACCCCGTCTCTACTAAAAATACAAAAACTTAGCCGGGCGTGGTGGTAGGCGCCTGTAGTCCCAGCTCCTTGGGAGGCTGAGGCAGGAGAATGGCGTGAACCCGGGAGACGGAGCTTGCAGTGAGCCGAGATCGTGCCACTGCACTCCAGCCTGGGCGACACAGTGAGACTCCGTCTCAAAAAAAAAAAAAAAAGAACTACATCAAAACACATCATAATTTGCTCAAAAACAGTGATAAAATCTTAAAAGCAACCAGACATACCCCATAAATATATATACCTATGTACCCATGAAAATAAAATTTTTTTTAATTTAAAGAAAAAAAGCAACCAGACAAAAAAGACAGATTAGGTACAAAAGAACAAAAATAAGAATAACAGTGTATTTCTTGTCAGAAACAATGTCAGCAGACTGGGCACAGTGGCTCATGCTTATAATCCCAGCACTTTGGGAAACAGAGGCAGGTGAATAACCTGAGGTCAGGAGTGCAAGACCAGCCTGACCAATATGGCGAAACCCCGTCTCTACTAAAAATACAAAAATTAGCCAGGCGTGGTGGTGCGCGCCTGTAGTCCCAGCTACTCGGAAGGCTGAGACAGGAGAATTGCTTGAACCCGGGAGGCAGAGGTTGAAGTGAGCCGAGATCGCACCACTGCACTCCAGCCTGAGAAACAGAGTGAGACTCCCTCTCAGAAAAAAAAAAAAAAAAAAAAGAAACAATGTCAGCAAAAAGGCAAAGGGGCAACACCTTCGAAGTACTGAGAAAAATACGTTGGCCTAGAACTCTACACTAAGAGTAAATATTTTCCAAAACAAAGGCAAAATAAAGATTTTTCAGATATATGAAAGCTAAAAGAATTCAGTACCAACACTCCAGCACTTCAAAATATCAAAGGTGGCCAGGTGTGGTGGCTCACCCCTGTAATCCCAGCACTTTGGGAGGCTGAGACAGGCGGATCACGAGGTCAGGAGTTCCAGACCAGCCTGGCCAACATTGTGAAACCCTGTCTCTACTAAAAATACAAAAATTGTCCGGGCATGGTGGTGTGCACCTGTAGTCCCAGCTAATGAGGAGGCTGAGGCAGGAGAATTGCTTGAACCTGGGAGGCGGAGACTGTAGGGACCAAGATGGTGCCACTGCACTCCAGCCTGAGCAGAGTGAGACTACATCTCAAAAAAAAAAAAAAGGACAAACAGGTGTGAAGGCATGCTTATAGGATTGGGCTAAAAACAGAAGTAATGGATGAAAGTCTGTATAAGAAACACATGACTTACCCCTCCCGATCCTTACAAAGAAATCTGTGGAGAGGCTCTATGCCCATAGCTTACAAGGCATAGATGAGACTGGGGCTAAGAAGCCCTACTGATAGCTAGGGGACAGTGAATGCCCACCTTCTGAACAGTGAGATCCCCAATGCCATTTCCCTGCTCAACTCCCAGAACAACAACAGCCAGGTCTGTGCCACCCATACAGGAGTAAGGAAGTAAAGAACAGAAGTGGTAACACATAAGAGCATCAGCCTCTGGGAAGTGAAAACTGGGTAGAGAGGAGAATAACACACATGACAGCTGCTTTCTGTTAGAAGCCTTACAGTAGTACCTGACCTTTTAAACTATATTCATGCATTTTATTTAAGAATCTTAAAAACAATCAATATGTATTAATTTTAAATCATTCACTTTGATAAAAAGTTGTTTTCACATCTTCCTTCCTTTTATTGAAAAAAAATTTCAGAAAATAACAGTTCATAAAAGACACAAACAAATCAACAGGTATATACCAGTGGAAAACACAATATGAAACTAAAAATGCCATTGGCTTTTTTTTTTTTTTTTTTGAGACGGAGTCTCGTACTGTCGCCCGAGCTGGAGGACAGTGGTGTGATCTCGGCTCACTGCAACCTCTGCCTCCCGGGTTCAAGCGTTTCTCCTGCCTCAGCCTCCCAAGTAGCTGGGATTACAGGCGCCCACCACCACACCCAGCTAATTTTTTGTATTTTTAGTAGAGACAGGGTTTCACTATGTTGGCCAGGCTGGTCTCAAACTCCTGACCTTGTGATCTGCCCACCCTGGCCTCCCAAAGTGTTGGTATTACAGACGTGAGCCACAGCACCCGGCTGCCACTGGCTTCTTTAATTGGTTAAGAGCACAAAATGTAACAGGCAGAAGGTCTGTTTCAAACAAATTAAAAAGCTATGTGTTTTTTAAATTCTCCCCAAGTTGGATATACACACACCCACAAAAATAGTGTGTGAAGGAAAGCTGTCATACACAGTAAGTTGTATCCTGAATTATTCAAGGAAACACATGTTGAAATAGGAATTAACAGAGTCAGCAACAGATTAATATTTTTTAACTGAATCTAAAAATGCTACATAGCCCTAAGGAATACTACATAAAGTACTGCTAGGTACAAACAAAAAAGTCTGTATAGCTTTTAGCAAAAATGTTTTTCCAGAAAAGAAAATTAAAATAATGCAATCAGCAGACCAAGGAGACTACAGCTAGACATCAGAGCTACAACTTCGCATATCTGTGTCAGAAAATCCTATTTATCCACAACAGACTAAAATTTCAGGACAAAACAGGGACTTTTTAACTTTTCTTACTTTACCCATTTTAAATTCTTTGATAAAAGGTTTTTAATTGGGTTAACACAGTACATGCTGAAGTTCATATTTTGTTGTTGTTGTTGTTAATCTGTAAGGTCATTTTCATCCTTACCTTCTTCCCACCTGGCTTCTCCACAGTGAAAACTTCACTCCAGATCTGAATCCCAGTGGTTTCTGGATCAGATCCCCCTCTCCAGGAAAATCCTGTTAACGGTTCTTCTGGGTCACCCAACCAATTTGAATGGCCACTTTCCTTCTACAGAAGTAAGAAATTTCCATTAAATCTTAAATTAAAAATTTTATGCATCAAGGATAATCTATGAGCTTATTTCGCTTTTTTGGACATTAAAGTCTCACTTTTTACTTGAAATAAAATAATTCTATCTTACCTGAGAATATAAGTATCGTAGCATAAAATCCAGAATGAAGGACTTGCCCTTTCGGAAGGCACCAGCCACTGAAACCACCACCACATCAAGATCTCGGACGTGGTCCTGCAAGAGGATGCTGGCCAAGGCTTTCTCATCTAGCTCAAAGGAATGTTGATCTTTCTGAACCAAAACAACCTGCACTGGACCAGGCTTGCTGCTCTCCATGGCATCACCTATGTTCATGCAGAGAAAAAAAAATCAGTGTCAAATATTTAAAATATGTTTTTGAATATAGGGAAAACAAAAACTTCTTAAACAGGGGACAGGGCCAGGCTCAATGGCTCATGCCTATAATCACAGCACTTTGGGAAACCAAAGCAGAAAGATTACTTGAGGCCAGGAGTTTCAGACTAGCCTGGGAAACAGTGAAACCCAGCGCTATGAAATTTAAAAAATTAGCCAGATGTAGTGGTGTATACCTGTAGTCCTAGCTACTTGGGAGGCTGAGGCAGGAAGACTGCTTGAGCCCAGGGGTTTGAGGTTGCAGTGAGCTATGACCACACCACTGTACTCCAACCTGGGTGACAAAACTAAACAAAACAAAAAACGGACACAAAAATACTAACCATAAAAGGGCAGGGCACAGTGGTTCGCCCCTGTAATCCCAGCACTTTGGGAAGCCGAGGTGGGTGGATCACTTGAGGTCAGGAGTTCAAGACCAGCCTGGCCAACATGACGAAACCTCATCTCTACCAACAAATACAAAAATTAGCTGGGTGTGGTGGCGCGCACCTGTAAGTCCTAGCTACTCGGGAGGCTGAGGCACGAGAATAACTTGAAACTGGGAGGCAGAGGTTGCAGTGAGCCGAGATCATGCCATTGCACTCCCACCTGGGTGACAGATAAGACCCTGTCTCAAGTTAATGGGTGCAGCACACCAGCATGGAACATGTATACATATGTAACTAACCTGCACATTGTGCACATGTACCCTAAAACTTAAAGTATAATAATAATAAAAAATAAATAAATAAAATAAAATGTTGTTAAAAAAAAAAGACCCTGTCTCAAAGAAAAAAAGTACTAACCATAAAAGAAAATAAAATGACAACACAGACTTCATTAAAATTAAAAATTTTGTTCACTTAAAGACTTCAATAAGTAAAAATGCAAGCCATGGGCTAGGGAAGAGTATTCACAATATCTGTTTCCAAAGGACCCACATCCAGCATCAACATAGCAATCCATAAGAAAAAAATAACAGGCACTTTGTAAGAAAAAGATATACAAATCCTATTAAAAGGTACTTCCATATCATTACTTAACAGGGAAATCTAAATTAAAACCACAATAAGATACCACTACCTGCCCATCAGAATGGCTAAAATTTAAAGACTGACAATATCAACTGTGGGACAGGGTATGAAGCAACCGCAATTCTCACACATTCTGATAGGAGCACAAAATACTAAAGCCACTTCAAAAAACTGTTTGGCAGTATCTACAAAAATTAAATATATCTGTGATCCAGCAATTCTACTCCTAGGTACACACCTAAGAGAAATGAATGCCTATGTCCACCAAAAAACATATATACAAGAATGTTGAGCTGGGCGTGGTGGCTCGCACATATAGTCCCAGCTACTTGGAGAGCTGAGGCAGGAGGATTACTTGGGCCCAGGAGTTCAAGACCAACCTGGACAATATTGCAAGACTCTATCTCAAAAACAGAAAGTTCATTATCAGCTTTACTCAAAACAGTCCAAAAGTGGAAATAAAACAATGTCTATCAATAATAGTGTTTGCCACTGCTAAGCTTTATTTAGATATATATATACACATATATATATATTATTTAATCCTCAGAACAACTCTTTGATGTAAATAATACTGCTCCATTTTAAGAAGAAGGAAATGGCCAGGCTCAGTGGCTCACATTTACAATCTCAGCACTTTGGGAGGCCAAAGCAGGCTGATCACTTGAGGTCAGGAGTTCAAAACCAGCCTGGCCAACATGGTAAAGCCCCGTCTCTATAAAAATACAAAAAAAAAAAAAAAAAAAAAATTAGCCAGGCGTGGTGACGCACACCTGTGGTCCCAGCTACTGAAGAGGCTGAGGGAGAAGAATTGCTTGAACCAGGAGGCAGAAGCTGCAGTGAGCCGTGATCGCGCCACTGCACTCCAGCCTGGGTGGCAGAGTGAGACTTGGTCTCAAAAAAAAAAAAAGAAGGAAATGAAGGCTTATGAAGGTTCAGCATATTGCCCAACAGGTCCTAGATATAAGCTCAAAAAGATCTTTAGGTGGTTGTATTTTGCATATCACTAGTAATAACTCAAAAAGTTTTAGAAGCAATTAATTCTATAGTTCAAAATTAAGCACTAACTATATTATACTTTCCTTACCAGAGTTTCCCTACCAAAGCACAAAGATAATTAATTAATTTGAAATTCAGGCCAGGCACAGCATCCACGCCTGTAATCCTAGCACTTAGAGAAGCTGAGATGGCAGGATTGCTTGAGGCCAGGAGTTCAAGACCAACTTGGCCAATATAGCGAGAGACTGTCTTAAAGAGAAGAGAAGGCAAGGGGCCGGGCGTGCTGGCTCACCTGCGCAATCCCAGCACTTTGGGAGGCCGAGGCGGGCAGATCACCTGAGGTTGTGAGTTCCAGACCAGCCTGACCAACATGGAGAAACCCCATCTCTACTAAAAATACAAAATTAGCCGGGTGTGGTGGCACGTGCTTGTAATCCCAGCTACTTAGGAGGCTGAGGCAGGAGAATCGCTTGAACCCAGTAGGTGGAGGTTGTGGTGAGCCGAGATTGCACCACTGCACTCCAGCCTGGGCGAAAGAGTGACACTCCGTCTCAAAAAAAAAAAGTGAAAAGAAAGCAAGAAGGAAATTCATTCAGGCTAGACGTGGTGGCTCACACCTGTAATCCCAGCACTTTGGGGGCCAAGGCAGGCGTGTCAGCTGAGGTCAGGAGTTCCAGACCACCCTGGTCCAACATGGTGAAACTCCATCTCTACTAAAAATACAAAAATTAGCCAGGCGTGGTGGTGGGTGCCTGTAATCCCAGCTACTCCAGAGGCTGAGGCAGGAGAATTACTTGAACCTGCACGGTGGAGGCTGCAGTGAGCCAAGACCGTGCCACTGCACTCCAGCCTAGATTTCAGAGCAAGACTCTATCTCAAAAAAAAAGAAAGAAAGAAAGAAAGAAATTCAGAGCCACTTAGTAGAACTTATGGAAAGTTCACAAAAAACTACCAGTGGGGCGTAAGGAATGAATAAAGAACTATTTCCCTAAGAGTATGTGTCACTGGTATTAAAGATGTTTCTAGGTAGTTAAAAGGACATAGTAATTTTAATAATTATGCATGTTAATGTATACTTTAAAACAACAAATCTGTATTTTGATAAATTATTCTTTAGAAGGATGCTAAGTTTAAGAAGTCTGTTTATTTATTTAAGACAAGGTCTGGCTCTATAACTCAGGCTGGAGTGCAGTGGCACGATCTTGCCTCACTGCAACCTCCGCTTCTCCGGCCCAAGTCATCCTCCCACCTCAGCCTCCCAAGTAGCTGGGACTACAGGCATTCATCACCACACCCAGCTAATTTTTGTATTTTTGGAGAGACAGTGTTTCACCATGTTGCCCAGGCCCGTCTTGAACTCCTGAGCTCAAATGATCCACTCGTCTCAACCTCCCAAAGTGTTGGGATTACAGCGACACCGTACCTAGCCAAGAAGTCAATTTAAAGTCGACTTAAGGAGACATATTAAGTAAAGCTTAGTACTGACAGGCAGACATGGCCAAAATCACAGCGACACAGTACCCAGCCAAGAAGTCAATTTAAAGTAGACTTAAGGAGACATAGTAAGTAAAGCTTAGTACTGACAGGCAGACATGGCCAAAATCACAAAGATGGTTCCAAAATGACTTTGTCTAACCAGCACTGAAGGCTACACGATCATGGCAGGCAAAGCAGACAAAACAGTTTGACTGCAAGACTCTCTCCCCTTCAAGCTACTGGAATTGCTGCTCACTTTTTACATTTATAGTATCAGATAGCAACAGAAGGGTTCTTCGCACTTTTTTTTTTTTTGGAGACAGTATTTTGCTCTGGCACACAGGCTGGAATGCAGTGGTGCAATCCTAGCTTACCGCAGCCTCAAACTCCTGGGTTCAAGCAATCCTCCCACCTCAGCCACCAGAGTAGCTGGCAGTACAGGTGTGTGCCACCATGCCTGGCTAATTTTTTAATTTTTTTGTAGAGATGGGGGTCTCATTATGTGGCCCACATTAGTCTCAAACTCCTGGGCTCTAGTGATCCTCTCACCTCAGCCTCCCAGAATGCTGGGATGATAGGCCACTGTGAATGTGGATGATAGCCACTGTGGCTGGCTTCTTCCTACTTTTTAAGTTTTTGCAGACTATTGGAAAACAAGTTATAAATATAGGTTAAATGTCATGCTATCATTGTAATCAATGTATACTAATACTTTTCTTTCCTGTTATTGCCTGGATTAAAAAGGAAACACTTCTGTGAATAATCTCTTAGGGTTCTTATTGCCCCAGCGGCAGGTAAATCCAAGATCCAAAGACCTTCAGTCTTTCATACAAAGAACTAATGAGAAGAATTTATTCAGACTTCAGGGATAAGCCACAGTGTTAAGTACTGTGTAGCACTCAAAGAAATACAAAACAAAGTCTCGATTGTGGCAGAGATGTCTGGTTGTTCCCCCAATATTAATTTCTCCCTCCTGCTATATAATAGATTTTTAGCTGGACATACAACTGCCCAGAAGAAACACATTTCCAACCCAAATTTATAGCTAGGATATGACCAGGTGGTCATATCCTGATCTGGACACAACTTCCAGATCAGGCATTTTCCCCCTGCTTGCTGGCTAGATGTAAAAGTGGGAGTGAATCATCTTGGGCCAGGCATATGAGGGCAACACCCCAGGAATGCTGGAGAAACAAGAGAGGTCAGATTTCATATAGCAGAACTGCCATATTGGTTCACTTCTGTGTGAAAGAAAAATAAATGTCTACCTTGCTTAAATCACTTATTTGGAGGCTCCATCAAATACAGCCAAGCCTAGCAGCCAACACAACAGTCTTCCAGGACTTTACAATTAAGTTCATCATACCAGATCTTTTTGTTTTATCTATTTCACTATTAAAAGTTTACTGAGCGAGGCCAGCCATGGTGGCCCATGCCTGTAATCCCAGCACCTTGGGAGGCCAAGGCAGGCAGGTCACTTGAGGTCAGGAGTTCGAGACCACCCTGGCCAACATGGTGAAACCCCATCTCTACCAAAAATATAAAAAATTAGCTGGGCGTGGTGGTAGGCACCTGTAATCCCAGCTACTTGGGAGACTGAAGCAGGAGAATCGCTTGAACCCGGGAGGCAGAGGTTGCTGTGAGCCAACATTGCGCCACTGCACTCTAGCCTGGGCAACAGAGCGAAACTCTGTCTTTAAAAAAAAAAAAAAAAAAGCGTACTGAGCAATGTGAATGTAATGAGCAATATCAATGTAATGACACACAGCACATACAATAAGCTATTGTTTTGTTTTGTTTTGTTTTTTTTGAGACGGAGTCTCGCTCTGTTGCCCAGGCTGGAGTGCAGTGGCACGATCTTGGCTCAGTGCAACCTCCGCCTCCCGGGTTCAAGCGACTCCTCTGCCTCAGCCTCCCGAGCAGCTGGGACCACAGGCATGCACCTCCATGTCTGGCTAATTTTTGTATTTTTAGTAGATACAAGGTTTCACCATATTGGCCAGGCTGGTCTCGAACTCCTAACCCTGTGATCCACCTGCCTCAGCCTCCCAAAGGGCTGGGATTACAGGCGTGAGCCACCGCACCCGGCCAATAAACTATTGTAAAATGAATGAATGACATGTACCATAATGTAGTTGAAGGCTACAACCCAAAGGATGCAAGTGGCATTGTCAGAGCAGTAGACATGGAAGATAAAGTTACGTGGTTACAAGATGGGGTAATCCAATGATAAGAATGTATACAGTTGAGACTGGGCATGGGGGCTCATGCCTGTCAATCCCAACACTGGAAGGCCAAGGTGGGCGGATCACCTGAAGTCGGGAGTTCAAGACCATCCTGACCAACATGGAGAAACTCTGTCTCTACCAAAAATACAAAATTAGCTGGGCGTGGTGGCACATGCCTGTAATCCCAGCTACTCGGGAGGCTGAGGCAGGAGAATCGCTTGAACCCCGGGAGGCGGAGGTTGCGGTGAGCTGAGATTAAGCCATTGCACTCCAGCCTGGGTGACAGAGTGAGACTCCATCTCAAAAAAAAAAAAAAAAGAAGAATGTATACAGTTGTGTACAGTGAACTACACTTCAAGAGAAGCTGAAGACTACTGAGGACAGCTATGGGGGAAAAGTCCTTACTCATCTCTTCCTCTCTCTGTAGCACGGTACCCAAGAACAAAGGAAGGGAACCAGGCTCTGTTTAGTTGGAAGAGCTGGGGTGATTCTGCATTTCTCTTCACACCAGTAATATAAGCATGATTATCAACACCCACCAGATTAAAAAAGATCTTGTTGGCCAGGCATGGGAGGTCTCGCCTATAATCCTAGCACTTTTGGGAGGTTGAGGCAGGCAGATCACCTGAGATCAGGAGTTCGAGACCAGCCTGGGCAACACAGCGAAACCCCATCTCTACTAAAAATATGAAAATTAACCAGGCTTGGTGGTAACGCGCCTGTAATCCCAGCTACTTGGTATCACTTGAACCTGGGAGGCAGAGGTTGCAGTAAGTCAACCACTGCACTACAATCAGGACAACAGAGCAAGACCCTGTCTCAAAAAAAAAAAAAAAAAAGATGTTGTTCACTGACAGTGATCCTTGGGTTTGGGCTTATGTAAGGGAAGAATTATTTTGAGCTGTACACACCACCAATAATGCAAGTTAAATGGAGCTGCTTATGTATTACACCTTTTTTAAGACTGGGTCTCACTCTGTTGCACAGGCTAGAGGTACGGTGGTGCAATCATGGTTCACTGCAGCCTCGACCTACCGGGCTCAGGCAATCCTCCCACCTCAGCCTCCCAGTATCATCTCACTGCAACCTCTGCCTCCTGGGTTCAAGCAATTCTCCTGCCTCAGCCTCCTGAGTAGCTGGGATTACAGGTACCCACCACCATGCCTAATTTTTGTATTTTTAGTAGAGGTGGCGTTTCACCACCTTGGCCAGGCTGGTCTCGAACTCCTGACCTCAGGTGATCCACCCGCCTCAGCCTCCCAAAGTACTGGGATTACAGGCGTGAGCCACCACGCCCGGCCTACCCTCTATTTGGATGATACAACTTCACAGATCTCTAACTTGCATTTAGTCTAAATGTACACTGCCTAAGGGACAGATTCACCTGCTTACTCTCAGAAGTAACCTGTGGAAATATACGAATTTAGGACTCAAAACACAAGTTCCTGTTCCAGCCCTACCACTAACAACCTGTGTGATCCTTGGCATGTCTAGTTTTCAGTTTCATCACTAAAATGGGTCAAGTGCTAACTGGGTGCGGTGGCTCATGCATGTAATCCCAGCACTTTGGGAGGCCAAGGGGGGTGGATCGCACACCGTGCGATCAAGTGATCTATCCACCTCAGACTCTCAAAGTGCTGGGATTACAGGCATGAGCCACCGTGCCCGGTCCACTTGTCAGGAATCTTAAACTCTGGAGATCTAGTCTCCGGGGAGGGTACTAAAAATATCTGTAAGTGGCAACTTTACATGCCTTGTCCCTTTAGAGAAGCAATTATTTTCCAAGGTCTAATTCTGCATACTGCAACAACAGTTAATGCTGTATTACATTACTTACATGAATATGGATAACGTGATATTTTTGCACAGACACAAAGCTACAGCTGGACCACTGTTACATCTGTCATTCATATGTATTTATGTGAATTTACAACCTATGTTTAAAATTCCAGAAATAAACAATTCGTAAGTCTTAAGATTGCAATGCAGTTCTTAGTAACATGATGAAATCTTGTGCTATCCTGCCTGGGACATGAATCATTCCTTTTTCCAGAGTATCCACACTTTATACACTACCATGCCCATTAGTTATTTAGTAGCCTTCTCACTGAACAACGTAGTGTATACAGGGCTCAGTGCTATCAGCAGTTTCAGGCATCCACTGGGGGCCTTACAATATATGCCCCTCAGATAATGGGGACTACTTCATTGCTGTAAATAGCTCATGATAATATTCTATCACTCATCAATTCAAGTATGTAGAAAATGCTGAAAATCTTTGTATAATTAGAAAGCATTTTTTTTTTTTTTGAGACACATTCTTGCTCTGTCGCCCAGGCTGGTGAGCAGTGGCGTCATTCCTGCTCACTGCAACCTCCACCTCCCAGGTTCAAGTGATTCTCCCACCTCAGCCTCCCAAGAGTTTAGGATTCCTGAGAAGTGGGCCGGGTGCAATGGCTCACGCCTGTAATCCCACCACTTTGGGAGGCCAAGAGTTTGAGACCAGCCTGACCCATATGGTGGAACCCTGACTCTACTAAAAATTCAAAAAAATTGGCCAGGCGTGGTGGTGCATGACTGCAGTCCCAGCTACTCGGGAGGCTGAAGCAGGAGAATCACTTGAACTTGGGAGATGGAGGCTGCAGTGAGCTGAGATCGCGCCATTGCACTCCAGCCTGGGTGACAGAGCGAGACTCTGTATCAAAAAAAAAAAAAAAAAAAGACAGTATAGACTAGGGTTTCTCAACCTCAGCACTACTGACATATTGACATTGGGGCTGCACAACTGTTGTGGGGGGCTATCCTACGCACTACAGGCTATTGAGCAGCATCCCTGGCCTCTACCCACTAGATACCAGTAACACTCCCCACAACAGGTTCTAACACCCAAAAAACGTCTCCAGTCATTGCTAAATGCTCCAGGGGCAGGAAGAGGCAATATTACCATAGGTTAAGAACCACTGAGTAGAGTCAGCCTTGGTGCTCATCCTTACCATTCAAAGAGTTCTGAAAACAAAGTAACCAGTCACAGAAACACTTTGCTGAGTAGATTCATGTATGACTCAGGGTAAAGTTATGACCTGAGTTTTCCAGTCTCCTTATAAAATATCATATTCTCCAAAGGGCAAGAGCAACACACCCAAAACAGAGGCATACCATTTTCATGCCTTGTTCTTGCTGGCAGTCTTTAAGGTTTCTAACTGACAAAGCCAGAGAAAACATCATCACAGGCAAGAGTAAGTATACTAAGACCTTAGCCAACTCTAGAACTGCTGGGTGTGGTAGGATCCTTCTGGTGGTGGAGGGGTGGGTGCTTTTATATACCGTTTTGTCTTAAGGCAGTGATTGTGCCAGTAGATACACTGCAATACGCTTAAGGCTGTTTCGGTGAAAATACTATTTAAATCTAATTAACCAGAATACTGGGCAAATTTTATATTTGTCTGTTGTAGAAAATCTTTTTGCCATAGCACAGAAGGCTGAACAAAACCATATTTTTTGTTGTTGACTAAGGATTGTGTAATGCTTCATAGGTTTACAAAAATTATCTATGACTAAATGGTACTGAAGATTCAGAAAATCCAAGGAGAGGGCTGAATCTGAAAATGATGCCAGGCTATATCACAAGTGGAGGAAAAAAACCTTTTTAATGGAATGAGCTCGGTAACACTTTTGTATCTCTTTCCTAAGAATAAGAATGCCACCAAAGGTTTTAATTAGCTGTGTTCCTTTTTTTTTTTTTTTTTTTTTTTTTGAGACAAGGTCTCACTCTGTTGCCTAGGCTGGAGTGCAGTGGCAAGAACAAGGCTCACTGCAGAAAAAAGAAAAGAAAAAAAAAAAAGGCTCACTGCAGCCAACTTCCTGGGCTCACTCCATCCTCTCACCTCAGCCTCCTGAGTAGCCAGAACTACAGGCCTGCAACACCACGCTGGCTAACTTTTTTTTAATTTTTTTTTGGGGGGGGGGGGCGTCTCACCATGTTGGCCAGGCTAGTCTTGAACTCCTGACCTCAAGTGATCCACCTGCCTCAGCCTCCCAAAATGCTGGGATTACAGGAGTAAACCACAGCTCCCGGCCAAGTAAGGATTTCCTAATTAGCGCCTACTATACCAGGAAAGCCTGTCTTCTAATCTGTTAACATACTTCAGCTGTGAAATATATCTAAGGTGTTCTGACAATCGAAATACCACGCAACTGGGCCAGGCGCGGTGGCTCACACCTGCAATCCCAGCACTTTGGGAGGCCGAGCTGGGCGGATCACCTGAGGTCAGGAGTTCAAGATCAGCCTGGCAAACATGGTGAAACCCCGTCTCTACTAAAAATACAAAAATTACCCGGGCGCGGTGGTGGGCGCCTGTAATCCCAGCTACCTGGGAGGCTGTGGCAGGAGAATCGCTTGAACCTGGGAGGCGGAGGTTGCAGTGAGCAGAGATCGCGCCATTGCACTCCACCCTGGGCGAGAGAGCAAGACTCCTTCTCACCAGAAGAAAAAAAAAGAAAAGAAAGAGAAAATTAAGCTAGTACACAACACCACATCTATCCCGTTACTTCTATTTCATGAATTCTACTACAATGAGGTAGTAAACTGTAGCTAATAAAATAATGGGCCGGGCACGATGGCTCACGCCTGTAATCCCAGTACTTGGGAGGCCGAGGAGGGTGGTTCACCTGAGGTCAGGAGTTCGAGACCAGCCTGGCCAACGTGGTGAAACCCCGTTTCTACTAAAAATACAAAAAATTAGCTGGGCCTGGTGGCGGATGTCTATAATCCCAGCTACTCGGGAGGCTGACGCAGGAGAATCGCTTGAACCCAGGAGGCGGAGGGTGCAGTGAGCTGAGACTGCGCCACTGTACTCCAGTTTAGGTAGCAAAAACGAAACTCCGTCTCAAAAAAAAATAGCCGCGCATGGTGGAGAGCGCCTGTAATCCCAGCTACCCGGGAGGATGAGGCAGGAGAATTGCTTGAACCCAGGAAGCGGAGGTTGCAATCAGCCGAGATCGCGCCATTGCACTCCAGCCTGGGTGACCAGAGCAAAACTCCGTCTCAAAAAATAATAATAAAACAATGTGCTGGACTACTGCAATACTGAGATCCTTCTCAGCCAAGTGTTTACAGGTGTTAGAGCGGCAACAGGAATTTCTGGAGTACAAGCTAATCTCTGTGGGAATGGAAAAAAAAAAGCACTAATTTGAATTTCAGTACCTATGTTGCAATGCTAAATTCTTGACAGGGATTAGTACTCCGTAGGTTATGCTTCTTAAATCTCCAAAAGTAAGCCAATATGTGAAATCGTACATTTTTGGTCCGTTATTCCAAGACTGACAAAACGTTCCATTGCTTCGTATTTGAATTTGAGAACTGAGACTCATTTAAAAATTCTTCACTGTTCTTTTCCTTTTTGCCCTTCGATTTCGCAAGTGAAACGGTCATTTCAACAGCACACACATTACACTAGAATAAAGCCAAGTAAAATGACAGACTAAATCAGATCCGTGAATACACGGTGACTCCTTATTTGGTTTTTACTTAATACTTTCACTATGTTTCATGTCTTCGGGAAAGCAAAAGAACAACGTACTGTGCCAAAAGCACTAACTTACGAAAAACCAATTTAGACCAATTCTTTACGGCGTTAAGTATGGGTTGAAAACCAACTTTCCTAATACTTGTGGTCAGTGCCTCAAGGTCGTTAGGATAAAAATAAAGCTTCCAAGACACTTCGCAGCCTTCCAGCACTTCCAGAAAGGCCAAATAAACCAGCATTCACCTTCCCGCTCCATCCGGGCCCCGATTTTCCGACCCGAGAGGGCGCTGAGTGCCCGGGCACGGAGGGGCAGCGCCCTGGAGCGCCCGGCTCTGCCCAGGGCGGGGCTCGGCGGGGCCGAAGCTCCGGACGCCGCCCACGGGGACCACCGGCCCTTGGGCCGCCCAGGGGCAGCTGCAGCCCAGGGGAGGAGCTGGAGGAGCCCCCGGCGGCGCCAGGGCCCGAGCCCTGACGGCGGCCGCCCCCGGCCGAAAACTAAGGAAGGTGCCGCCCTCGCTGGACCAGCTGGGCCCGAAGAGGGGCCCCCCGCCACAAATTCGGAAACCGAGTGACCCCGGCGAGGGACGCACGGTCCCAGCCCCGGGACGAGGAAGGGCGGCGGCGCGGGCGGGGGTTCTTTTCAGAACTACAGCAGGGAGGGCGGCGGGGGTGGCCGCGGGGCGATCCGGGGAAAATCGGCGCCTCACCTGCTCCTCTTGAGGCAGCTGCTGCCACTCGCTGAGGGGACAACATGGAGCCTCCGCCTTCAAAGCAGAAGCAGTAGGGGTGCAGAGGAGAGGGACGGGTGGGGGCGGGAACGAACCGGGCCCTGGAAGCGGGAAACGGGCGGAGCCTGGGCTCTAGAAAAAACTAGCCAGAAGGTGGGGCACGCGGAGCCGCGACGGAGCGAGCGCAGCGCGGTCTGCGTGGCCCAACGGACAGCCCGAGGCGTGGCGAGCGCAGGACGAGGCTAGGCGAGGCTAAGCGAGGCGGGGCGGGAAAGCGCACGCGGCAGAATCCCGCCACCGCCCGCCGCGTGTGCGCGCCGCGTGTGCGCGAGGCGAGCCGCCGGGTACCTGTTGGCGGGGCGCTGGGTGCTACGTCCTTTGGGAATTGTAGTCCCGCGCTCACTGGGTCCCCCCCAGCGGTCCTCATACTGCGCACTCATCTGGGGCGGGGCTTGGCGTGGTTCTCCGACGACTGAACTACAACTCCCAGCAGGCTGTGCGGGAAGGGGCGGGCTGGCTCGGGTCCTCCTGCGAGCCGCGGCCGGCGCCTAACGTGCAGACCAGGCCCCAGGCCGAGGCTTTATCCTGGAACCCCCAGTGTGAGAGACAGCTTTGGTGTTTAACTAGGCCTGGGACCACAGATGGGCAGAAGAGAGGCCTCAACCCTGGATGGCATGAACGTCACTGGGTCTTTAATGATTTTGACTTCATAAGGGCAGGTGGCCGTGACTTCATTACCACCTTTATTATCATCTGCCTATATTCCTGTCCCTGGCCATGGCTGATGCGCACCATCACCGCTCTGATAGCTAATGTAAGAAGTCCAGGCCGGGCGCCGTGTCTCACGCCTGTAATCCCAGCACTTTGGGAGGCCGAGGCGGGTGAATCACCTGAGGTCGTGGGCGTTCGAGACCAGCCTGACCAACATGGAGAAACCCCGTCTCTACTAAAAATACGAAATTAGCCAGGCGTAGTGGCGCACGCTTGTAATCCCAGCTAGTCCAGAGGCTGAACAGGAGAATCGCTTGAACCCAGGAGGCGGAGGTTGCAGTGAGCCGAGATCGCACCATTGCACACCAGCCTAGGCAACAGGAGCAAAACTCCATCAAAAAAAAAAAACAAAAAAAAAAACTTGCACGCACATCCCAGCATTCTCTGCTCCTTTTCCCTGCATTACTTTTCTCCAAAAGACTTCATACTACTTGGCCAGGCGCGGTGGCTCACGCCTGTAATCCCAGCACTTTGGGAGGCCGAGGTGGTTGGATCACCTGAGGTCGGGAGTTCGAGACCAGCCAGGCTAACATGGTGAAACCCCATCTCTTCTAAAAATACAAAAAATTAACCAGGCGTGGTGGCAGGCGCCTGTAATCCCAGCTACTCGGGAGGCTGAGGCAGGAGAGGTTGCATTGAGTGGAGATGGCACCACTGCACTCCAGCCTGGGAGAAAGAGCAAGACTCCATCTCAAAAAAAAAAAAAAAAAAAAAAGACTTCCTGCTACTATCTGACTTATGTTTTACCTTTCATTGTGTTTGTCTCTTCCCACTGAATGTAAGTTCCAAACAGGAATTTTTGTCTGTTTTGTTTACTTGTATATCCCCAGTCCCTAAATACTGCTGGCCGATAATAGAGACTCAAATATCTATTGAATTAATGGATGAAGAAGATATATGTTACATCTAACACTGCTCACTCACTTTCTGGTTCCTTTAATATTAAATACCTAACTTTTACTATTGAACAAAATACCCTAGTTTATTTTAAGGGCTCCCCAGAGATTCACTGAAATCCAACTTCTCAGGAAGTGAACAGCAAATACTGATATATGTCTCAATATTACATCATCAAGGTATCAAGGTCAATGTTAGCACATCAGCATTGTAGCCCTTGTAGAAGCTTTTGGCATTTGGAACAAAACAGTACAAATTATAGGTGGACTTAAGGATTAGTCACAACTTAGAAAGCAACCCCTGTAAATGAGAAACATGTTTTGTGTTATTTCCTTCTCAAATATCCAGGGTCATCAAAACACTGGACATTGAAAGTGCCAAATATTGACGATACTGGTTACAGCCTGCCTTCAGCTATCTCACTCTGAATTGAGTCATGTGCTATGATCAGAGGTTGAGCTTTCCTTGAGGTTTTCCAGAAGTAGGTGACATGTAGACATATTTGAGTGGACAGACTACTGGCTTTGGGGTCAGACTTACCTGGCTCTGAGTTTTGGCTCTGATGTTCACTAGCTATGCAAACTTGGGTGAGTTACTTAACCTCTCTGAACCCATTTCATCATCTGCAAAATGATTTAAAGACCCACACGGTTGTTCTAGGCTAAGTGAGCTGTGTGTTTGGAAATGATGACTGCGTGGTTAGTGATCAAAATTGGTAATCAGCATATTCATTCTGGAAAAGCAAAATAAAGTCATAAATATTCAAGATACTCAAGTGGTTTACGAAACACAAAAATAGCAAAATTGTTTTCTGCAATGGCATCCACCATGACTCAGGTTCCAAAGCTTTCCAAAAATAGGGCATTTGTTATATGCCAGGTACCGTGATAGGCCATAATGCTGCATAAGACACATTCCTATCCTCCAGAGACTCGCAGTCCTGTGGGATAGACAGCCGAGGCAATATCATTCACTGTGACTGTACTGGGACACAGTTCAGCTTTCTGCCCTCTATGTGCAGGATCAGTATTTAAGCAACTTGGAAGGGACAAGTTGGAATACTACATCCCTGGGCATCATTTAAATTTCCATACCTTATTTTGCATGTGTGTAAAATGGGGTAATGATTTGGCATCTTCATTTGTAAAAAGAAAATAGCCAACCCCACTTGATAGGGTCTTATAAAGTTGAATATTAGGTCCTCAACATGGTAACATACTGAAAGCTTAAGACCTTGTCAGCTACTTCATTATTGGTATTTCAGCCAACAGCACAGCGGTCTAACTGGGAGGATCTCTTGAGCCCAGGAGTTCAAGACCAGTCTGGGGGCTGGGAGTGGTGGCTCACACCTGTAATCCCAACACTTTGGGAGGCCGAGGCAGGTGGATCACCTGAGGTCAGGAGTTGGAGACCAGCCTGGCCAACATGGTGAAATCCCGTCTGTACTAAAAATACAAAAAAGTAGCCAAGAGTGGTGGCAGGCACCTGTAATCCCAGCTACTCCAGAGGCTGAGGCAGGAGAATCTCTTGAACCCGGGAGGCAGTGGTTGCAGCGAGCTGAGATCCCGCCATTGCATCCAGCCTGGGCAATAAGAGCAAAATTCTGTCACAAACAAACAAACAAACAAACAAACAAAATGGTCTGGGCAACATAGGGAGATCCCATGTCTACCAAAAATAAACAAATAAATTAGCCAGGTATGGTGGGGTGCCTGTGGTCCCAGCTACTTGGGAGGCTGAGGTGGGAGGATTGCTTGAGCCTAGGAGGTAGAGGATGCAGTGAGCCATAATTGTAGCACTGCATTACAGCCTGAGCAACAGAGCAAACTCTACCTCCAAAAAAAGAAAGAAAGAAAGAAAGTGGGGGGCGGGGGACAGCACACAGTGGCTCATGCCTGTAATCCCAGCACTTTGGGAGTCTGAAGCATATGGATCACTTAAGGTCACAAGTTCAAGACCACCCTGGCCAACACAGTGAAACACTGTCTCTACTAAAAATACAAAAATTAGCCAGGCATGGTGGTGTATGCTTGTAATCCCAGCAACTTGGGAGGCCGAGGCAGGAGTATGGCTTGAACCCAGGAGGCAGAGGTTGCAGTGAGCCAAGATCATGCCACCACTGCATTCCAGCCTGGGTGACAGAGCGACTCCATTAAAAAAAAAAAAAAAAGGCAGTGGGGATGAGGATACAGATTTGCTATATTCACCTTTGCTTATGTTTGCCACAGGAATATCCTAATAGTGGCCGGGCTCGGTGGCTCACGCCTGTAATCCCAGCATTTTGGGAGGCCGAGGCAGGCAGATCACGAGGTCAGGAGATCGAGACCATCCTGGCTAACACAGTGAAACCCCGTCTCTACTAAAAATACAAAAAATTAGCTGGGCGTGGTGGCGGGCACCTGTAGTCCCAGCTACTTGGGAGGCTGAGGCAGGAGAATGGCGTGAACCCAGGAGGCAGAGCTTGCAGTGAGCTGAGATCGCACCATTGCACTCCAGCCTGGGTGACACAGCAAGACTCCATTTCAAAAAAAAAAAAAAAGAGAAAATCCTAATAGTAGCTACCTATATGTGTGTAGAGGAGTGGAGGGAGTTAGTGATAAAACTTTACAATATATATATTCCTGAATATTTGTGTACGTATATATGAATGATCTGTGACTACATATTAAATTTTTTTTTGAGATAGAGTTTCACTCTGTCGCCCAGGCTGGAGTGCAGTGGCGCAATCTTGGCTCACTGCAACTTTTGCCTCCCGGATTGAAGCGAGTCTCCTGCCTCAGCCTTCTGAGTAGCTGGGACAACAGGCATGTGCCACCAGGCTCGGCTAATTTTTTTGTATTTTTAGTAGAGACAAGGGTTTCACGATGTTAGGCAGGCTGGTCTCCAACTCCTGACCTCAGGCAGTCTGGCTACCTCGGCCTCCCAAAGTGCTGGGATTACAGGTGTGAGCCACTGTGCCCGCCCTTCAAATGTCTTAATTTAAAATATATAATTTTTAAAAATTTAAAAATAAAATAAAATATATAATTTTTTCTAAAAGTCAAGAAAATATAGGGTAATTAGATGGCTTAGAAGTTAAACTGGAAAATTATCTGTATAGGCCGAGTGCAGTGGCTCACGCCTGTAATTCCAGCACTTTGGGAGGCTGAGGTGGGCCAATCACCAGAGGTCAGGAGTTCAAGAACAGCCTGGCCAACATGGTGAAACCCCATCTCCAGTAAAAATATAAAAATTAGCTGGGCTTGGTAGCGTGCACCTGTAATCCTAGCCAGTGGGGAGGCTGATGCAGGAGAATCGCTTGAACTAAGGAGGCGGAGGTTGCAGTGAGCTGAGATCATGCCATTGCCCTCCAGTGTGGGCGACAAGAGCAAAACTCCGTCTCGAAAATAAAGAAATTATCTGTATAAAATACCAGTCCTGGCCAGGAGTGGTGGCTCATGCCTGTAATCTCAGCACTTTGGGAGGCCGAGGCGGGTGGATCACCTGAGGTCAGGAGTTCGAGACCAGCCTGACCAACATGGAGAAACCCTGTCTCTACTAAAAATACAAAATTAGCCGGGTGTGGTGGCACATGCCTGTAGTCCCAGCTACTCCGGAGGCTGAGGCAGGAGAATCGCTTGAATCCGGGAGGCAGAGGTTGCAGTGAGCCAAGATCGCACCATTGCACTCTAGCCTGGACAACAAGAGCAAAACTCCATCTCAAAAAAAAAAAAATACCAGTCCTTACTACGTACTCACACATGCACACAAAACTACCAGTCCTATAAAGACAGGGCCAAAGAATAAGAGACCTAGCACAGTGCCTCAGGTGTTCAAGGGAACTTCAGAGAAATGACCATACGCCAGTGTGCTCTTTATTTTTCTTTCTTTTTTTTTTTTTGAGATGGAGTCTCGCTCTGTTGCCCAGGCTGGAGTGCAGTGGCGCGATCTCGGCTCACTGCAGGCTCCACCTCCCGGGTTCACACCATTCTGCTGCCTCAGCCTCCCGAGTAGCTGGGACTACAGGTACCCGCCAGTAAGCCCGGCTAATTTTTTGTATTTTTAGTAGAGACGGGGTTTCACTGTGTTAGCCAGGATGGTCTCGATCTCCTGACCTCGTGATCCGCCCACCTCGGCCTTCCAAAGTGCTGGGATTACAGGCGTGAGCCACCGCGCCTGGAGTTATTTTATTTTTCAAGATGAGGTCTCGCTATATTGTCCAGGCTGGTCTTGAACTCTTGGGCTCAAGCCATTCTCCTGCCTTGGCCTCTCAAAATGTAGGGATTACAGAGGTGAGCCACCGTGACGGCCAGGGAGCACTTTAAAAATTCCATCTTGGGCCGGGCGCGGTGGCTCACGCCTGTAATCCCAGGACTTCGGGAGGCTGAGGCAGGCAGATCACGAGGTCAGGAGTACAAGACCAGCCTAGCCAACATGGTGAAACCTCGTCTCTACTAAAAATATAAAAATTAGCCAGGCATGGTGGCATGGGCCTGTAGTCCCAGCTACTCGGGAGGCTGAGGCAGAAGAATCACTTGAACCCAGGAGGTGGAAGGTGCAGTCAGCTGAGATCATGCCACTGCACTCCAGCCTGGGTGACAGAGTGAGACTCCATCTCAAAAAAAAAAAAAAAAAAAAAAAAGTCCCATCTTGGACAAAAAAAAGGAAAAAAAAAATCCCACCTGAGCCATTTCCCACCAAAAACTTCCACTCAATCCCCATTATTCTTAAGACAAAGCCTCAGTTCTTTAGTTCAATACTACTGCTTCTCCACAAACTGGCCCCAACATATCTTCCTCATTTTAGATGTTATCCCCATATCTTCCCTCCTGTCCTAATTCAAGCCTTCAGCTCCAGCCAATTTGCTCTAACCAACACCCAAGACACCTTATACACGCTCACGTCTGAGCCTTCAGCCACCACATATGGCTGTACAGTCTGAGTGTTACACCAAGGCAGCTTGTGGAGACAAGGGGCAAGAGGGGATCAAATCTAGGTGAGGTTCTGCTAGCCAAATCAGCATGGAACTGTATCATGGGTGGGGCTGGGAGAAAGAGGTTCTTTTTTGTGATTCATCTGCCCAGAAGAGTACTTTTTTTGTATACATTCACAAAAGCAACCCCTGTATTTGCTTCCTACCATCCTTTTCTGCTTTTAATGACTTCCTTACAATTCCAAACACCTATCTAACTTTGAGCATCTTCACAAAACCTCCTGGCTGGGCGCAGTGGCTCACGCCTGTAATCCCAGCACTTTGGGAGGCCGAGGCAGGCAGATCACGAGGTCAGGACATCGAGACCATCCTGGCTAACACAGTGAAACCCCGTCTCTACTAAAAATACAAAAAATTAGCCAGGCACGGTGGCACGCACCTGTAGTCCCAGCTACTCGGGAGGCTGAGGCAGGAGAATCACTTAAACCTGGGAGGCAGAGGTTGCAGTGAGCCGAGATCGCACCACTGCACTCCAGCCTGGGTGACAGAAAAAAAAAAAAAGCCTCCCTAAGCCACTACAACTTCATGGTAATTCCTTCCCCTCGTTTTTTTTGTTTTTGTTTTTGTTTTTGTTTGAGGTGGAGTCTCACTGTGTTGCCAAGGCTGGAGTGCAGTGGCATGATCTTGGCTCACTGCAACCTCTGCCTCCCAGGCTCAGGTGATTCTCGTGCCTCAGCCTCCCGAGTAGCTGGGATTACAGGTACACACCACCATGCCTGGGTAATTTTGTATTTTCAGTAGAGATGGGGTTTCTCCATGTTGGCCAGACTAGTCTCAAACTTTTGACCTCAGGTGATCCGCCTACCTTGCCCTCCCAAAATGCTGGGATTACAGGCACTTTCCCTGTTTTTTTTTTTTTTTTTTTTGAGACAGAGTCTCGCTCTTGTTGCCCAGGCTGGAGTGCAATGGCGTGATCTTGGCTCACCGCAACCTCTGCCTCCCGGGTTCAAGCGATTCTCCTGCCTCAGCCTCCAGAGTAGCTGGGATTACAGGCATGCACCACCACGCCTGGCTAATTTTTGTATTTTTAGTAGAGACAGGGTTTCTCCATGTTGGTCAGGCTAATCTCGAACTCCCAACCTCAGGTGATCCGCCCAGCTCAGCCTCCCAAAGTGCTGGGATTACAGGCGTGAGCCACTGCGCCTGGCCCCCCTCTTTTAAATTCATTTAATTTACTTGCCATCTAATCAAAGCACTATGGTTTTATGGTGTTTGGGGTTGTTTTTAGTTGCTATTTAATTTATATTATTTAACTTTATGTGAGTATGTTTTTTGTCCTAACTAGCTTGTAAGCTCATTGAAGACAAGACTAACATATTTTGGAGGTCTCTTCAAAGTTCCCAGAATTGTGTTATACACACAGCACATGATCAATACACATTCATAGAACTGGCCGGGCACAGTGGCTCACGCCTATAATCCCAGGCGTGGGAAACTGAAGCAGGAGGATCACCCGAGGTCAGGAGTTCAAGACCACCCTGGCCAACATGGTGAAACCCCGCCTCTACTAAAAATACAAAAATTAGCCGGACATGGAGGCATGTGCCTGTAATCCCAGCTACTCAGGAGGCTGAACCAGGAGAACTGCTTGAACCCGGGAGGTGGAGGTTGCAGTGAGCCAAGATGGCACTACTGCACTCCAGCCTGGGCAATAGAGCAAGACTCCATCTCAAAAAAAAAAAAAATGTCTGAAGGGTCTGAAAAGACCAGTAAGACCATGTGCATATCTTGCTTTTTAACTTCTCTGCTGCTACATATTAGGAAAATGGACTTCCTTCCCGCTGGAGTCTCCAGATTGTAGCAAGTGCTGTCAGAGTTAGCTACCAGCATCATTTATTTCCTTATCTAGCACTTAATAATGTAGATTTTTGTTTGTTTGTTTTGTTTTAAGGAGCAGAGCGTTTAATAGACAAGAAAGAAGGAAGGAAGAAGAAAACAGCTCCCCTAATAATGCAGATTTTTAAAAAAACGTATGCACGTATCAGAATGGGTAGATAACTGGCTTGGTTATCAGATCTGCTATTATTTCCCTTCGCCATCCAAGAGACAGTTTGCTGCATTATCAGCTGATGCAGTAAGTGCCAGGGTAAGGTATTAGCCACAAAGTTATTTTGGGAAATATTTTTCTATGCCTTTTTCAGAGCATTGCAAAGGCCAGGAGTCATCCTCCCACCCCCTGGGGCTTTACATGACCTTAAAAACTCAAGGGCAGATGTAGTACACAGCTTGTTCTAGAAGATTTCCACTGGTCAGATCGCCTTTCCCCTCAGTGGCAGCTTGGCTGACCACCTCCCGCTTCATGAGGCTGCATCTTTACAGGATCTGCTGATCCTGCAATTGTATTTTGGGTCATCGATTGCTGCTTTAGCAGTAACAGTCGACAGCCTTGATTTTTATTATTTCCAGGATACAGTCCTCCTTTTTTTTTTTTTTTTTTTTTGACGGAGATTTGCTCTTTCACCCAAGCTGGAGTGCAATGGTGCGATCTCTGCTCACTGCAACCTCTGCCTCCCGAGTTCAAGCAATTCTCCTGCCTCAGCCTCCCGAGTAGTTGGGATTACAGGCGCCCGCCACCACCCCCAGCTAATTTTTGTATTTTTAGTAGAGACAGGGTTTCACCACGTTGGCCAGGCTGTTCTTGAACTCCTGACATCAGATGATCCACCTGCCTCGGCCTCCCAAAGTGCTGGGATTACAGGTGTGAGCCACCGCGCCCAGCCAACAGTTCTCCTTTAACAAAGACTATGCACCTTTCCAATATTTTGACCAGATGTAGGGAGAAGGCTTTGAATTTGGCAATCCAGCCCAGGAAAAGCAAAAAATGAACAAAATCCAATATAGGCTAGAAATCTGGTTTTAAATACATGTTCTGCTAAGGACCTCTTTTAGTCTATGAATAAAATTCAATTATTTGTATTTTGTGCCTTATTCTGATTTTTTTTACTTTTTTTTTTTTTTTTTTTTTTTAAGGCAGGAAGGTTCTCGCTGTGTGGCCCAGGCTGGACTCCAACTCCTGGGCTCAAGTGATCCTCCCTTCTCTGCCGTAGCAGAGACTACGGGCCTCTGCCACTGACTGCGGCCTTATTCTGAATTTTTAATATCTAATTTTATCATCCCCCATAATCACAGCCAACATTTTCTTATCTCCTGGCTCTTCTTCATTAGCTCAGCTTTTTTTTTCCCCCTCTAAAATATGTCGTCTCTATCTGACAGTCTATTCGGAGGAAAAGAGAACCTTAAGACCCAAGGTGGACCCTTCTCTGGCAACAGTAACGAGATAAGAATACGAAGCAGGTTCTGCGACTGCATTGCAATGTGATTGGAATGAGTAATCGTTTTTCATTCTGTATAGCATCTTTCTCCACCTACCAAATGGGGGGCCGTGCCATCTCTGCCTCTCGGTGAGGAGATATTACGACACAGCCAGTGAGATTCACAAAGCACCTTGCAGAGTGGGCCTACTGTACACTCTGGTTTTCAGTTTTCATTGGAGTCACAGGTGGGAATGCATCAAACAAAAGATATAGGCTCTGGAATGTACGGGAAAGAGAGTTTCCATAATGGAAGCCCAAAGAAATTTCTACCGTTAAAATACATAATCTGCCGACCCTAAAACATTCACATAAAGAGGCAGGAGGGAATACTATCCCGCAGCTCCACGATTCGGCCGCAGTCGTGGGCGGGGATTGGGGCTTGGGTACGCCTTTTGCGTCTGGTCCCCAAGGGACGCTCCCCAACCCTCGGCGCGCGAGGCGCCGCGTGAGGCCGGCTTTGCCCCTCCTTCCCTGCAAGAGCGCAGAGCAGCGGTTCTTGCGCCTGCGCCCTGCGCCGCTGCGCGCTTTGGCACCCGCTTGGGGCCCTTTGTGCGCATGCGCGCTCGCGCTCCCGCCCTCTAGCTGCGCTCGGCTGAGTCAGTCAGTCTGTCGGAGTCTGTCCTCGGAGCAGGCGGAGTAAAGGGACTTGAGCGAGCCAGTTGCCGGATTATTCTATTTCCCCTCCCTCTCTCCCGCCCCGTATCTCTTTTCACCCTTCTCCCACCCTCGCTCGCGTAGCCATGGCGGAGCCGTCGGCGGCCACTCAGTCCCATTCCATCTCCTCGTCGTCCTTCGGAGCCGAGCCGTCCGCGCCCGGCGGCGGCGGGAGCCCAGGAGCCTGCCCCGCCCTGGGGACGAAGAGCTGCAGCTCCTCCTGTGCGGGTAAGGCGCGCGGGGAGCCCCCGCCCTGGGAAAGAGGGCGAGCGGGAGCCTGGGGGCTGGGGGGATTAGGAGGCGAGGCGGGAGGAGGACGAATTACCCTCGACTACTGACGGCTTCAGCCCCCCGGGGACGAGCGTTTGGAAAATGGGCAAAGGGGAAGGGGAACGTAAGGTTGTGCAGGCGGTGAGGAAATAGCGGGGTGTGAGGAAAACAGGTTGGGGGCGGGGAGATAGTCCAGTGGGCGTTAACGCCAAGACTGGGCAGGTGGGGAAAAATACCAGCTCGTGGGATAAAATGGAGAGTTGCTCGATGCATATGGTGAACCTGGGTGATTTAGTGGAGGATCAGAGAGATTGAAAGGATACGGGCAGGTGGGTGGTGGGAGAAACAATTTGTTACGATTTTTGAGGGGATGGTGGTGAAAGGGTTGCATTGCAGGTTTGCAGACAGGTGTTGACATAATCAAGCATTCATGATAGTCCTCCAAAATATTTTTGGCTGCCCATGGGAAAGATGAGGAAGTTTAATGGAAGCACTGTAGCCTGTTTTTTTGTTTGTTTGTTTGTTTTGTTTTTACTGTTTTCGGCTAGACTCCATGAATGCCGGATTTTTCTGAGGCTCCGAGGTAGAAGGAGGCGTGATGAGAATAGCTCAGGGAAGATTTGGGAGGGAGCTGCTAATGGTCCAAGATGGATCCGTGGCTGCATCTGCAACAGCCTGCTCTTCCCTGGCGCTGCCTGGGGGTGGGGACACGCAATCAGTCGCTTATATTCTAGAAAATAGAGTCATGCTAAGCTATCAACATGTTTTGATTTCATGTTTTCTGTGGGCTACTATTGATCGAAGTATAACAAAGGGGGGTGTTTATTGCAGAAAGGGGGAGGGGGAGAACATTCAGACAAAGCAAGGGCTGGTTGAGTCCCCTTCTCCCATCTCTGTGAAAGACTAAGAGCGAAGCTGCAGACCTCCTTTAGTTTGCATTGTATACGCGTCTGCCTGCTGGTGAGAGCTGCCTGGCAAGCTCCCCTTATGCAGAAATCTGCAGTGCAGATGCCTTCTTAAGGGGGGAAAAAAAACACCATGGGCAGGTGGTAGTTCTTAAAGGAACGGAGTCTTTGAAGGGAAAAAAAATGCGTTTTGTCAAAGGCAGGGCCGTAAATTCGGGAGAGTAGAGATAATTTTGCTCTCTATTTAGTTATGTTAAAGGATTTTGATCTTTTTTTTTAATGCTTCGTTTTCTCCTTTGGCAGAATCTTGGGTTCTAAAGAAAAAATTTCTGATCTTAACCTTAAATGTATTATTCTCTACGTGTTTTTCTAGCAGTGAATTTTCACCTGTCTGAGAGCTTTGGAGCCCTGTTGGATTTTTTCAGTGTGGTTATGGCCATTTCAGTAGAAACAGGCAGTATCAGGAAGCTTTTGCAGATAAAAGAATGAGGCAGCAAATTTAGAACCCTGTCTCCTTTAAACCACCAGCCTTTTCTCCAAATTTTTGTGTTCTGGGCTAAGGTCCAGATGAACAGCGACTTCCTTATAACTTAGCAACTTGATCTTTTTGCTTTAATCACTTGTCATTGCTTACTGTTTGGTAGGCCCTTTTGTACTTACCTTTTGGGTTTTCTTGATTTTTCATTTTTGATTCAGACCTAAGTTTTAGAAATTTGGCTCTGTAAGCTCAAGATAAGACAGATGTTAAGTGTTGAAGAGTCATTTTAGTTAGCAGATTTGAAAATTTAGTCCTAGTTTGTTTATAACTAAATGGTGAAATCATTTGAGATTCAACTTTTTCATTCTTTTAATGCACTTATGGAAGAACTGGCCTAGTAGGCCAATGAAATAAGAGTATTTTGTTCACAGACACACAGGCATACCACAACCTAATTGGCACCTAAATTGGCAATACGAATTTAATGACATAACATATTTCTGTTTGGCTTACCTTTTTTTATGTCATCTACCCTTGTCACAATTTTTATCTATTGTGTATTTTTTGCACTTCTCTTTATGATAGTGGAAAAGGTGCTGAAATTATGTGTTTTGTCGAAAGTAGTAGAATTATATCGTGAAGTGCTGTTCCAAGTACATGAGTTTGCATTACATTTTCCGAATAATATTAAATGCCTCAGTTTCCACTCGTTATTTCTTTCTCTTTTCTTTTCTTTCTTTCTTTTTTTTTTTTGAGACAAGGTCTTGCTCTGTCACAGACTGGAGTGCAGTGGAGCCATCTTGGCTCACTGCAACCTCCATCTCCGGGGTTCAAATGATTCTCATGCTTCAGCCACCCGAGTAGCTGGAATTACAGGCGTGCGCCACCACGCCTGGTTAATTTTCTTTTGGTTTTTTTTTGAGACGGAGTCTCGCTCTGTCGCCCAGGCTGGAGTGCAGTGGTGCGATCTCAGCTCACTGCAACCTTCATCTCCCGGGTTCATGCCAATTCTCCTGCCTCAGCTTCCCAGTAGCTGGGACTACAGGTGCCCACCACCATGCCCGGCTAATTTTTTGTATTTTTAGTAGAAACAGGGTTTCACAGTGTTAGCCAGGATGGTCTTGATCTCCTGACCTCGTGATCTGCCCACCTCGGCCTCCCAAAATGCTGGGAATACAGGCATGAGCCACCACACCCAGCCCACACCTGGTTAATTTTTATATCTTTGGTAGAGATGGGGTTTTGCCATGTTGGCCAGGCTGGTCTCAAACTCCTGGCCTCATGTGATCTGCCCTCCTCGGCCTCCCAAAGTGCTGGGATTACAGGTGGGAGCCACTGTGACCAGCTTTACCCATTATTTCTTAGTAAAATTTTATTACAGAATTTGTATTTCTTAGATGTGCTGTAGACACGTATCACTATTAGCACTTAAAACAGTGATATATAATAGTACTTGGTAAGTATTTGTTGAATAAATTATCAAATTTACAAGCTAGAAAGGCACACTTGAGAAATAAACTAAAGAGAAACTCTTTTTGGAGTCTCGCTCTGTAGCCCAGGCTGGAGTGCAGTGGTGTGATCTTGGCTCACTGCAACCTCTGTCTCCTGGGCTCAAACCATTCTCCCACCTTAGCCTCCTGAGTAGGTGGGATTACAGACATGCACCACCACGCCCAGATAATTTTTGTACTTTTAGTAGATATGGGGTTTTGCCATGTTGGCCAGGCTGGTCTTGAACTCCTGACCTCAAGTGATCCGCCCACCTCGGCCTCCCAAGGTGTTGGGATTACAGGCATGAGCCACTGAGCCCAGCCAAGAGACTCTTATCTTAAATGCTTATCCATTGCAAATGTGCATTCATATTGTCTAAAAAGCACTAATACAGTTTTGGTGGGCCCAATGCAAGATCCTCATTTGTTGGGTCACTACTTGAACATAAAAGTTTACCTTAAGATACTGCAGTGTGGGGCCAGGCACGCTGGCTCACTCCTGTAATCCCAACACTTTGGGAGGCTGAGGTGGTTGGATCACCTGAGGTCAGGAGTTAGAGACCAGCCTGAACAACATGGTGGAACCCTGTCTCTACTACAAAATACAAAAATTAGCCGGGCACAGTGACGGGCACCTGTAGTCTCAGCTACTCGGGAGGCTGAGACAGGAAAATCACTTGAACCCAGGAGGCGGGAGTTGCAGTGAGCTGAGATCACACCATTGCACTCCAGCCTAGGCGACACAGCAAGACTCCGTCTCAAAAAAAAAAAAAAAAACAAAGTTACTGCAATGTGTTGTAATCATTTTTATTGCAGAAGCCTTTCCTCCTTGCTGGGTGTTTTTCTTCATGTCACAAAGGAAGTGTCTCAGGCTTTTGCACCATGAAAATAAGATGAAGTTTGTTATTCCAAAATTTAACTTATTTAAAATGTAGATGCTAAAAAATTACCTTAATTGTTTAAAAAAAAAAATCTGCACGTATTGCTGTCATCCTCCAGCTTCATGTTCTTTCACCAAGCTCCTCTTGGTTTTGGAGACTTGTCTTGATTTTAGTTAAAGAAAAGTAAGTGATTGGTTGGTGTCCTACAGAAAACAATTTTGTCTTGACCGACCTGTCCAGTAATTAATTTTAGAAGTATTAGTTACTATATACAGGTCAAGAATGAGTGATGGCACTATGTACTTTAGTGCCTTAGGTTCTAATGCAGCCAGCAATGTAGTATGCTTAGAGATGGGGATCAGGGGTCAGGATGGCTTCCCAGATTTCTGCCTTTGAAGGAAACTGAAGATATCAGAGGCAAAAATTTGAGGTTGAGGTAAAAGAGACTGAAATATTCAGTGTTCATTTCAGAGCAAGAGTTGCCTTTATTAGGCCTCAAGTATAGAGACACGTCTATCATCTGAACTTTAAAAGTACTTTAATAGTTTACTGATGACACGATGTTGAAATTCTGTAACTTGGCCGGGCACAGTGGCTCACGCCTGTAATCCTAGCACTTTGGGAGGCCGAGGCAGGCAGATCACGAGGTCAGGAGATCGAGACCATCCTGGCTAACATGGTGAAACCCTGTCTCTACTAAAAATACAAAAAATTAGCTGGGCGTGGTGGCGGGGCACCTGTAGTCCCAGCTACTTGGGAGGCTGAGGCAGGAGAATGGCGTGAACCCAAGAGGCGGAGCTTGCAGTGAGCCTAGATTGCACCACTGCACTCCGGCCTGGGGGACAGAGCGAGACTCCGTCTCAAAAAAAAAAAAAAAAGAACAAATTCTATACTTGCTAGAGACTGCTTTTTATTGTTGTTATGAAAGTTGGCTGAGTCTGGTGGCTCACACCTGTAATCCCAGCACTTTGGGAGGCTGAAGTGGGTGGCTTGCTTGAGCTTACGAGTTTGAGACCAGCCTGGACAATAGTGGTGAAACCCCATCTCTACAAAAAGACAAAAAAGCAAGAATTAGCTGAGCATGGTGATGTGCGCCTGTGGTCCCAGCCACTTAGGAGACTGAGGTAGGAGGATGGCTTGAGCTGGGGGCAGAGGTTGCAGTGAGCTGAGATTGTGCCATTGCACTCCAGCCTGGGTGACTGAGCCAGAACTTGTCTTAAAAAAAAGAAAAGGAAAGGAAAAAAGAAAATCATGATGCCAAAATAAAACTACATTTTATATGTTTGTTCATAGAAATTAGCTCAAAGCAAAAACAGCTTGGGCAATTTTTTGAAAAAGGTTTTGCTTTAAATATTTCTTTCCTCACTCATGAAACTTAGTTGTTCTGTGTACTTTTTATGGCTTCATTTTCACACTTTGTTCTACCATATTAATCAAATGTGAATATGTAATTTGTGTTTTGAGTTAACCCTTAAATAAAAAGGAATGTGGCCCCCGTCCAACACTGACATCATCTGAGTATTACATTCGTGTCAGATTATCAGTGGCAGTGTAATGTGTTAAAACACAGACTTGAGCTCCAGGAATGCCTAGATTTCAATCCTGGCCCTGTCTCTTAATAATTATGTGATCTTGTGCAAGTCCTGAGCCTCAGTTTCCTTAACTTGAAAATTGGGATAATAGTATCTATCTTGGAGTTGGTATGAAAATTAAACACAATTTGGCTGGGCACGGTGGCTCACGCCTGTAATCACAGCACTTTGGGAGGCCAAGGCGGGCGGATCACCTGAGGTCAAGAGTTCGAGACCAGCCTGGCCAACATGGTGAAACCCTGCCTCTATTAAAGATACAAAAAATTAGCTGGGTGTAATCCTGTAATCCCAGCTACTCAGGAGGCTGAGGCAGGAGAATCACTTGAACCCAGGAGGTGGAGGTTGCAGTGAGCCAAGATAGCGCCATTGCACTCCAGCCTGAGCAACAGGGTGAGACTCCATCTAAAAAAAAAAAAAAAAAAAAAAGTAAACACATTTATAGGGCTTAACACAGTGTCTTGCCTGTAGTAAATAACTGTACCATTAATGTGAAGAAATGAAATATAGATCAACAATGTGACCTAGACACATTTGCTTTGTACCCTTAAATCCTGACCTTTATTAAATAACAATACCTAATGTTTGACAAATCCATTTGTAGGTTACAAACTACTTGCACATATTAATAGATACCACATAGCAGTTCAAGTACAAATGAGAAATCTGTCTTCCTCACAATCAAAGACTATTGTTATGCCTTTTTTCCCTTCCCACATGTGAGTCAGTTGTTTCAGTTTGTGGCCCTTCACATTAATGTCATAAAGCTGCCACCCGCTTCCACTAAGGTGGTCTGTTAAAGAGGTAGAGGGAGGAGTCAAGATGTTTCCCAGAAGGCTTGGCATGAATCAATATGCTTAAATACTTATGCAGATTCTGACTAATAAATGTTGTTATGATACATTAGGAAACCCCTTTCAGCGCAGAGGCAAGCATACAGGAGACAGCAAGAATGGTCATGTCAATATGGCCTGCAAATGCCTGCTGACTTGGATTGTTTTTATTCTCCAAGAATAAGAAGTGTGTTTTGCTTTTTTTTTGAGACGGAGTCTCGCTCTGTCGCCCAGGCGGGAGTGCAGTGGTAGGATCTCAGCTCACTGCAAGCTCCGCCTCCCGGGTTCACGCCATTCTCCTGCCTCAGCCTCCCGAGTAGCTGGGACTACAGGTGCCCACCACCACGCCTGGCTAATTTTTTGTGTTTTTAGTAGAGACGGGGTTTCACCATGTTAGCCAGGATGGTCTTGATCTCCTGACCTCATGATCCGCCAGCCTTGGCTTCCCAAAGTGCTGGGATTACAGGCGTGAGCCACCACGCCCGGCCAAGAAGTTTTTTTTTAATGCTGTTTTTGTTTATTGTCAAATTCACAAGTAATGGAACCACTCTGATCAAATTAAACAACCAGTCTACATACATTTAGTAGGTGCACCTTTACCCTAAATTGTCATTTCTAAGGGGTTGTTTATTAAGTGGCTGGTAAGAACCTCAGTGTTTTTATTCTTGGTGTTTTAAAGATGGGCTGAAAATAAAAACCAATATTACTGCTTTTATCAAATTATCCTGTGAGGAAATAATATATTTATCCTGATATAGGAGTTACCTGTCTAGTCCTGTGCATGTTTCAAGCCTTGTAAAATGAAGTTTGGTCATGAAGGAATTGGTGACGTCTGGTTCAAGGGAAAAGGGAAAGTTGAGCTTTCCAATTTTGTTTGAGTCAAGAGTATATTTTGCAGAAAGACACTTCTCTTTACCCATAATCCTAGAATTTACCATTTTTGTAATTCTGAACAGAATTACAAAGGCTTCATTAAGTAAGTAGGTTTTCGAATATAAATGTGCATATTTGTTGTGTGCACTTAGCTTATAGTTTGTGTTAACTTTATTGTTGATGATGAATTTAGCCTCCTAAAGTATACAAACTTGTGAAAAATTCATCAATTTTGTAGTATAACTTTTTCTCTTAATTCAGCTAATCCTCTTTGTATTGTTCTAATTTTGGTATATGTGCTGCTGAAGTAAGCACTCATAGTAAAACTTTTTAGACAAAAATTAGCAGGTCGATATTTTGTTCTTATAATTGACTTATTCAGAAGTTGCCCAGAAAACTGACTTAACCTTCTATTCTGTTCATTTATGACAGCTACTAGTTGTAGAGTTATTTTGGATCATAGGGTATGGTGTTGATGTTTTGAAAGAAGTGTGCATGTTAAATAAGTTTAGCTGTAATCAGTATTGCTTGTGATTGCATCATTGAAGTCTTCTGGGCATCTGTGAGTTTTGTAAGACATGTTACTCTGTGATATTGCAACCTCAGAGAGAATCTCTTTAAATACTGTAACGGGGTTTGCATTTCCATTTTACGTATGGGAGAAGATTATCAGCAAGTAAGATTATCAGCAAGTGGCCTGCTCTTGTGATTTTTTTTTTTATTTCAAATAACTATTCTTACCTGTTTTCTCCAATCAACTGATTTATTATCTCCTATAACCATATCATCGTAACCTAACCAGAGAAGACAGTGAGCTTATCAGCAAGTGGCCCACTCTTGTGATTTTTGATTTTTTTTTTTTTTTTAATTTCAAAGAACTATTTTTTTGAGACAGAATCCCCCTCTGTCGCTCAGGCTGGAGTGCAGTGGTGGGATCTCTGCTCACGGCAACCTCCGCCCCCCGGGTTCAAGCGATTCTCCTGCCTCAGCCCCCTGAGTAGCTGGGATTGCAGGCTTGTGCCACCATGCCCAGCTAATTTTTGTATTTTTAGTAGAGATGGGGTTTCACCGTGTTGGTCAGGCTGGTCCCGAGCTCCTGACCTCAAGTGAACTGCCCCCGCCTCGGCCTCCCACAGTGCTGGGATTACAGATGTGAGCCACCACACCCAGTCTCAAAGAACTATTCTTACCTGTTTTCTCCAATCAACTGATTTATTATCTCCTGTAACCATATCATCATAACTTAACCAGAGGGAATGGTGAGCTTTTTGACGTGTTCCTCATTGGTAGCTCGCCCTTCAAGATATATGGAAGGACATTCTGGAAAACCTTTTGTTATGAAAATTTTGTCTTGTTATTTGAACATATTTCAGTGGAGGGCATTGTCTTTATTTTACATATGAGATAGAAGTACTTGATTTTCACGATATCTTACATTTGTGTACTGCTTTATGATTTAAGTTGTGCCCATATGTTACCTTAATTCAACAACTGAGCATACATGAAGGCTCTTTGCCAGGTGCTGTGGAAGACAGAAAGGTAAATAAAATATAGATCATTCCTCTAGAGGCCATATTCTATAGAGGAAAGACTTGTATTATGTTTATCTGTGAGGTAGACAGGTAGCGATATAACCCCCTTCTTACAGATGGGGACTCAGGCACAGAGAGTTTAATGCCCACGCTTTAAGATTTGAAGTAACATGTAGTAAAAGTGGCTCAGTTACCCTTTTGAATTCAGTGATCAGTTTAATTTAAAAGTCTTAATTTCTGGCTCCACGGTTCTTAAGCCAGGTGCCTTTTTATTTCACTGCTCTACAGAAACTTTCTAGTCAAGTTCACCAGATATTTTCCACATTGTTAAATTCAGTGGTCACTTCTCCATCCTCCTCTTAACATGCTTTCACAACAGCTTTTGACATAATTGATTATTCTCTCCTTGAAATGCTTTTTTAATTTGTCTTCTGTGACACCACATACTCACTCTCACTGGCTTTTCATCCTCTGTCTCCATAAAATTCACCATTTTAAGGTGGGTTTTAGTGTATCCACAAGGTTGTATAGCTATCTCCACTATCTAATTCCAGAACATTTTTATTACCCCAAAGAGAAACCCCATATCTGTTAGCAGTCATTCACCGTTCTTCCCTCCCCTCAATTCTCTGACAACTATTAATCTACTTTCTGACTCTGTGGATTTCCTTATTCTTGAGATTTAATATTGCTAATTCTTTTTTTTTTTTTTTTTTTTTTTGAGATGGAGTCTCACTCTGTCACCCAGGGTGGAGTGCAGTGGCACGATCTCTGCTCACTGCACCATCCGCCTCCTGGATTCAAGCGATTCTCCTGCCTCAGCCTCCCAAGTAGCTGGGATTATAGGCATGTGCCACCATGCCCAGCTAATTTTTGTATTTTTAGTAGAGGCAGGGTTTCACCATGTTGGTCAGGCTGGTCTTGAACTCCTGACCTCAGGAGATCCACCCTCCTTGGCCTCCTAAAATGCTGGGATTACAGGTGTGAGCTACTGCGTCCGACCTAATTATTTTTATTTTTATAGAGACGAGGTCTCACTATGTTGCCTAGGCTGGTATTGAACTCCTGGGCTCAAGCGATCCTCCTGCCTTAGCCTCTCAAAGTGCTGGGATTATAGGCATGAGCCACAGTGCCTGTCCCAATCTTTCCTTTTAAGTTTGTTCTTCTCACAGTCTTCTCAATCTCAATAAATGGCCATTCTGTTCTTTCCTTCTTTTGCTCAAATCAAAAACCTTGGAGTTTACCTTGATTCCTTTCTGTCCCTCATAGAAGCCATCAGCAAATGCTCTTGATTCTACCTTCAAAAAGATATCCAAAGTCTGACCAATTCTGTCAATCTCCATTGCTACCACCCTGGTCCAGGCTAGCTCTCTTGGATTATTGTAGATGCCTCCTATCTGGTCTCCCTGCTTTCTCCCTTTCCTCTCTTCAGTCCATTTTCCACACAGCAGCTGGTGTAAGCCTGTGAAAATGCAAGTTGGATCATGTCACTTATGGGCCAAGTGCTACAGTGGCTTCCTGTTACACTCCGTAAATGCTGATATCCTCAGAAGACTTATTAATAAATACCCTGTAATATCTGGCCTCAACCTCCCCCTTTCTCACCTGGCTTCAACCATACTGGCCTCCTTGTCTCACTCTGTTGCCCAGGCTGGAGTGCAGTGGCGCGATCTTGGCTCACTTCAACCTCTGCCTCCCAGGTTCAAGCAATCCTCTCACCTCAGCCTCCCAAGTAGCTGGTATTACAGGTGCGCACCTCCATGCCTGGCTGATTTTTGTATTGTTAGTAGAGACAGGATTTCACCATGTTGGTCAGACTGGTTTTGAACTCCTGACCTCAAGTCATCCATCAACCTCGACCTCCAAAAGTGCTGGGATTACAGGCATGAGCCACTGTGCCCAGGTTTCCTTGTTCTTTACACCAGAAATAACCCTCTACCTCGGGGTTTTATTTGCTGTTCACTCTGCCTAGAATGCTCTTCTCTCATTGCAGTAGACTCAATGTTTATGTCCCCACCCCTGCAACCCGGCCAAATCACATGTTAAAACCTAACCCCCTGGCCGGGCGCGGTGGCTCATGCCTGTAATCCCAGCACTTTGGGAGGCTGAGGCAGACAGATCACGAGGTCAGGAGATGGAGACCATCCTGGCTAACATGGTGAAACCCTGTCTCTACTAAAAATACAAAAAAAAATTAGCTGGGTGTGGTGGCACGCGCCTGTAGTTCCAGCTACTCGGGAGACTGAGGCAGGAGAATCGCTTGAACCTGGGAGGCGGAGGTTGCAATAAGCCGAGATCGTGCCACTGCACTTCAGCCTGGGTGACAGAGCGAGACTCCGTCTCAAAAAAAAAAAAACACCTTCAGAAGGAAGGAATGCTTTTATAGACCACTTTGGTTTTCTTTTTTGCATGTCATGTGGCAGTTTTAAGTTATTAAAATCAGTACTTTTTAATGGGAACAACTTGACTAAATTTGTCACAATTTGTCACAGAATTTTGAGACCTATTAAAAAAGTTCAATGAGAAAGAAAAAAAGAGAGATGGGGTCTCACCATATTGTCCATGCTGGTCTTAACTGAATTCCTGAGTGCAAGAGATCCTCCTTCCTTGGCTTCTTGATGTGCTGGGATTACAGGCATAAGCCACCATGCCCAGCTTCCTTATTGGTTTTGTCCAGCAACTAAAACAAGCCCTTGGCTCATAAGAGGTGTTCAGTAAATATTTATGGGAAGAATGAGTGGAGAAACTCTTCCCAGAAAAACATGCATATTAACAAAGTATTGTGGCCAGATGCAGTGGCTCACGCCTGTAATCCCAGCACTTTGGGAGGCCAAGGCGGGTGGATCACCTGAGGTCAGGAGTTCGAGACCAGCCTGACCAACATGGAGAAACGCCATCTCTACTAAAAATACAAAATTAGCTGGGCATGGTGGCACATGCCTGTAATCCCAGCTACTTGGGAAGGCTGAGGCAGGAGAATCACTTGAACCTGGGAGGTCGAGGTTGTGGTGAGCCGAGATCGCACCATTGTACTCCAGCCTGGGCAACAAGAGCAAAACTCCATCTCAAAAAAAAAAAGTATTGCATAGTTTTCACAGGGTTCATGAACTGCTGTCAAATTCATTCATAAACTTCAGGTTAAGAACATTTGGTTTTTGAAAGTCAAATTGTAAACTTTGTTACATGCTTATAATTCGTAATTTCTATAAGACCTTTATGGAAATGGATGTATCCATTTAAGTGCTGAGGAGAGAGTTTTCCTGTAAGCCCATAAAACTGTACCTGTAATAGAAATATGTTTAAGGTTAGCCTCTTTTATTTCTTCTGGACTGTAGGTATTTTCTACTAACAACTTTAATCCAGAAAAACATCTTTTCATAACCACTTGAATGCCACATTCTGGCATATTAGAAAGAGACTCTGGCCGGGCACAGTGGCTCATGCCTGTAATCTCAGCACTTTGGGAGTCCAAGATGGGAGGATTGCTTGAGCCCAGGAGTTTGAAACCAGCCTGCACAACATAATGAAACCCCATCTCTACAAAAATTAAAAATAATCTGGGTGTGGTGGTATATATGCCTGTAGTCCCAGCTCCTTAGGAGGCTGAGGTGGGAGTATCACTTGGGCCCTCAAGGTCGAGGCTGCAGTGATTGTACTACCACTGCACTCCATCCTGGGCAACAGAAGACAGAAGACCCTGTCTCAAAAAAAAGAAGGCTGGGGTATTAAGATATATTTGTAACCAGTTTATTAATTAATTATGGTTTTTTTTTTCTGAAATGGAATTTTGTTCTTGTTGCCCAGGCTGGAGTGCAATGGCGTGATCTCGGCTCACTGCAACCTCCGCCTCCCGGGTTCAAGCAATTCTCCTGCCTCAGCCTCCCAAGTAGCTGGGATTACAGGCATGCGCCACCACGTCCGGCTAATTTTGTATTTTTAGTAGAGACGGGGTTTCTCCATGTTGGTCAGGCTGCTCTTGAACTCCTGACCTCAGGTGATCCTCCTGCTTTGGCCTCCCAAAGTGCTGGGATTACAGGTGTGAGCCACTGCGCCTGGCCTTTTAATTTACTTTTAAGACAACGCATGGCTCTGTCACCCAGGCTGGAGTGCAGTGGCATGATATCGGCTCACTACAACGTCCGTGTCCTGGGCTCAAGCCGTCCTCCCACCTCAGCCTCCGGAGTAGCTGGGACTGTAGGTGTGGCTATTTTTTGTATTTTTCTAGAGACGAGGTTTCACCATGTTGCCCAGGCTGATCTTGACCTCATAAGCTCAAGTGATCCTCCCACCTCAGCCTCCCAACGTGCTGGGATCACACAAGTGAGCCACCGTGCCCAACCTTTAACCAATTTCATATCTACATAGTCCATTTTGTTTCTGTCAGGCTTTCTAATTTTCTTTTGCAACAAGAGTTCTGCTTTGTTCTTCCTCTTAGATTGCATATGCATTTACTCTAATAAATGGTGCAAAGAAAGCTTTCCAGCTCTTTTTAGTGATGTAACAGAAGAGTGGGCATCTTGGAAATTAGCACTGTTTTGACTTATATGAGAGGGAACTGCTGTCTTAGTAACTACTACATTAATAAGACAAATGTCCAGTTACTAGTTACTACTCAGTCTAGTTTTGAAATAACAAGCTAAATCTAAAAATCTCTTAGAGTTTGGGTTTCAGCAAACATTTATGAAGCTCCTGTAATATTCAAACCTCCATATTCTGTGATTTCTGCTATATGCTGGTCAATCTGAAAGATACGAAGATATGTAAGAGGGCTTTAGCCCTCAGGTGCTTCCAATCAGTTTGTAATTATTTTCCAACAATAAATAAATTGAATTTATTTCATTAGATATTTTGAGAACTAAGATATTAATAATTTTTTTTCTTTTTTTTCCCCTGAAATTCCTGAGCTTCAACTAGTTGGTCTGTTTTTATAGTAGTTATGTTAGCTATAAATGAATAAATAAAAATCAGCCTGCCAGTTTATGTAGATTCTCCCCTCGAGGAGGTGGAGCTTAACTCCTCCACCGCTTAGGGGTGGATGATGAGCTTAATGACTTGTTTCCACAGAGTACAGTGTCGAAGGGTGGGGAGAAGTACTGCTTCCTCCAACCAGGTGGAGAATCCTGGCAAGCACTACCTCAGCCAGGGATCAGGTTAACATCATCAGTTGATAAGTCATGTTGATAGTCTGTACTCTTGATATGCTGTGATGAGCATGGCCCTTGGTATTCTTCCTGAAAAGCCATCACTCCAGTCTAACCATGAGAAAAACATCTGACAAATTCAAATTGAGGGACATTCTGTAAAATATCTGACCAGAGTCTTATTAAAACTGTCAAGAGAAGTCTGAGAAGCTGACAGTCCAGAAAAGGCTAAGGAGACATGATGACAAAATGTGATATGGTATCCTGGATAGGATCTTGGGAAGAGAAAAGGGGTGTTAGGGAAAAATTAAAGGGGATCAAGAAAGAAGGACAGAGTGAGACCTTACTTCTCTAAAAAATAATAAATAGTAAGTAAAAATTACCTTTGTAATATTCTTTTTTATTAGAATACGATGAACATCTCTTAGTGTCAATAAATTCCCATCTACAACCCAGTTGTTAATGACTTATCCTATTGTTTGGATATACGAAACTTAAACGGTCTAATTATTAGACCTTTGTTAAGTTTCCTTTAAAAAAAAAAACCTATTTTAAAGAATATTGTGATGAGGCCGGGCCTGGTGGCTCATGCCTGTAATCCTAGCACTTTGGGAGGCTTAGGCGGACAGATGTCGAGGTCAGGAGCAACATGGTGAAACCCCGTCTCTACTAAAAATAGAAAAATTAGCCAGACGTGATGGTGCGTACCTGTAATCCCAGCTACTCAGGAGGCTGAGGCAGGAGAATCACTTGAACCTGGGAGGTGGAGGTTGCAGTGAGCCGAGATCACACCACTGCACTCCAGCCTGGGCAACAGAACAAGACTCTGTCTCAAAAGGAAAAAAAAAGAATATTGTGATGAAGCCAGGTGCGGTGGCTCACGCCTGTAATCCCAGCACTTTGGGAGGCTAAGGTAGGAGGATGGCTTGAGCCCAGGAGTTCAAGACCAGCTTGGACAACATAGTGGGGCCCTGTCACTATTTTTTTTTTTTTTTTGGAGACGGAGTCTTGCTCTGTTGCCCATGTTGGAGTACAGTGGTGCCATCTTGGCTCACTGCAACCTCCACCTCCCGGGTTCAAGCAATTCTCCTGCCTCAGCCTCCCGAGTAGCTGGGATTACAGGTGCCTGCCTCCACACCCAGCTAATTTTTGTATTTTTAGTAGAGACAGGGTTTCACCATGGTTGGCCAGGCTGGTCTCGAACTCCTGACCTCAGGTGATCCGCCCTCCTTGGCCTCCCAAAGTGCTGGGATTACAGGCTTGAGCCACCACGCCTGGCCCCTGTTGCTATTTTCTTTCTTTCTTTTTTTTTTTTTTGAGATGGAGTCTTGCTCTGTCGCCCAGGCTGGAGTGCAGTGGCGTGATCTTGGCTCACGGCAAACTCCGCCTCCCGGGTTCACACCATTCTCCTGCCTCAGCCTCCCGAGTAGCTGGGACTACAGGCGCCTGCCACCATACCCGACTAATTTTTTGTATTTTTAGTAGAGATGGGGTTTCACCATGTTAGCCAAGGTGGTCTTGATCTCCTGACCTCGTGATCTGCCCGCCTCGGCCTCCCAAAGTGCTGGGATTACAGGCGTGAGCCATCGCGCCCGGCCCCGTTGCTATTTTAAGAAAATTTTAAAAATAAGAATATTGTGATGAATAATCTTATATAGCCACATATTTGCACGAATGACTGGTTATTTATTGGAATTAGATTTTCAGCAGGTCCACTTATGCTTTTTTTTTATTTTTATTTTTTTTGAGATAGAGCCTCACTCTGTCGCCCAGGCTGGGGTGCAGTGGTTCCATCTCAGCTCACTGCAACCTCCGCGTCCCAGATTCAAGCAATTCTCCTGCCTCAGCCTCCCAAGTCAAGTAGCTGGGATATGTGCCACCACACCCAGCTAATTATTATTATTATTATTTTGAGACGAAGTTTCACTCTTGTCCCCCGGGCTGGAGTGCAATGGTGCGATACTGGCTCACTGCAACCTCTGCCTCCTGGGTTCAAGCAGTTCTCCTACCTTGGCCTCCCGAGTAGCTGGGATTACGGGCACCTGCCACCACGCCTGGCTAATTTTTGTATTTTTAGTAGAGACGGGGTTTCACTATGTTGGCCAGGCTGTTCTTGAACTCCTTCCTTCAGGTGACCCGCCCGCCTTGGCCTCCCAAAGTGCTGGCATTACAGGCGAGAGCCACCGCACCCGGCCCACCTGTGCTTTTTCAATCCCATATTTTCTAGCAATTTTGTGGGCTTTGTTCCAGAAAAAATTGTTTCTTTTTTATGTATTTTCAGACTTTTTTCTTCTATTGGCTCCTTTCTGTCTTTCTGTAAATATACTTGTCATTTTCGTTTCTAAAAAACTTTCCCTCAACATTGCGTCTCCCTATAGCTGCTGCCCAGTTTTTAGTTCTTCCCTTTATCACCCGTATTTCCCATACTTTTTGTTTTCAGTGTTTTTTAAACTTACCTTCACTCCTCAGTCTTCAGTGTCTGTTCCCTCCCCCTCTACCACTCTCATTTTAGTCATCAATGCGAAATTAATTTCTGGGACCCTTTTCATAGTCTTTTTTTTTTTCTTTAAAACAGTGTCTCACTCTTGCCCAGGTGCCATGGCTCAATCTCAGCTCACTGCCACCTCCGCCTCCTGGGCTCAAGTGATCCTTTCAGCTCAGCCCCCCCAAGTAGCTGGGACTACAGGAGCAAGCCAGCATGCCTGGTTAATTTTTGTATTTTTTTGTAGAGATGGGATTTCACCATGTTGCCCAGGCTGGTCTCAAACTGCTGAGGTCAAGCCATCCACCTGCTTTGGCCTCCCAAAGTGCTGGGATTACAGGCATCAGCTACTGCGTCTGATTGTTTTTCATAGTCTTAATTTAGCCATTCAATGGCTTTGACCCTTAACCATTCTCTAAAGCATTCTCCAAATGGCACCATTTTTTCCTTTCTTGACTTCTTTCTGTTTTCTTCACTGGTCTTTCTTTCTTGATCCCCTTTAAATACACATATTTTAAAATTTCTCTTCATGCCATCTGGTAAGATCAAGTGGACAATCTCAGCATACCTGGGAAACTTAACATGATCTAAGATCACTGAGGAACCATTGACTCCAGATACTGTCTTGTACATGAGGCAAGGCTGGGAGAGGTTGTTCCGACTGACTGCCAGCACCTGCTCCCGAGCTCCTACCACTGGCCCCTTTAAATATTGAGATACCTCAAGATTCTTTTGTAAAACTTCTGTATTTCTTCCTGGATGAAGGTATTCACTGCAGTGGTGTCAGTTCTCACCCAAATGTTAATTCCCAGATATTTATCTACAGCATTTACCTCTCTCCTGAGCCTGTGCCTATTACTGAACTGCCTGTTCAACAGTTGCCACTTATATATGCCTTAGGCAACTTTTTTATATTGAAAGTTAATAATATAAGGGATTCCTGGCCAGGCACAGTGGCTCACGCCTGTAATCCGAACACTTTGGGAGGCCAAGGTGGGCGGGTCACTTTAGGTCAGGAGTTTGAGACCAGCCTGCCAGCGTGGTGAAACCCCACTAAAAATACAAAACCCCTACTAAAAATACAAAAATTAGCCATGTGTGGTAGCGTGCATCTGTAATCCCAGCTACTCGGCAGGCTGAGGCATGAGAATCACTTGAACCTGGGAGGCGGAGGTTGCAGTGAGCTGAAATCACACCACAGTACTCCAGCCTGGGCGGGCGACAGAGCTGAGACTCCTTCTCAAAAAAAAAAAAAAAAAAGAATTCCTCTGTGTTCCCAACCATGGCATTTCATTTAGTCCCTCAGTGATCTTTTACTTCTCCAGTCTTCAACATCCAGGCAGGTGGTCTCAAGACCTGTCTTCTCTCTTGTCAGCAGTCCTCTCATTCCCATCCTCACTGCCATAGTGCGAGCCCTTATCTCTTGCCAAGATTATGCAGTAGCTTTTCAGTTCCGTCCATGCTCTACCCTGCTGCCAGAGTTCTTTCTAAAACACGTGATATTGTCACACCCTTACTTAAAAACCTTCAGTGATTCCTTATTACACAAAGGATATAATCCAGATTACATGGCATTTAAAGCCATTTGGAATCTGGCCAATTGTTCCTTCTCCCCAGAATGCCTTTCCCTTCCTTGTTCACCTCATGAACTTAAATCTTTAAGACCAAGCTTACCACCTCTTCTGAAACATTCTTAATTTACCATAGTGGCTGTCTCTGCTGCATTCGCACAACTCATACAGTTTTACTGGTGCATATTTGATTTTCAGCTACTTGTGGGCACTGTATTACCAGTACTAACACAGGTCCTGGACTTCGCTACTTAATGAAAATGGTTTCATTAATGGCATTTGAGGATTAAGATCATTCTGGGGTTCAGTTCCCTGTGACACAAATACAGAATATGAATACAATGTGGTTTTGTAAGTTAGAAACCTCATGGAATATTGTTCCAGCCATTACCAGTTATCTGTGTTCTGCATCTGCATAACAATTTGCATGTTGAAATTTTCCATTAGGAGGGAGTGGTGTTAGGTGAAGGTGAAAAGGCAAACAGCTGGCATGCTCATAGGCTCTTCTTTGGCATTGGGCTTGAAGTATTTGGTTTTTCAGGTTTGTTGGGATTTAAACGCATCATTGGCAGAGATTTAATGTTGATAGTAAATGCATGTAGAAATGGATCCATCTGGAAACATAGAGATAGGAAAACATGATTCTTTTACTTTTTTTTTTTTTAGGTAAGGTCTCACTCTGTTGCCCAGGCTGGAGTACAGTGGTGTGATCACGGTTCACTGCAGCCTCAGCTTCCTGGCCTCAAATAATCCTCTCACCTCAGCCTTCCAAGTAGCTGGGACTATAGGCTCATGCCACCACACCCAGCTAATTTTTTTTTTTTTTTAATTTTTTGTGGAGACAGGATCTCACCATGTTGCCCAGGCTGGTCTTGAGCTCCTGGGCGCAAGCGGTCCACCTGCCTCAGCCTCCCAAAGTGTGGGGATTACAGGCGTGAGCCACCTCACCTGACCTGTTTCCCTGCCCCCATCCTTTTTATTTTTTTTTTTGAGATGGAGTCTCACTTTGTCACCCAGGCTGGAGTGCAGTGGCATGATCTCAGCTCACTGCAACTGCCCTCTCCTAGGCTCAAATGGTCCTTCCACCTCAGCCTCCTGAGAAGTAAAGGATTAATTGAAATTTGTTATTTTTTATTTGATCTTCTTCATTGGTCACTGTGTATCCTGATAAGAATTTTCAGGCCAGGCTTGGTGGCTCACACCTGTAATCCCAGCACTTTGGGAGGCTGAGGCGTGCGGATGACGAGGTCAGGACATCGAGACCATCCTGGCCAACATGGTGAAACCCTGTCTCTACTAAAATACAAAAAATTAGCCAGGTGTGGTGGTGCGCGCCTGTAGTCCCAGCTACTCAGGAGGCTGAGGCAGGAGAATCGCTTGAACCCAGGAGGCAGAGGTTGCAGTGAGCCGAGATTGCGCCACTGCCCTCCATCCTGGTGACAGAGCGAGACTCCTTCTCAAAAAAAAAAAAAAAAAAAAGAATTTTCAGCTTTTAGTGCTCATATATAATTTGTTTCTTACAGTACTTCTCTTCCAAATTTTTATACTTTCTAAACCCTTGCTGTTTGAAGTATTGATATCGTTTTGTTGTTTCTGTTTTTTTCCTGATATCAAATGTACAGCTCTTTTCCAGAATGTCATATAGTTGGACTGGGCCAGTATGTTGCCCTTTCATACTGGCTTCTTTCACAGACCAATAAGCATTTAAGGTTCCTTCATGTCTTTGTGTGTCTTGATAGCTCATTCTAGAATATCTTTCAACATCTTCTCAATTTCTAAATTTAATCAGCTAAAAAGTCCCATATTTTATTTAAATCATCTACATAAAGTATAATGAAACTCAGGGTATGAGCCAGAGAGTAAAATTTCTCTCTATTTGTGAACAGTTCTGCAGGCTTTATAGGGAGCAAAGTGCCGGAGGCTCCTCAGTTTCTGGGGAGGCTTCAGGAAGCTTCCAATCATGCAGAAGACACAGGGGGCACAGGCATGTCACATGGCAAAAACAGGAGCAAGAGAGCTACCCTTGATTAAAGTATCACTTAGACCTGGGTATGGTGGCTCATGCTTGTAATCGCAGCACTTTGGGAGGCTGAGTGGGAGGACTGCTTGAGCCCAGGAGTTCAAGACCAGCCTAAGCAACATGGTGACACCTGTCTCCAGAAAAAAATAAAAAATTATCTGGGCGTAGTGGTGCACACCTGTAGTCAGTGCTACTCGGGAGGCTGAGGCAGGAAGATCACTTGAGCCCAGGAGGTCAAGGATGCAGTAAGCTGTGATCATGTCAGTGCACTGGGCAGCAGAGTGAAACTTTGTCTCAAAAATAAATAAATAAGGAAAGGACAATTTTTTAATTTGTAGGAGTAAATGTGGTACTTCATTTTCATATAATTAAAAAGCAGCTTTATATTTGAAACTAAATAGTTTTCATGAATTAGTACTTATAGCTATAGCCCAGTCCTTTAAAGCAATCTTCTAGCTTAAATATATTTCTAATATTTGTGAAAACATTTTTATAATTGCAAGATAAAAGGGAGTTAATATGTAAAGTTCAGTATTTAGGGACAATTTTGGAGGGTTTTGTTTTTCACATGGCTTTTTTATTCTTTTTTCATCATTTTTATTGAAAAAGTCATTTTATGTTCTTAGTGTGTGGTTTTTTTTGTGTTTTTGGTTTTTGTTTTTTTTGAGACAGAGTCTCGCCCTGTCGCCCAGGCTGGAGTGCAATGGCGTGATCTCAGCTCTCTGTAACCTCTGCCACCCGGGTTCAAGTGATTCTCCTGCCTCAGCCTTCGGAGTAGCTGGGATTACAGGCACGTGCCACCACGCCTGGCTAATTTTTTGTATCTTTAGTAGAGACAGAGTTTCACCATGTTGGCCAGGCTGGTCTTGAACTCCTGACCTCATGATCCATCTGCCTCCACCTCCCAAAGTGCTGGGATTACAGGCATGAGCCACTGTGCCCGGCCGTCCCTTTGTTACTTAACAAATGGGAGCACACTGCTTTTTAAGCACACTGCACTTTGTTTTTGTTTTTTTGGTTTTTTTTTGAGACGGAGTCTTGCTCTGTTGCCCAGGCTGGAGTGCAATGGCGTGATCTCGGCTCACTGCAAACTCCACCTCCTGGGTTCACGCCATTCTCCTGCCTCAGCTTCCTGAGTAGCTGGGACTACAGGTGCCCGCCACCACGCCCAGCTAATTTTTTGTATTTTTAGTAGAGACGGGGTTTCACGGTGTTAGCCAGGATGGTCTCAACCTCCTGACCTCGTGATCTGCCTGCCTCGGCCTCCCAAAGTGCTGGGATTACAGGTGTGAGCCACTGCGCCTGGCCTGCACTTTGCTTTTTGAGTTTAATTCGTAGATGGACTATGTCTACGTATACACTTAGCCTACCTTATCTCAGGTTCTACATCTGTGGATTCAACCAATTGTGGACCAAAAATATTTTTTTAAAAAACAACAATTAAAAAAACACAATTTTTAAAAACAATACAGTGTAACAACTATTTACATAGCATTTACGTTGTATTAGGTGTCTAAAGAATACTTGAAGTATAAGGGATGATGTGTGTAGGTTATATGCAAATACTATGCCATTTTATACATAGGACTTGAGCATCTTCAGATTTTAGTGGTGGGGGGTGGTGGTTTTAGAACCAATCCCCCTCAGATACCAAGGTATAGCTGTACCTCATTCTTTTTCATGGCAGCAAGTGTTTCATAGTTTGCATGTAACTTTAAAAAAAAAAACTTTAGGGGCCATGCTAGTCTTCTGTGTATCCCTCCAATTTTAGTATATGTGTTGCCAAAGCAAGTGATAGATGTAACTTTAGAGTATTCCTAATATTTATAACCAGAGCTTTTATGAATATCTTCATACACATATTTTTTTCTTTTTTTTTTTTGAGACGGAGTCTCACTCTGTCTCCCAGGCTGGAGTGCAGTGGCGCGATCTCGGCTCACTGCAAGCTCTGCCTCCTGGGTTCACGCCATTCTCCTGCCTCAGCCTCCCGAGTAGCTGGGACTACAGGCGCCCGCCACCACGCCTGGCTAATTTTTTGTATTTTTCATAGAGACGGGGTTTCATCGTGTTAGCCAGGATGGTCTTGATCTCCTGACCTCGTGATCCGCCTGCCTCAGCCTCCCAAAGTGCTGGGATTACAGGCATGAGCCACCACGCCTGGCAACACATATCTTTGTACATGTATGCAAATATGTCCATAGTATATATTCTTAGAAGTGTAACTGTAGAGTTAGTATTGTGCAGGGGGACTGGGAGGAGAATATGTGCATTTTAAATTTTGATACATGTTGCTGAATTAGAGGAGTATAATTTTATTTAATTAATTAATTTTTTTTTGAGAAGGAGTCTCACTCTATTGCCCAGGCTGGAGTGCAGTGGCACGATCTTGGCTCACTGCAAACTCTGCCTCCCGGGTTCAAGTGATTCTCCTGCCTCAGCTTCTTGAGTAGCTGGGATTACAGGCGTGCACTGCCACGCCTAGCTAATTTTTGTATTTTTAGTAGAGACGGGGTTTCACCATGATGGCCAGGCTGATTTCGAACTCCTGACCTCAGGTGATCCACCTGCCTCAGCTTCCCAAAGTGCTGGTATTACAGATGTGAGCCACCACGCCCAGCCTAGAGGAGTATAATTTTAGAAGATAGATTTCTCATGTAGTCCTGTTTTCCCCATGGATTAATTGTGATTTTTAAAAAAATATTTAGGGTCAACTTTGCATATTTGCCAATTAGATATTTTTAAATGCTTATATTAGTGACTTAACTCCTCAAAATGCATCCAGGAATGGTTAAAAGCAAATATTAATTAGTATTCAGATACTTATTTTCCCCTTCCCACACAGAGTAGCAGAGCAGCAGCATCTGTTCTTGAGGTTGTGCTTAATGTAAAATGCTAGGGGTTCCTCTTTTCTTTTTTTGAAGGTGAGAATGTTTGACTAAAAAAAAAAAAATGAATGGATTAACTTTTAGAAATGCATCTTGAAAATAAAATAAGGTTTTGCTACCAGGTGAGTGAAAACAATAATTGGAAATAAAGATTTGAGTTTTCCTCCTTGTTAAACCCAATGAAATTATGATGCTTGGCTCTTCCTCCCCATCAAAAAGAAAGTTAAAGTTAAAATTCCTGTGTGAGGTTGTCATATTCTCATGCTGTATATTTTCTTTCAGATTCCTTTGTTTCTTCCTCTTCCTCTCAGCCTGTATCTCTATTTTCGACCTCACAAGGCAAGTCTGTAATTTTTTTGTGTGCATTGGTAAAAGAAAAATGTTGAGAAAGAGGCTGTAACTGGGGATACGAGGCACAAGTCTTCTATTGCCCCAAATCCCCTAAAATAAAAACTAATTACAAGCTGATTCTTTCTATTTAGCAGTTTCCAGTGGGTTTCGTGTAATGGTTAATAAAGTAAAATGAGGCTGGGTGGACCCTGTAACATAGCATAAACTTCAGGAGTAGTTTTGAGTATTTCTTTAAAATTAAAAACTTGCCCACCAGAATTTGGAGCAGATAGAATTGTGGCTCAGAGGCCAGGTGCAGTTGCTCACACCTGTAATCTCAGCACTTTGGGAGGCAAAGGCGGGCAGATCACTTGAACTCATGAGTTTGAGACCAGTCTGGGCAACATGGTGAAACCCTGTGTCTACAAAAAATATCCGGGCATAGGTGGTGCATGCCTGTAGTCCCAGCTACTCAGGAGGCTGAGGTGGGAGGATTGCTTGAGCCCAGGGGCTGGAGGTTGCAGTGAGCAATGATCATGCCACTGCACTCCCCACTGGGTGAGAGAGCAAGACCCTGTGTCACCACCACCACCAACAGCAACAAAATTGTGGCTCAGGAAACACCCAACCCCTAGAATGCATTTAATATATTGTTTTGGAGCTATGAAACTGGTTTACAGAGGTAGCAGATTGGAAAAACAGTATAAAAGTGTGCTTCCACTGAACTAGAAAAATACCAGCCTAGCTAGGGTATTTTAATGTGAATTTATCTGAGACACGTCATAAAAGCTAGGCTAGTTCCAAATTGCCTACAAACATTGAACAAGTCAGTTATGTGACTTTTGGCAAGCAAGGCTTCTTGTCCTAGAGATTGAGTTGTGGCTTTGTTTTGTTTTGTTTTGTTTTTAATCTGTCAATCTGTAGGGAAGGGAATCAGTTTGTGGAGGCAACATTGCCAAGAAGCTGAAAGAGAGGGTACTATGTGCTTCATCAATTTATACTAATAATAAAGTATTATTTCATTCGCGCTGTTTTTACTAGACCCAAATATAGGTCAATTGAGAACCTTTATTTTAAAAGAGGAAAAAGTAATTAAAATCACTAGATAGATTGATAGATTTAAGAAGTCTTGTGCAAACAGTTTGTTGTTACAGGTCGAGTTCTCTAGCTGCAAAAGACTTATAAGAATAAAAACATAATGGGATTTAAAAAAAATTAGTAAAACTTTTGCCTGGTTAAATCTGCTTCTTAGGAAACATGGTAGGGAATTTTTTTTTTTAATTTAATTTTTTGTTGTTGTTGTTTTGAGATAGGGTCTCACTCTGTCACCCTGGCTGAAGGGCAATGGCACATTCATAGTTCACTGCAGCCTCAATCTCCTGGGTTCAAGCGATCCCCCCACCTCAGCTTTCTGAGTAGCTGGGACTACAGGCACATGCCACCATGCCCTGCTAATTTTTTAATTTTTATTTCGTAGAGACATTTTGCTGTGTTGCCCAGGCTGGTCTCGAACTCCTCAGCCAGTCTGGCTCAGCCAGTCCTTCCACCTCAGCCATCCACAGTGCTGGGATTATAAGCATGAGCCACCACCACACCTGGCCGACAATTTGTTTTAATTTAAACTGATGACATTAGAACCCCCAATTCCTTTATAATGTGCCTCATTGTGTGAATTTGGGTATCTTGTGGGCCAAATAATGACCTCTGAAATTAACATGTTTACATTAAAAGATAGAAATTTTGTTAATGTTAGAAAGTAACTCAAACATATGAAGTAGTTATATTGTTCTTGACATTTGGAACTTGACAATATTTTTATTTTTAAGGATTTTTTTTTCTCATGAGAAACTTAATAATTTAAGCAAATAGGTATTAAATTATTCTACTGTGGAAGAAAAATATGGCATAAATAGAACAAATAATTATTTCCTCTCTTGTAAGTATTTCAGATCTTTAAGAATACGTTCTAACCTTAAGTCACTATTTTTTTTCTTTTCTTTTTTCTTCTTTTTTTTTTGAGATGGAGTCTTACTCTGTCGCCCAGGCTGGAGTGCATTGGTGTGATCTCAGCTCAGTGCAACCTCCACCCAAGAATCACTCAAGCAGTTCTCTTTGCCTCAGCCTCCTGAGTAGCTGGGATTATAGGCGTGCACCACCATGCCCAGCTAATTTTTGCATTTTTAGTAGAAACGGGGTTTCACCATGTTGACCAGGCTGGACTCAAACTCCTAAACTCAAGTGATTCGCCTGCCTTGGCCTCCCAAAGTGCTGGCATTACAGGCATGAGTCACGTCGCCAGGCCAAGCCACTTTTTTCATATAGAAAAGGGATAGTTGATACTCTAAACGGTGTAACAGTGTAACCCATGGCTTACATACCTAATGTATAACGTTGAAAAGATAACTGTCATAGCTTTAAAAATTATTTTAATCCCTGGTTAACAACACTTACATGTACACTCAAGTAGAAGGGAGGTAAATAAAAAGGATTTAAATTAAAAATGAATGTTTTAATAGGCTTCAGTTTCACAGTGTGTATTAGAATTTGTAAGACAGCATACACTTATTCCTTTTTGCCTACAAAAAAATTTTTTTGACCAACGTAGATTGAGAATAGTCTTATTGTAGAAAGGTAATTAAGAATGCCCTATCCGACTGTGCGCGGTGGCTCACACCTGTAATCCTAGCACTTTAGGAGGCTGAGGCAGGCGGATCACCTGACGTCAGGAGTTCGAGACCAGCCTGGCCAACATGGCAAAATCCCGTCTCTACTAAAAATACAAAAACTAGCCAGGTGTGGTGGCAGGCACCTGTAATCCCAGCTACTCGGGAGGCTGAGGCAGGAGAATCACTTGAACCCGGGGGACAGAGGTTGCAGTGAGCCGAGATCACGCTATTCATTGCACTCCAGCTTGGGCGAAAGAGCAAAACTCCGTCTCAAAAACAAAACAAAAGAATGCCCTATCCTCGAATGGGTTTCATTTAACTTCTATTAGTAGCATTTTCTCCTGCAACAAACAAATAAACAAAACACATGATAGAAAAGTAGCCCAGTGGGGCCCTACGTCATTGGCAGTCTAGAGGTTAGCCTGTTCAGTTGTTTGAAGGAACACCTTGGCAGATGATTAGTTGTTTTCTAGGGTTGCCAAGACCGGTAGCTTCCAGTCTGCCTTAGTAAAAATAAGGGAAGAGGAAGCTGTTGATACATAGTTGGTTAACTGTATTAAAACCCTGAATGGAGATGAGGGCTCTGGGAACAGTCCACTTCCACACAGGCCTTTGAAAGTGACTGCTGCCACCAGCATGCACTTTGAGTCCGTCACTGACACTAACCCAACTAATTTCTTTGGCTTCATATACCTTAGCTATCTAGCCTTAGGGAAATTGTGTCTATTTTTATATACCCCAATCATATTAAGCAATATGTAGTAATAATAGGACTTAAAAAAAAAATAGAGACAAGGTCTCACTAGGTTGCCCAGGCTGAACTCCTGAGCACAAGCGGTCCTCCTACCTTGGCTTCCCAAAGTGCTGGGATTACAGGCATGAGCCACCATACCTGGCCTAAATAGGACATGTTAAGATTTAAGAATGACTTTTTTTTTTGTCCTGAAATACATATTTATCATTATTGGGTTTCAGGTAGATGCATGTATAAAAAATGTCATTGATTCAGACTGAGTTAAAGGCAGTTAAAGTTTTTAAAAGTAAATTTTGTGATATTTACTAAGTTGTACTGCTTTGAGAATACAGCTACATAAGCTAGGAAGTTAAACTTTTGATATGAATAGATTTCTAGTTAGAATGTCAGTGGAATAATCAGTTCCTTCTTCAATAAGTTGTACCCCTGAGTAGTCCTTGTCCTTGCAGTCTTTTGCTTATGGTTTCCTTTTTCCATCAAGCAACAGTTATATTTCAGCCTAATCCCTGAGAGTTTCAAAATAGTGGATTACATTTTAATGATGTTTTCCTGTACTTCATAAAACATACAAAGATATTGACAGAAGTATAGATGTAGTATGTGGCTAATTTTTATTGAACTTTTACTATGCCCAGTAAACTTCACATGAATCATCTCATTTAATCTTCATAAGCAGTTCTATGAAGGGAAGGGACTAGCTCTTTTACCAATTGAAATGACTTGAAAATGGTGAAATCACTTGCTCAAGGTAACACAGCAAGTAAGTGATAGAGGGAGGATGCCAAAGCCGTGGTCATAACTGCTGTACCTATAATAAAGATGATCAAATAAACTAGCTGTATTTTAGGGTTTAGACTTCTTTTTAGAGATGGCATTTTGAAGTTAGTATTAAAATCATGACAGCAGAAGAGGCAGATAACATTGTTTTGACCATATTATCACTATTAGTGATATAATTTAGTATCATCTGGGGTATATGCTCCCTCCAACAAAATCAAAATCAAACTGAAATTTTGTTTTACTTTTCAAAACCCTTGAGAGTGGAAGCTAGAAAATACTGTTTCTTTAGAAAACATTGGAAGAAAAGTAGGTGAAAATGAGATTGGAAAGAGAGGATCCATCCACCATGCCGCATTGGAAGCATTGCATTAATGAATGCTTGCATTCAATTTGACTAATGCAGTAGGCATCTGGAATAGGAAGTTACAACCCTGAACTTTGGGGGCAAGCATTGAGGAAAAAATAAATTTGCCAGTTACAGCCTTTTTTAAAAAAAAAAAAGAAAAACATTTTTCTTTGTACAAAAGAGACATTTTGTTTAGGATCTAGCTTGGCTGCAGAATGTCTGCTGGCTAACTTCCTATTTTGATGCTGTGGCTGCAAGTTGTTGATACTGTTTTGCACGAATTTGTCTTGTTTTGTGAACATGAGAAAATTCAAGTGTAGGAAAACCTATACCTGAATATTTCAAACCTCCCTCAAATGAATATGCATAGTATGGATATGAAAAAGTAAGTTAGTGGCTACTACAGGCTGGCACCCATTCTTCACTGATGTATATAGTTATTCCATGTTATAGATATCCTTTTAGTAAAAAGTAATGAATTTCTTAGGTGAGCAGGTAATTAATCACATGGTAACTATAACCTAATTTTAAATTATTTACTCTTTTTAGGAAGAACTCTTTGATATAGGATATAACATTCCTTATTCCTTAATTATAGATCACATTTTGTTTTTAGTAATTAAGTTATAAGTACTTGAATAGATGAGTACTAAATCTTTATCTAAGAGACACTTTGGGGAAAAAGAAGCAGAATAAACAGTGTATGAAGGGTTTTCAATTCAAATGTATTTACTCATAAGTATTTTTTGTTGGTTGTTTCTTTGTTTTTTAAGAGATGTGGTCTCACTGTGTTTCCCAGGATGGTCTCAAACTCCTGGACTCAAGCAATCTTCCCGCCTCAGCCTCCTGAGTAGCCGGGACTACAGGCGGGCACCACTGTGCCCAGTCTTAGACATTGTAGTTTTTTTGTTTTTTTTGTATCATGTTACTTTAAACTCCCCATCTTGCTCTGAAAGATAAAATACTCTAGGCATAAAAGAGAGAAATTTCTTCCTCAATTCCCATACCAGATTTTCTAGTCAGATGTGTTTTTTTCCTTATTCCAATAAAAATGCAGAATTACTGTACTTTAGAATTAGTATATGGAAGTGTTTAAAGTAGGCACGGGAAGACCGCTCCTGCTGTATGCCTTGGTACTCTTAAGTTGTGCAAGCCCCTCTATGTGAGGAGAAGCCGTGACAGTGGCTCCTCCTGTGGGATTTTTATGGGACTAGAGCTCTGAAGTATGGCCCTTATCTTTCTGCTCTCCAACACATACCAAATGTATTAAGGCTGTGGTTCTGAAACCAGTTTCGTTGCCTGGGAAACTTGTAATACAGATTCCTGAGCTCTGTCCTCCTTAGGAAGTTCTGAAGCAGTAAATCAGAGATAAAGCCCATGAAGAACTAGTAGTTGCTCTTAAGTTTGAGAGGGATTGTGAAAAATTGTGCCAAAGGCTGTCTTTGTGCTCGGTTATTAAATTGTTCAGCTGGTTGTACATTGAACTAAAATATGCTTTGACCCTGCTGGTGGTAAAGATCATTTGTGAAACATTTTGTTGAGGAAAATTTACTGGCTGGGTGTGGTGGCTCACGTCTGTAATCCCAGCACTTGTGGGAGGCCGAGGCGGGTGGATCACTTGAGGTCGGGAATTTGAGACAAGCCTGGCCGACATGGCAAAATCCCATCTCCGCTAAAAATACAAAAATTAGCTGGGCATGGTGGTGCACGCTTCTAGTCCCAGCTACTCAGGAGGCTGGGGCATGAGAATCACTTGAACCGGGGAGGTGGAGGTTGCAGTGAGCTGACATCAGGCCACTGCACTCCAGCCTGGTCGACAGAGTGAGACTGAGACTGTCTCAAAAAAAAAGGAAAAGTTATTTATCTTTCAGCGTTGGCTTAGAATTTCTTATATGTTGAGTTCTCTTGTGGGGTTTTTGGTTTTGTTTTTTGGGTTTTTTGTTTGTTTTTTTGTTATTTTTTTTTGAGACAGGGTCTCACTCTGTTGCCCAGGCTGGAGTGCAGTGGGTCAATTAGGGCTCACTGCAGCCTCAACTTTCCAGGCTCAAGCAATCCTCCCACCTTAGCTTCCTGAGTAGCTGGAACCACAGGCGTGTGCCACCACACCAAGCTAATTTAAAACAAAAAATTTTATTTTTGAGACGGAGTTTTCATTCTTGTTGCCCAGGCTGGAATGCAATGGCGCGATCTCAGCTCACCACAACCTCTGCCTCCCAGGTTCAAGTGATTCTCCTGCCTCAGCCTGCTGAGTAGCTAGAATTACAGGCATGCACCACTACTCCCGGCTAGTTTTGTATTTTTAGTAGAGACAGGGTTTCTCCATGTTGGTCAGGCTGGTCTCGAGATCCCAACCTCAGGTGATCCACCTGCCCCAGCATCCCAAAGTGCTGGGATTACAGGCGTGAGCCACCGCGCTGGGCCCTACAATTTTTTATAGAGAAGGGATCTGTCTCATTATTTTGCCTAGGCTCATCTAACTCCTGGGCTCAAGCAATCCTCCCACCTGGGCCTCCCAGAGTGTTGACATTACAGGCATGAGCCACTATGCCAGGCTGGGCTCTCAAGCATCTTTATCTGCATAGAACCTAGCACAATTCTTGGGATGCCATAGGCATTTGGTTTGTACCAACGTATTCAGACGTTGCATCACCTAAGACTTTGAAGTAGATAAAAGCTCTTTGAATTATCTTCCTTAATATGTGAATGGTAGGAGGGAAAGTGTCTAAAGCTCTACATGAGGATTTTCTGTATTATATACCAGATGAAGGTGGTTACAGTTTGCCAATATGCCTTTTCTCTCCCTAGTAAAAAGGCATGTGGTCTGGAGTCTCTATGTCAAGAGAGTTTTTTGAGAATGTGGTGTTTGGGGGCATTTATTGGGGATTTACTAAGTGGCAGATACTACTGTGAACATGTATTAACTCATTTAATCCTCACAACAGTTCTAAAGTTAGGTGCTTTAATTTTCCCATTTTGATGAGATTGGATTAAGCAGTTTACTCAAGGCCACACGATTAGTAATTGTGATTAAAGGACTTTGTGTGTGTTTTTTTTTTTTTTTTTGAGATGGAGTCTCACATTGTTGCCTGGGCTAGAGTGCAGTGGTGTGATCTTGGCTCACCGCAATTTCCACCTCCTGGGTTCAAGCGATTCTCCTGCCTCAGTCTCCCGAGTAGCTGGGATTGTAGGCATGCGCCACCACACTCGGCTAATTTTTTTGTATTTTTAGTAGAGATGGGGTTCTCCATGTTGGTCCGGCTGGTCTTGAACTCCTGACCTCGTGATCAGGACCAGCTCGGCCCCCAAAGTGCTGGGATTACAGGCGTGAGCCACCGTGCCTGGCCGACTTCGAATTTTTTAATAAGAATTTTTTGGCCGGGCGCAATGGCTCACACTTGTAATGCCAGCACTTTGAGAGGCCGAGGCAGGCGAATCACCTGAGGTCGGGAGTTCCAGACCAGCCTAACCAACGTGGAGAAACTCTGTCTCTACTAAAAATACAAAATTAGCTAGGCCTGGTGGCGCATGCCTGTAATCCCAGCTACTCCGGAGGCTGAGGCAGGAGAATCGCTTGAACCCAGGAGGCAGAGGTTGCGGTGAGCCAAGGTCACACCATTGCACTCCAGCCTGGGCAAAAAGAGTGAAATTCCATCTCTCAAAAATATAAAAGCATTTTTTATTTGGGTCTAAAAATTTAGAATTTAGAATATGACTACCAACTTAATTTCTTAGTCTTTGTTTCAGATAATATATCTCAGTGGAGTATTTAGAGTTTAAGAAGATGAGTAATCATGGAGCTGAGTACTTGATAAGTTTGAGAACATGTTCATGATCATTGTGGGGATATGACATTTTTTACCTCTTACCATATATCGATTCTCACCCACCCCCCATTTTTTGAAACAAGGTCTTGCTTTGTCACCCAGGGTGGAGTGCATGGCTCACTGCAGCCTCGACCTCCTGGGCTCAAGCAGTCCTCCCACTTCAGCCTCCCAAGTAGTCAGGACCACAGGTGTATGCCACCATGCCTGGCTAATTGTTTAATTTTTTTGTAGAGATGGGGTCGCACTGTGTTGCCCAGGCTGGTCTCGAACTCCTGGGCTCAAGCTGTCTCCCTGCCTTGGCTTCTCAAAGTGCTAGGATTACAGGCATGAGCCACCACACTCAGCTGATTCCCTTTTTAGTAAATCTACTAGATCTATGACTTTATTTGTTAATAATTAGAGTAGCACCATGTTTTTAAGTGATTAGAACTCTTGAAAATGAATATCCACACTAAATTCCATTATAGCAAAGAACTAATTTAGAAAATGTTCATAATGAGAGTTTTGATGGCGATTTGTTTTGAGTAGTGTTGAAAGGCTCTTGGAGTGCATGTGAAGGGATGAATCTTTTGAGAAAAGAAAGATAGTAGACATTTTCTGAGACATAAAATAATCCAGATTTATTCCACCAGACAGCTTTACAGTGTATAGTATTTTAACAGCTAACTGCCTTCAGATTCACTGGACTTTTCTGTCCTTTTGCCAGGTACTGACTTGGGCAACAGCAGTGACTACAAGTGCCATACTGACCAATTGGAAGAGTCTTTGCTTAAAAGGCTTATTAGTTTTTAGTCTTCATTCTATTTAATGTTTTCATGCCTTTATAAACTTTTTACTTCCAGCCCAATTTTTCCCATTGTCTTGGCACAGGTCAGCTGTGTCCAAGTTTGTTAGGGTTTCAGCTAGCCAAAAATGGTATTTTCATTTACTGAAATTCTAAACAAAATAATAAAAGTTAAAGCACAGATGATGATGCTACCTTATTTTTCTACATGTGGGAAAGCTTGATTGATAGTAATGATTAGCGCCTGCATCTCACAATCACTGAGAAATGAATGCAGCACTGAGCTCTGTTTACCCTCTAAGCTTGTCCCCAGAAAACAATATATACCCTAAATAGTAAGTTATAATATTTTTATTAGGGAACATTATTAGAGTTTTTTTAAATATATCTCGTAGCCATGTCATGTTAAATAATCTTTTTTCTTTTTTCCTTTTTTTTTCATTTTTCTCTTTTCTCTTCTCTTCTCTTCTCTCTTTCTCACTCTGTCACCCAAGCTGGAGTGCAGTGGCATGACCATGGCTCACTGCAGCCTTGACCTCCCAGACTCAAGCAATCCTCCCACTCCAGCCTCCCAAGTGACTGGGACTACAGGCACATGCCACCATGCACGGCTAATTTTTCTATTTTTTGTAGGGGCAGGATCTCACCATGTTGCCCAGGCTGATCTTGACCTCTTGGACTCAAGCAATTTTCCCTCCTCTGCCTCCCAAAGTTCTAAGATACAGGCATGAGCCACCACACCCAGCCTAAAGAATCCTTAATGTTTGAAGTCTGTCAGGCTATCATGGTGCTCAGCAGAGGATGTGTTAGTATTCTGAGAATAGGACTTCTAACTTTAGTTTTACCTGAGATTATTCTACACCTAACTTGAAACTTTTGGAGTACTAAAGGTTCAAAGAAGTTAAGAGAAAAGCAAAGCTTGATAAACTGACCAGTTTGTGTCCTGCTAAAGCATAGACAGTTTTACCATGCTCTTCCCAGTGACGTGAATATTCTTTGGTTAGCATTCAATTTGGTTGCTTGCTTTTTTGTTTAATCAGGCACTGTCACCACTGTATTATTGTCATCATTTTGCTTATTGATTTTGCTTATTGTCTGCCTTCCCCTCTGTGTTGTACGCTCCATAAAGGCAAGAAATTTTTTCTGTTTTATTCACTGCTTTAAGCCCAGTTTCTAAAACAGTGTCTGACACGTGGTAGGCACTCAATTAAATACCTGTTGAATTATTACTAATTCATTTTGTAGACTTTCATCTGTAAGATGACAGATCTGAATCATCTGAAATCTCCATCTCCATAAAACATATAAGCTGGCTGGGCGCAGTGGCTCATGCCTGTAATCCTAGTACTTTGTGAGGCTGAGGTGAGCAGATTGCTTGAGCTCAGGAGTTCGAGACCAGCCTGTGCAACGTGGTGAAACCAGATCTCTACTAAAAATACAAAAAATTAGCCAGGTGCGGTGGTGCACGCCTGTAATCCCAGCTACTTCGGAGGCTGAGTCAGGAAAATCGCTTCAATCTGGGGGGCGGAGGTTGCAGTGAGCCGAGATTGCACCACTGCACTCCAACCTAGGCAACAGAACTAGACTCTGTCTTAAAAAAAAACACAAAAAACACACAAAAAAACATATAAGCTGAACCTTCCCTGTGGGGTGGAGTCAGTTTGACTCACCTCAGAGTTGTTTGAAGAGAAAGGTTCCCAAACAGTTTTACCATAACCTTAGTTCACTGAATGTTTTGTGGTAGAAACACTGACTAGTAAGTTCAGTAACAATGCATGGCTCAGATTGTGGAATATTTCTGATTTAAATGTAATCTGTAGTACTTCACACTTCAGATTTTTGAACCTTTTAACCTACAATACTGGGCTTCATTTCTGTTATGCCCTAATCTAGTCATGCTGAATATCCATACTGTATAATGGTAGATGCAAACCATGTTTACTAAATTAGAACTACATATGAATTACAGTTTACTTCAAGTGTTTTGTTTTGGTAATATAGCTTTGCCACCAAGCTTTTACAGTTTTCCTTGAATGTACAAAGACTTTTTATTCTAATAACCAGATTACAGTTATACTATTTCTAAAGCTCAGCTCTTATTACATCAAGTTTCAGTGATGTGTTGAAGTAGGGGAACTTTATATGGCATTTCAAAACATTTTCATAATACTGGAATTTTATTTATTGTAGTAAAATATTTTTGTCTTTAATAAAATAATTTTGAATGAAGTCATAATTTTGCTTTTATCTGGTATTTGGATGTTTACATGAAAAAGGGAACATAAGCTGAATAAAGGTAATCCCAAAAGAACTTCTCTGTCACATTTTCCCAGTTACTCATTCATGCTCAAGGCATTGCTGTCCTGAGCCTACTTAGGTCTCAGCTGACCAAGCTGAATCTTTGATTCACTTATTTGGGGCTATTTATTTAAGACCCACTTTGTCCCAGCTCCAAAGATACAACAGTATGCAAGAAAGACAGCGCCCAGGGTGGGCATGGTGGCTCATGCCTATAATCCCAGCACTTCAGGAGGCCGAGGTGGGCAGGTTGCTTGAGCCCAGTAGTTTGAGACCAACCTGGCAATGTAGTGAGGCACCATGTCTGTAGAAAGTTTAAAAATCAGGCCAGGTGCGGTGGCTCATGCGTGTATTCCCAGCTCTTTGGGAGGCCGAGGCAGGCGGATCACGGGGTCAGGAGATCGAGACCATTCTGGCTAACACGGTGAAACCCCGTCTCTACTAAAAATACAAAAATAAAATTAGCCAGGCGTGGCGGCAGGTGCCTGTAGTCCCAACTGCTTGGGAGACTGAGGCAGGAGAATGGCGCGAACCCGGGAGGCGGAGCTTGCAGTGAGCGGAGATCGCACCACTGCACTCCAGCCTGGGTGACAGAGCAAGACTCCGTCTCAAAAAAAAAAAAACAAAAAAAAAAAACAAAAAAGAAAAGAAAGTTTAAAAATTAGCCAGGTGTGGTGGCATGCGCCTGTGGTCCCAGCTACTACTTGGGAGGCTGAGGTGGGAGGATAGCTTGAGGCCAGGAGGTCAAGGCTGCAGTGAGCCACAATTGTACCACTGGCACTCCAGCCTGGAGGACAGAGGGAGACCCTGTCTCAAATACAAACAAACAAATAAATGAAGTAAGAAAGCACCAGCCCTTGGGATATTTGTTTTGATCCTTTTCCCCAGTAAAAATTTGTTAGAGTGGGAAGTTAGAAAACAGTGTGGTAGATTGATGGCTACTATGGTATTAACTGATAAGACTTAACGTATTACTTTGAGAAGGATATTTTCTATTTTAAAAGTAATTCTGGAGTTAACTCTGTCTTTTTTTTTTTTTTTTTTGAGACAGAGTTTCACTCTTGTTGCCCAGGCTGGGGTGCGATGGCACGACCTCAGCTCACTGCCATCAATGTCCGCCTCCTGGGTTCAAAGGATTCTCCTGCCTCAGCCTCCCGAGTAGCTGGGATTACAGGTGCCTGCCACCACGCCCGGCTAATTTTTTTGTATCTTTAGTAGAGATGAGGTTTCACCATTTTGGTCAGGCTGGTCTCGAACTCCTGACCTCAGGTGAGCCACTGCACCCAGCCAAGTTAACTCTGTCTTAACCAAAGAAATCAATTTGCACAGTACAATATTGATTTAAATGACAAGTTAGTACAAGAGATTTTGGAGGGGCCAGGCGTAGCGGCTCACACCTGTAATCCCAGCACTTTGGGAGGCCAAGGCGGGTGGATCACTTGAGGTCAGGAGTTAAGAGACCAGCCTGGCCAACATGGTGAAACCCCATATCTTCTAAAAATACAAAAATTAGCTGGGCTTGATGGTGCCTGCCTGTAATCCCAGCTACTTGAGAGGCTGAGGCAGGAGAATGGCTTGAACCTGGGAGGTGGGGGTTGCAGTGAGCTGAGATTGCGCCATTGCACTTCAGCCTGGGCAACAAGAAAAAGACTCCATATCAAAAAAAAAAAAAAAGATTTTGGAGGGGGTCCACCTTTTTCAGTACCCTTTAGTTTAGAACATCACAGCTATTTATTTGTACATGGGACAGATTCTTCCTGTGGATAGAATAGAATAATTCTAGTCTCATTTTTCAGATTCAGGAAGGGCCCATTGCATCTCCTAAAAATCAAAAAAGTCTGGCCACTTGTTTTTTTCCTTTTCAGATTGTGAGACTAACAGATTTATAGAGGCAGTCTGTGCTCTGAATTGTTCAGCTTACAGATTGAAGTCTATCAACCCTTTATAGTATCAGGTTATTTGTTTTGTATAAATTATTTTGCTTTTGTTGATTAGCTCTATCAAAGAATAAAAAACCTCCCAAGATTTCTCAATCTTACCGCCCTTCTTTATGCTTTCTCTGTACAATGGAAAAGTAGACCAAAAGTATTTGTCATGAAAATTTTTTATCATTTGCAGTTCGTGGCATGATATGGCTTTTCTGTTTCACTGTTGGCAATTTTATGCATGCCCTGTAGGATAACTTGATCGTTTTGTTACATATTTATGTGTGTATATATACATCCTGTGTGTGTATATATATATTTATGTAATTTAAAAAATAAAAAGCATGCTGCTTGGCTTGGCTAGCTAATGTGTAATTGTACCTGGTAAACAATTTTTTTCTTTGAAATTCTGATCATAGAGGGATTGAGCTCTCTTTGCTCTGATGAGCCATCTTCAGAAATTATGATTTCTTCCTTTCTTTCATCTTCTGAAATACATAACACTGGCCTTACAATACTACATGGAGAAAAAAGCAATGTGTTAGGGAGCCAGCCTATTTTAGCCAAAGAAGGAAAAGACCACTTGGATCTTCTAGATATGAAAAAGTTGGAAAAGCCTCAGGGGACCAGCAACAACGTATCAGACTCTCCAGTTTCTCTTGCAGCAGGAGTTCATTGTGACCGTCCTTCTATTCCAGCCAGTTTCCCAGAGCATCCTGCTTTTCTCTCAAAGAAAATTGGTCAAGTGGAAGAGCAAATAGATAAAGAGACCAAGAATCCAAATGGGGTATCAAGTAGGGAGGCTAAAACTGCATTGGATGCTGATGACAGATTCACTTTGCTAACAGCCCAGAAACCACCTACTGAGTACTCTAAGGTAGAAGGCATTTATACATATTCTTTGTCTCCATCCAAAGTTTCAGGAGATGATGTTATTGAAAAGGATTCCCCTGAATCACCATTTGAAGTAATTATTGACAAAGCAGCATTTGACAAAGAATTTAAAGACTCATATAAGGAGAGCACAGATGATTTTGGTAGCTGGTCTGTGCACACTGATAAAGAATCATCCGAAGACATTTCAGAGACTAATGACAAGCTTTTTCCACTGAGAAATAAAGAGGCAGGACGTTACCCAATGTCTGCATTGCTCAATAGGCAGTTTTCACACACAAATGCAGCACTGGAAGAGGTGTCCAGATGCGTGAATGATATGCATAACTTTACTAACGAAATACTGACTTGGGATCTGGTTCCCCAAGTGAAACAACAGACCGATAAATCTTCTGACTGCATCACAAAAACTATAGGACTTGACATGAGTGAATATAATTCAGAAATTCCAGTTGTAAATCTTAAAACTAGCACTCATCAGAAAACTCCTGTATGTTCTATTGATGGGAGCACTCCCATCACTAAATCAACAGGTGATTGGGCAGAAGCATCTCTCCAGCAAGAAAATGCTATCACTGGAAAACCTGTACCCGACTCTTTGAATTCCACAAAAGAATTCAGTATCAAAGGTGTGCAAGGCAATATGCAGAAACAGGATGACACACTTGCAGAATTACCTGGATCTCCACCTGAGAAATGTGACTCTTTGGGTTCTGGAGTGGCCACAGTGAAAGTGGTTTTACCTGATGACCACCTGAAAGATGAAATGAACTGGCAGAGCCCTGCATTGGGAGAAATCACAGAAGCTGATAGTTCTGGTGAGTCTGATGACACAGTAATAGAGGACATCACAGCAGATACATCTTTTGAAAATAACAAAATTCAGGCTGAAAAACCTGTTTCCATTCCAAGTGCTGTTGTAAAAACAGGTGAAAGAGAAATCAAAGAGATTCCCAGTTGTGAGAGGGAAGAAAAAACATCTAAAAACTTTGAAGAATTGGTCAGTGACTCTGAGCTGCATCAAGATCAGCCTGATATTCTTGGAAGGAGTCCAGCTAGTGAGGCAGCATGTTCAAAAGTACCCGATACGAATGTCTCCTTAGAAGATGTGAGTGAAGTTGCTCCTGAAAAGCCTATTACTACTGAGAACCCCAAACTTCCTTCAACAGTGTCTCCAAATGTTTTTAATGAGACAGAATTCTCATTAAATGTGACAACATCTGCCTATTTGGAGTCATTACATGGGAAAAATGTTAAACATATAGATGATTCCTCCCCAGAGGACCTGATAGCAGCCTTTACAGAAACCAGAGATAAAGGAATAGTAGATAGTGCAGGAAATGCTTTTAAAGCAATATCAGAGAAGATGACAGACTTTAAAACAACTCCTCCTGTAGAAGTCTTACATGAAAATGAGTCCGGTGGTTCTGAAATTAAAGACATTGGAAGCAAATACAGTGAACAAAGCAAAGAAACAAATGGAAGTGAGCCTCTAGGTGTTTTCCCTACCCAAGGTACTCCAGTAGTATCTCTTGACTTAGAACAAGAACAGCTCACAATTAAGGCTCTTAAAGAATTAGGTGAAAGACAGGTTGAGAAGTCAACTTCTGCACAGCATGACGCAGAATTGCCTTCTGAAGAAGTACTGAAGCAAACTTTCACATTTGCTCCAGAATCTTGGCCACAGAGATCATATGACATCCTAGAACATAATGTCAAGAATGGATCTGATCTTGGGATTTCCCAGAAGCCCATCACTATCAGAGAAACTACTAGGGTAGATGCTGTTTCCAGCCTTAGCAAGACTGAATTGGTAAAAAAGCATGTCCTAGCAAGACTTCTGACAGACTTCTCAGGTAACCATTTATATTAGAATACTGCATGTGGTTAATTCTGTGATTGATTACTTATCAGCGTGCCATTTATGTTAGAGTCTGATTTATACCTACAAAATTATGGCTAGAATACAAAAACAATATGCTGTATGATGGGAAAGGCAGATTCTTCTCCTGTCTTTTTTTAAGTGATTGCTTGATTTGGTTTCCTTAATATCAATATTTCCCAAAGCAGTAGACCACTTTGTAACATTAATCTTCCCCTAAATATTTTTTCTATGCTCGCCGGGTACGGTGGCTCACGCCTGTAATCCCAGCACTTTGGGAGGCCGAGACGGGCGGATCACAAGGTCAGGAGATTGAGACCATCCTGGCTAACACGGTGAAACCCCGTCTCTACTAAAAATACAGAAAAATTAGCTGGACGTGGTGGCGGGCGCCTGTAGTCCCAGCTGCTTGGGAGGCTGAGGCAGGAGAATGGCGTGAACCCGGGAGGCAGAGCTTGCAGTGAGATGAGATCGCGCCAATACACTCCAGCCTGGGTGACAGAGCAAGACTCTGTCTCAAAAAAAAAAAAAAAAAAAGAAAAATTTTTTTCTATGCTCCAGTTATATTTCAAGGTACTTCTTTTCTTATAGGTTGGCCCTAAGGTGATATTAGGTGAGAATCTAATATCATCAGGTTCTTACTTATTTACAAAGCTTGTTTTTAAATCTCCATAATAGTCATACTTTTTAGCACTTGAATTTTTTGATATGTGCTTTGTGGAATCTTAGCAATCAAAGATAAAGGAATTCCTGCTGGGAAAGATAGTAAATGAAACTTTTAATTAATGTGATCATATACTATAGAGATTTTATGCTCTGAAAGTAGGTAACCAGTATTGTAGTACTATTTTGTGAGTAATGCTTAGGAGAACTCATGCATTCTTCTACTTTCTATCTTATTTAATATTCTTCAGGCCAAAACTCATTATTAGATGGTACCAGAAACCCCTTCTCTTGTCTTTTATCTATTTCAAATGATCACTTTTCTAGCAAGTGGCTTTCAGTTAGATTACTGCAAATGCTGTCTATTCTGGGATCTTGGAAAGTACAAGGAAAAAAAAGGATCTTTCAAGCCCCTCTACAAGGGACCCCCATCCTTTAATGTAATACCAAGTTTTACATCTACTGTATGGTCAGTGTTAGGTGCTATGTAGAGGTCTGTGGTTTTTAAACTATTTGATTATAGATCTTTTTTTCAAATGAAATCGTACACAGAGTTGTAGTATTTACAAGAAAATTAGATTTTTGTTAGGCTAAATGTATTTTGTGTTTGATTTTGTGCCTTTTTATAAAGGCATTTTCTTACTGGAAACTGTAGGTAGATTTATCTTTTTAAGTTTTAATATTTAAAATAGATAAATTGTACTTAACCTTACAATGGTATTGTGAGGATTAAATATGAAAATGCAGGTAATACAGTGCCTAGCACATAGTAAATATTCAGTCAGATTTAGCACCAAATACAGGGCCTGCCACATAATAAGTACTGGATAATTATTTGTCGAATGAATGATATGAATTATTTCACTAACAATTATCAGTGAAAGACATTGAGGCTTTTTGATAAACCAAAAATTTTGAATTACCAATTAAGGATAGCTCTTATACTCTAGCATTTGAAGCTCACTGAATTTGGATTAAAGAGTACTAGGTTCTAATTCTTGCTGTGCTGTGTCTAGAAGTATGACTTTGAACAAGTAACTTACATAACCTTTCGGGGGCCTCAGTTTTAATATCTGTAAAGTGAGGATGTAAAGTGAAGTAGATGGTCTTCAATTATCATTTAAATAATATGATTCTCTGGCTCTGGTACATTCTAGATTTCTTCCTCAGTTGTCATAATTCTTATAGGTAGTAACTTTTGGGCAATAAGGCATATAGGAATTATGCTACAAGAACTCCAGTGTCTAATTCTGGCAAATTCCTGTTTTAGCATGACCTTAGATGACTAGTCTAATTGGTTCAGCATCTTCCTTTGTTAATGTGATGATCATTATTTTGCCCTGCTTTGTATGTTGCAGTAAATAAAGTGCTGTGTAAATGCTGATTATTAGTGATTATCAACTGAGTTATTTAATCTAGCGTGAGAGATGTAAAGGGCTATGGAAGTTCAGGATATTTGTCACTGACCAAAGTGTATGATTAGTGTATGTTTTTAGATGGTAATTAAAGAAGACTGGTATAGTTAGACCAAGAAGTTTAAAGGCCTTTCTTGCAGCTTTCAAAAGTGAAAACCTTTTAAAATTGTCTTATTTATGAATAAATCTTTAAAAATATAATCCATTTCATTGCAGTGAAATAAATAAATAAAAACATAAACCATTTCAGTAAAATGCATCAGTGTCTAGTTTTATTTATTTATCTTTTTTTTTTTTTTTAATTTTTTGAGACAGAGTCTCACTCTGTTGCCCAGGCTGGAGTGCAGTGGCGCGATCTCGGCTCACTGCAACCTCCACCTCCAGGGTTCAAGCGACTCTCCTGCCTCAGCCTTCCGAGTAGCTGGGATTACAGGCGTGTGCCACCACGCCCAGCTAATTTTTTGTATTTTTACTAGAGATGGGGTTTCACCATGTTGGCCAGGCTGGTCTCTCAAACTCCTGGCTTCAAGTGATCCGCCCGCGTTGGCCTCTCAAAGTGCTGGGATTTACAGGCCTGAGCCACCACACACAGCCGATTGTCTAGTTTTAAATACGTGTATCTGCATATTCTTCCTTTCTAAGGTAAAAACAGTGCTTTAATTATATTCTGCCTTAAGTTGTTTGGGAAAATAGGCAAAAGAAACAATAAAGAATTAGTGGTTTTCTGTTTGTTTTTGCTATTTTATGGTATATTACGTAACAGCTTGTAATGAAGCCTTTATCATATTATAGTTGGTTGCTGAGTAATTAAGTTATGATAGACTCTCATAGTTTGGGGAAGAAAATCAGATCCCTACGTCTCACATACCTAGTGTAGTGAAGATAGTTTTTTGTGTTTTAGTATCCAGATTGGCAAGTTGCAAGGAAATAAGCATATAGTTTGGTGAAGTACATGTAAATTGTTACAGCCTTTCTGGAAGGCAGTTGGCAATATGTAACAGACCTAGAACTGCCCTAGCAATCTTGTTTTTAGGATTCTTTTTTTTTTTTTTTTTTTGAGACAGAGTCTCGCTCTGTCGCCCAGGCTGGAGTGCAGTGGCGCAATCTCGGCTCACTGCAAGCTCTGCCTCCCGGGTTCACACCATTCTCCTGCCTCAGCCTCCCGAGTAGCTGGGATTACAGGCGCCTGCTACCACGCCCGGCTAATTTTTTGTATTTTTTAGTACAGACGGGGTTTCACCATGTTAGCCAGGATGGTCTCAATCTCCTGACCTCGTGATCCGCCCACCTCGGCCTCCCAAAGTGCTGGGATTACAGGCGTGAGCCACCCGTGCCCGGCCCTTTTTTTTTTTTTTTTTTTTTTTAAAGACAGAGTCTCACCGTGTTGCCCAGGCTGGAGTGCAATGGCACGATCTCTGCTCACTGCAACCTCCATCTCCCGGGTTCAAGTGATTCTCCTGCCTCAGCCTCCCAAGTAGCTGGGATTACAGGTGCCTGCCACCACGCCCTGCTAATTTTTTGTATTATTAGTAAAGACGGAGTTTCACTATATTGGCCAGGCTGGTCTCGAACTCCCGACCTTGTGATCCGCCCGCCTTGGCTTCCCAAAATACTGAGATTACAGGCGTGAGCCACGGAACCCAGCTGGAATTTATCCTTTTTTAAAAATGTGCAAAAATAACTACACAGATGTTCGTTATAGCACAGTTTATGATAGTGGCAGATAGCTTGGTGTCTTAACAATTAGAGATTGGTTGAGTATATTATGGTATAACTGTGCAATCAAATATTACACAGTCATTGAAGTTGTTAAAGTTTTGTTTTTTTTTAAGAAATGGAAAAATATAGAAAAGTACAAAGGCAGCCTACACCCATATCTTCTCTATATGTAGAATTAACTTATGTTAATTGTTAGCATTGGTAGTCATATTTGCTTCCAAACTAAAGGACTCTTTGATTACCACCTGGCCACGCCCTCCATCTCCCCTTCCCCAGACTAACACTGTCATGGACCTGGTACATCCTTCCAGTTTATTTTAAATAAATGTGTTTGTATTGTTTTATGCTTTTTAACCATTCATTCATGTTATCATGTTTGTTGTATAACGTTTTCCATTCAACATTAGGTTTTTAAACTTCTTTCATGTTGGAATTTATATAATTTATTCATTTTAACAGCTATGTAGTAATCCATTATATGAATATATTATTTTCTTTTGGTAAGGATTTAGATTCTTTCCTATTTTTTGCTATTATAGACAGTGCTGAAGTTAACATTCTTCTTTTTTTTTTTTCCTTTTTCTTTTTCTTTTTTGAGATGGAGTTTCACTCTGTCGCCCAGGCTGGAGTGCAGTGGTGCAATCTCCGCTCACTGCAAGCTCCGCCTCCCGGGTTCATGCCATTCTCCCGCCTCAGCCTCCTGAGTAGCTGGGACTACAGGCGCCTGCTACCACGCCCAGCTAATTTTATTTTTGTATTTTTAGTAGTCGGGGTTTCACCGTGTTAGCCAGGATGGTCTCAATCTCCTGACCTCGTGATCCGCCCGCCTCGGCCTCCCAAAGTGCTGGAATTACAGGCGTGAGCCACCGCGCCCAGCCTGAAGTTAACGTTGTTATACTTGTCTATTTTTACACATATGTGACTATTTCCCCAGTGTTAGGGTGCTACTGCTTAATCAGTTTCACTTCTAGCTCTGTGCCTTATTTTTCTAGTTACTGTCAAAGTTAGTGTCTTCTGTTATGTAAAAATGTTCGTAATTTATTAGTAAAAACTACATTGTTCAGCACCCAGCAGATGGTGGGTGCTTAAGTGGAATGAAAAGAGTTACCAAACAAGGAATACAAAATAATTCCTATGTTGGTATCATTTAAAGTGAATCTATGCTAGAAAGATTCCATAAAGAAAAAAAAAATGAATCTATGTACCTACATATACAGGGAATCTGAAGTAATTTTTAAAAGCAATGTCAGAATGGTTTTCTTTTCTTATGGCCAAGTAGGCTTTTACTGGACCTGACCTTCCTGCATATAACTGGACAAAATTTTTAAAAAACAAAGACCCGAAGGCACTGGAGGATGAACGGGAGCAGTCAGATTCTGAAAGAGAGTTGACACATGTAAGAAGAGACAGCATGAAATTAGTTTTTTATTTTTACTGCTTTTAGCTAGAGGACAGGCTGAAGTGGGCACCTGACAGGCTGGCTCAAACCTTCATAGAAAACCTAAGCAGTGGACAGCATTTGGGTCAGCCACAACCACTGAGTCAGTGGAATGTAAGGGGAGGAGGAATCTTGGAAAGGAGAGATCCAGAGAGTGACAGCCTAAAATTCTGTAGATAAAATAAACTGTGTTTAAGCCTCTGTTTAATTGTGAACCACACTTAGCACAAAAGATTATAAGCAGCACAACTAGAGATGAAAGAAGTGAACTGGGCCGGGTGCAATGGCCCACGCCTGTAATCCCAGCACTTTGGGAGGCCAAGGCGGGTGGATCACGAGATCAGGAGTTCAAGATCAGCCTGGCCAAGCTGGTGAAACCCCATCTCTACTAAAAATACAAAAATTAGCCGGGCACATTGGCAGGCACCTGTAATCCCACCTACTCGGGTGGCTGAGGCAGGAGAATCGCTTGAACCCCTGGGGGTGGAGGTTGCAGTGAGCCAAGATCGTGCCATTGCACTACAGCCTGGGTGACAGAGTAAGACTCCGTCTCAAAAAAAAAAAGAAGAAGAAGTGAGCTGAGTTTGTAGTTTGAAGGCCAGGCACAGTGGCTCATGCCTGTAATCCCAGTACTTCAGGAGGCTGAACCAGGTGGATCACTTGAGCCCAAGATTTCAAGGCCAGCCTGGGCAGCATGGTGAAACCCCATCTCCACTAAAAAATACAAAATTAAGCCAGGCATGGTGGCCTGTGCCTGTAGTCCCTGAGCCCAGGGAGGTCAGGGATGCAGATCGCACCACTGCACTCCAGCCTGGGTGACAGAGTAAGACTCTATCTTGAAAAAAAAAGTTTGCAGTTTGAATCTAACCAAATTTATTACATGTTAAAACAAAAGTAATGATACTCTCCAGAGGAATAGAACACAGTCTGGAATTTGTACAGCATAATATTCACAATGTCCAGGATATAATCCAAAACTACATGTTTTAAGAACCAAGAAATTATAACTCAGTCTGAAGAAAAAGAGACAATCGATAGAAACTAACTGCATGTGTTGGAATTAGGAGTCAGGATTTTAAGGGTTTTCATTTTAATCACTCAAAGAAGTAAAGGGAAATATTCTTGTATTGAATAAAAAAGAAAATCTCAACCTAGAAATTGAAACAAAAAAGAGTCAGGTGGGGATTCTAGAACTGTAAAATATAACCACTGAAATTAAAATTCAGCAGGTGACCTTAACAGCAAAATGGAGATGACAGGGGAAGAAGCTGGTGAACTTGATAGCATACTAAAGAACAGAAAGAAAACATATTTTTTAAAAGTATCACCAGAGCTTCAGAACCCTGTGGGACAATATCAAAAGACCTAACTTTGGCCAGGCACAGTGGCTCACATCTGTAATCCCACCACTTCAGCACTTAGGGAGGCCGAGGCAGGAGGATCACTTGAGCCCAGGAGTGCGAGACCTGCAAAACCTATCTTTTATAATTGGAGTCCTAGCAGGAGAGGAAAGTGAGAGAGAGACTGGAGAAGGACATATTTAAAGATAAAATGGCTGAAATTTTCTTAAATTTTATGAAAGGCACATTTACTGATGAAAGACGCTCATCAAACACCACCTACTAGGATAATTACAAAGAAAACCATACCTTGGTGTATGTGTCGGGGTCCCCAAGATAACCATCAGGGCCAGTGATTTGCTAGAAGGACCCATAGGACTCATAAACTGTAAACTAGCAGTTAATGGTTTATTACAGCAAAAGGACATAGGTTAGAACTGGCCAGAGGAAAAGACACAACGGGATAAAATCTAGGAGAGATCAGATGCAAGCTTCCAGGTATTGAATGGAGTCATACAGGGATGTACTTAATTCTTTTACAGTGATGCGTGATAACATGTGCAAAGGATTCCCAACCAAGGAAGCTCTTTCAATCTTTGATGTCTAGCACGGCATGCAGTGCCCATATGACTGAACTCAGCTACTCAGACCCCAGACCCCCAGAGTAAAAACATGTACTGGCAATAAATCATATTGTTAGGATAAATTTATCTGATACAGCATGGCCTAAGACCTCAGGCATGCAAAAATACTTATCAAGCAGAATATTCAAAGGGCTCAGAGGCCATCTCCAAGGAGCCAGCAAAGGGCTAGTCCTGAAGACAGACCTTTCTTTGGCATGTGCAGGGCTTGGCATTCTAGGCCTGCTGAGTTTTAACCCTTTCCTATACAGTATATCATAGTCAAGTTGCTGAAAACCAAAAATAAGGAGAAGATCTTGAAAGTAGCTAGAGAAGAGGCCAGGCGCGGTGGCTCACGCCTGTAATCCCCACACGTTGGAAGGCCGAGACAGGTGGGTCACAAGGTCAGGAGTTTGAGACCAGCCTGACCAACATGGTAAAACCCCATCTCTACTAAAAATACAAAAATTAGCCGGGGTGGCAGTGCACACCTGTAATCCCAGCTACCCAGGAGGCTGAGGCAAGAGAATCACTTGAACCCAGGAGGCGGAGGTTGCAGTGAGCCAGGATTGCGCCACTGCACTCCAGCCTGGGCGACAGAGCGAGACTCGTCTCAAAAAAAAAGAAAAAAGAAAAAAGAAAAGAAAGTAGCTAGAGAAGAATGACACAGGGAAATGACAATTATAATTAGAGCTTACTTCTTACTAGAAACCACAGATGTTAAAAGGCAGTAGAGTAACATAAAGTGCCCAACAGGGAAAAAAAACCTGTCAACCCGGGTTTCTGTATTCAGGAAAAAAAAACAAAAAAACTGCAAGATTAAAAGACATTTTTAGATAAAAGAAAACTAAAAGAATTCTACCAGAAGACTTGCACTACAAGAAATGCTAAAGGAAGTTTTTCAGATTAAAGGAAAGTGATACCAAATAAAAACTTAGACCTTTAGGAAGGAATGAAGAGAATTGGAAGTGGTAAACACCTGGGTGAATATGAAAGGCTTATTTTTTTCCTCTTAATTTCTTAAAATATATAGGATTGCTTAAAGCAAAAATTGTAATAACATGTGTAGAGGTTATGATGTTTATTTCTTATGACAATTATAACAGAAAAAAACAAGAGTATATGGACTTGTACTATAGGAAAGGTTTCTGCTTTTTTTTTTTTTTTTTTTTTTTTGGAGACAGGATCTGGCTCTGTGGCTCTGTATCCCAGTCTGGAGTGCAGTGGTGCAATCATGACTCACTGCAACCTAGACCTCCTGGGCTCAAGCAATCCTCGTGCCTCAGCCTCCCATGTACCTGGGACCACAGGTGCATGCCACCACACCTAGCTAATTTTTTTATTTTTTTAGTAGAGACGGAGTCTCATTATGTTGCCAACACTGGCATTGATCTCCTGGGCTCAAGTAATCCTCCCACCTTGGTCTCCCAAAGTGCTGGGATTATAGGCATGAGCCACTATGCCCAGCCTGTTTCTACATTTTTAATGTAATGGTACTATAAATATATATATATTTGGAGACAGGGTCTCGCTCTGTCACCCAGGCTGTAGTGCAGTGAGTGGCATGAACACAGCTCACTGTACCTCAACCTCCCAGGCTCAAGCAATCCTCCCACTTCACCTTTTTGGGACTATAGGTATATGCCACGATGCCCAACTAGTTTTTAAATTAATTTTATTTTTATTTATTTTTTGAGACAGAGTCTCACTCTGTCACCCAGGCTGGAGTGCAGTGGCGTGATCTCAGCTCACTGCAACCTCTGCCTTCCGGGTTCAAGGGATTCTCCTCCCTCAGCCTCCCAAGTAGCTGGGATTACAGGCACTCACCACCACGCCTGGCTTATTTTTGTATTTTTAGTAGAGATGAGGTTTCACCATGTTTGTCAGGCTGATCTCAAACTCCTGACCTCTAGTGATCCACCCTCCTCGGCCTCCCAAAGTGCTGGGATCATAGGCGTGAGCCACCGTGCTCGGCCAAAAGATGTTATTTAAATATAAAGACACAGGTTGAAAGTAAATGGATGGAAAAGATATCCCAAAAAATTTATAAATGTATGCCATGCAAACAGTAAGCATAGGAAGATGAAAGCTTTTATCAGAAATAAATAAGGGACATCTTATCATGATAAAAGATACCAGGAAGTCTTGACAGTTATAAGTGTGTATGTGCCTAATAATAGCTTCAAAATACACAAAGCAAAAATTGACAGAATTGGCTGGGCAATGGCCCATGCCTGTAACCCCAACATTTTGGGAGGCCAAGGTGAGAAGATCACTTGAGACTAGTTTGAGACCAGCCTTGGCAACATAACCCTTAACCCAACATAACCCTACCCTGGAGTTTTTTTGTAGAGACCCCCATCTCTACAAAAATTCAAAAATTAACTGGTTTGGTGGCATGCATATGTAGTCCTAGCTACTCAGGAGGCTGAGGCGGAGGATTGCTTGAGCCCAGGAGGTGGAGGCTGCAGTGAACCATGATCACACCACTGCACTCCAGCCTGGTGACAGAGTGAGACCCTGTCTCCCAAAAAGGCAGAATTAAGGAGATATATTGGCAATCTGTAATAATTGGAAAATTTAATACCTCTTTCTCAGCAATTAACTAGACACACCCAGGTATCTGAACAGTACAATCAATGAATTTGACTTAGATGGTGTTTATAGAACACTACTCCCTACAATAGCAGAATACACATTATTTTACAAGTGTATAAGGTATGCATTCATTGGTATCGATAATATACTACTAGGCCCACAAAACAACTCAGCAAATTTCAAAGGATTTTTTTTTTTTTTTTTTTTTTATTGGGGAGACAGTTTCACTCTGCCTCCCAGGCTGGAGTGCAGTGGTGTGATCTCAGCTCACTGCAACCTCTGCCTCCCGGGTTCAAATGATTATTGTGCCTCAACCTCCCGAGTAGCTGTGATCACAGGCGCGTACCACCACGCCCACTACTTTTTGTATTTTAAGTAGAGACAGGGTTTCACCATGTTTACCAGGTTGGTCTCGAACTCCCAACCTCAAGTGATCTGCCCACCTTGGCCTCCCAAAGTACTGGGATTATAGACGTGAGCCACTGTGCCTGGCCAAATTTCAAAGGATTTAAATCATACAAAATATGTTCTAAGGCCATAATGAATTTCAGCTTTAAATTAATGAAGATATCTATGATGAAGACAACAATAAGATATCTAGGAAAATTCCCAAATATTTGGAAATTAAGACAGTTTTACCTAATCTATAGATAAAAGAAGAAATCACAAGAAAAATATTAAGTGATTTAAACTGAATCACTTAAACTGAACAATGAAAATAAATCAAACTTGTGGAATACAGTGCTGAGAGGGAAATTATATAGCTTTATTTATTTTTTATTTTTTATTTTTTTGAGATGAAGTCTCGCTCTGTCACCAGGCTGGAGTGCAGTGGCACAATCCCGGCTCACTGCAACGTCTGCCTTCCGGGTTCAAACGATTCTCCTGCCTCAGCCTCCTGAGTAGCTGGGATTACAGGCGTGTGCCACTACACCCAGCTAATTTTTGTACTTTTAATAGAGATGGGGTTTCACCATGTTGGCCAGGATGGTCTCGATCTCTTGACCTTGTGATCCGTCCACGTTGGCCTCCCAAAGTGCTGGGATTACAGGCTTGAGCCACCGCGCCCAGCCATGTATATAGCTTTAAATGCTTATATTGGAAAAGACAAAAATCTAAAACAGTGATCTAAGGTTCGAACTTGAAAATCTAGAAAAAGAAGAGCAAAGTAAACCCAGTAAGTAGAAAGAAAAAAAAAGAGCTGAAATCAATGGAATAAAAAAACAAACAATAGAAAAAATTAACAAAGCCAAAATTTGGTTCCTGGAAAGTTCAACAAAATTATTTTTTATTTTTTTGGAAACAGGGTCTTGCTCAGTCACCCAGACTGAAGTGCAGTAGCATGATCGCTTCAGCGATCCTCCTGCCTCAGCCAAGTAGCTAGGACTACAGGCAGGCATCTAGGGACTACAGGCACGCACTATCATACTTTATTAATTTTTTAAAATTTTTTGTAGAAATGGGGTCTCATTATGTTGCTCGGGCTGGTCTCGAACTCCTGGCCTCAAGTGATCCTCCCACCTTGGCCTCCTAAAGCGCTGGGGTTATAGGTGTGAGCCACTTTTGGCCAAAATTATTTCTTGACTGGACAAGAAAAAAAAAAAAAGCACAGATTACCAATATCAGGCATGAAAAAAGGGTTTTCCATTCAGATCCTACAGATATTAAAAGAACAGTAGATTATTATGAACAATTTTATGCCAACAGATTTATCAACTTAGAGAAATGGACAAAATCCTTGAAAAATGCTACTTAACGCTAACACAATTTATATTAAAGAAATTAAATTCAGTATCAAAACTCTTTCCACAAAGAAAATTCCAGGCCCAGAGGTTTCCCTGGAGAATTCTTCGAAGCATATAAGGAAAAAGGAGAGGAGAATACTTCCCAATTTATAAACTAGTATATATGTCATATATAATACCTATGTATAGAGTAATACCAAAATTGGACAAAGACATGGCAAATACAATTATAGACTAATATTATTCATGAACGTAAATGAAAAATCCTTCAGAAGATATTAGCAGATCATACCAGCAACATAATAAGATAATGAATACATCAAGGCTAATTACGGTTTGTTACAGGATATACAGGATACAAGGTTGTTTTAAGATTAAATAATCAGGGCTGGGCTCAGTGGCTCACGCCTATAATCCTAGCACTTTGGGAGGCCGAGGCAGGTGGATCACTTGAGGTCAAGAGTTCAAAACCAGCCTGGCCAACATGGTGAAACCCTATCTCTACTAAAAATACAAAAAAAAAAAGGCTGGGCACAGTGGCTCACGCCTGTAATCCCAGCACTTTGGGAGGACCGAGGCAGGCACATCATGAGGTCAGGAGGGAGGACCGAAGCAGGCACATCATGAGGTCAGGAGATCGAGACCATCCTGGCTTACACGGTGAAACCCCGTCTCTACTAAAAACACAAAAAATTACCCGGGCGTGGTGGCACGCGCCTGTAGTCCCAGCTACTTGGGAGGCTGAGGCAGGAGAATCGCTTGAACTCAGGAGGTGGAGGTTGCAGTAAGCCAAGATTGCACCACTGCACTCCAGCCTGGGCGACAGAGACTGTCTCAGAATAAAAAAAAAAAGATTGGATAATCAACATAATTCACCACATTAACAATGAAGAAAAACTATGGCATAAGTTCAGTTCATAAAAAGTGTTTGAAAATGTTTGGCTGAGTGCAGTGGCTCATTCCTGTAATCTCAACACTCTGGGAGGCTGAGGTGGGAGACTTGCTTGAGCCTAGGAGTTCAAGACCAGCCTGGACAACAAAGTGAGACCCTGTCTCTACCAACAAAAAAAAAAAAAAAGGAAAAGAAAAATTAGCTGGGCGTGGTGGCGGTGGTGGTGTGTGTCTGTAGTCCCAGCTACTCGGGAGGCTGAGGCAGGAGGATTGCTTGGGCCCAGGAAGTCGAGGCTGGAGTGAGCCATGATTGTACAACTGCACTCCAGCCTGGGTGACAGAACAAGACCTTGCCTCAAAAAAAAAAAAAAAAAACCACATACATACGTATGTATATATGTATATACACACAGACACACATATATATATACACACACATTCAGTGAGATCCTGTTTCTAAAATTTTTAAATAAAAGTTCGATATCCTTTTCTGATAGAATTTTCTACAAACAAGGAATAGAGGTAATTCCCTCAGTCTAATAAACAGCATCTGTTGAAAACTACAGCTGATGTCATCCTTAATACTGAAATGCTGAACACTTTCTCCTGAAGATTGGGTACAATGTTCACTCTCACCATTTGTATACAACATACTGGAGGTCACTTTGGGAGGCCGAGGTGGGCAGTTCATTTGAGGTCAGAGTTTGAGATCTGCCTCACCAACATGGTGAAACCCCCATCTCTACTAAAAATACAAAAATTAGCCAGGTGTGGTGGTGCACACTTGTAATCCCAGTACTCAGGAGGCTGAGGCAGGAGAATCCCTTGAACTCAACAGGCAAAGGTTGCAGTGAGCCGAGATCACACCACTGCACTCCAGCATGGGTAACAAATCAAGACTGTCTCAAACAAAAATAGCCAGGCACAGTGGCTCATGCCTGTAATCCCAGTACTTTGGGAGGCCGAGGTGGGCGGATCACTTGAGGTCAGGAGTTTGAGACCAGCCTGGCCAACATGGTGAAACCTCTACTAAAAATAGAAAAATTAGCCAGGCATGGTGGCACACACCTGTAATCCCAGCTACTCAGGAGGCTGAGGCAGGAGAATTGCTTAAACCCAGGAGGCGGAGGTTGCAATGAGCCAAGTTCACGCTACTGCACTCCAGCCTGGGTGATAGAGGGAGACTCTGAAACACACACACACACACACACACACACACACCATACTGGAGGTCCTAGCCACTGAATTATGGCAATAAATGGAAATAGAAGGAATCAGGATTAGAAAGGAAGAAGTTAAACTTTCTTCATTTGCAGATGACATGATTGTTTACATAGAAAATCCTAAGAAATCCACAAAACAACTATTAGGATTAATAAGTGAACTTAGCAGGATTGTGGGATAGATATTAGGTTGATAAACAAAACTCAATTTTGTTGTTATATATTAATAGCAAAATTTGACAATTAAAAAAAAAACTTTTTTTGAGACAGTCTTTCTCTGTCGCCCAGGCTGGAGTGCAGTGGCGCAATCTCTGCTCATTGTAACCTCCGCCTCTAGCTGAGACTGCAAGTGTGCACCACCATACTTGGCTAATTTTTGTAATTTTAGTAGAGACAGGGTTTCATCTTGTTGCTCAGGCTGGTCTCGAACTCCCGACCTCAAGTGATGTGCCCACCTCAGCCTCCCAAAGTGCTGGGATTACAAGGTGTGAGCCACAATGCCCGACCTAGAAAATTATTTTTTTAAATAAGTAGTTCCATTTACAATAGCACCAAAAGCATAAAATACTTGGAATAAATTTAGCCAAAAAAGTACTTAAGACCGCAGTACTAAAAGCTACCAAACACTGCAGAGAGAAGCTAAAGAATGACTAAGAGGAGAGAGGTGCTATGTTCATGAATTGGAAGACTCAGTGTTGTTAAGATGTCAGTCCTGCTCACACTGATCTATGGATTCAAGACAATTCAAAGTCCCAGATTCTAACATTTCTTTCTCTCTCTCTCTCTCTTTCTTTCAACCCCTGTTTCCTGGGCTCAAGCCATCTTCCCACCTCAGCCTCCTGAGTGGCTAGGATTGCAGGCATATGCCACCACACCGAGCTAATTTTTGTATTTTTAGTAAAGATGGAGTTTTGCCATGTTGCCCAGGTTGGTCTTGAACTCATCAGCCCAAGCATTCTGCCCAATTTGGCTTCCCAAAGTGTTGGGATTACCAGTGTGAGCTAAAGCGCCTGGCCAATTCTAACATTTCTGTGGAAATACACAGAGCAAAGAACAAAATTGGAGAACTTGGAACATTTATTTAAAGACATTATAAAACTCCAGTAATAAAGACAGTATGGTACTGACGAGTCTACAAGTAAAGAAACAGAGAACCCAGAAATAACAAATTAGCACAAATTTAGCAACTTCAATTTATTATCTCACAGTTTTCATGGATCAGCATTCTAGGCATGGGCTAGCTGATCCTCCTGCTCAGGGCCTCACCGGGGTTGTGATACCATCTGAGACTCAGGGAACTCTTTCTTTCCAAGCTGGCTGGTTGTTGACAGAATTCGGTTCCTGGAAGTTGTGGAATGAGATACCCACTTTCTTTCTCCCTGGATGTCAGCTGGGGAAATCATGCTCAGCTCCTAGAAGCTGCCTGCGGGTCCTAACCTCATGGCCCTCTCACAACATGGTAGCTTGCTTCTTCGAAGCTATCAAGAGAATCTTATACAGTCAGTCCTCTGCATCCGCAGGTTCTGCATCCTTGGGTTCAACCAACCTCGGATTGAAAATACAAAAGAAAAAACAATAAAAAATAATATAAAGGCCGGGCGTGGTGGCTCATGCCTGTAATCGCAGCACTTTAGGAGGCTGAGGCAGGTGGATCACCTGAGGTAGGAGTTCAAGACCAGTCTGGCCAACATGGTGAAACCCCATCTCTACTAAAAATACAAAAAATTAGCTGGATGTGGTGGCACACACCTGTAGTCCCAGCTACTCGGGAGGCTGAGGCAGTAGAATCGCTTGAACCCGGGAGGCGGAGGTTGCAGTGAGCCAAGATCGCACCACTGCACTCCAGCCTGGATGACAGAGACTCCGTCTCAAAAAAATTTTAAAAAATAAGTATCCAAATGGATATGTCTAGGTTATATGCAAATACCATGCTATTTTATATAAGGGACTTGGGCTTCCATGGATTTTTATATCCTTGGGGATCCTGGAACCAATCCCATTCAGATACTGAGAAATGACTATTTATATAACTCAAATGCAAAAACTAGAATGACTATCCCATCATATTCACAGGTTCTGTCCACAGTTAGGGGCAGGGGAAAGTATTATACAAGGCATGTACAACAAGGGGCAACAGTCTTGGAAGCTATCATAGAATCCTTTTTTTTTTTTTTTCCCCTGTGATAGGGTCTTGCTCTGTTCCTAAGCCAGAGTGCAGTTTTGCAATCCTAGCTCACTGCTGCCTCCTGGGCTCAAGGGATCCTCCCACCTCAGCCTCCTGAGTAGCTGGGACTACGGGTATACGCCGCCATGCCCAGCTCCATCTTAGAATTCCGCCTGCCACAATTCTAACTTCACATGATATGCAGAAATTAAAATGAATTAGATCTCTGAACATAAAAACTAAAACCAAAAAACTTTTCCAAGAATGCATAGGAAAACATCTTCATGACATAGGGTAGGCAAAGATTTCTTAGGTAAAATGCACTAACCATAAAATTAAAGATTGATGGCCAGGCATGCCGGTGGCTCATGCCTGTAATCCCAGCACTTTGGGAGGCCAGGGTGGGTGGATCACTTGAGGCCAGGAGTTTGAGACCAGCCTGGCCAACATGGTGAAACCCCATCTCTACTAAAAATACAAAAATTAGCCAGATGTGGTGACGGGCACCCGTAGCCCCAGCTGTTAAGGAGACTGAGGGAAGAGAATCACTTGAACCCAGGAGGCAGAGGTTGCAGTGAGCTGAGATCATGCTACTGCACTCCAGCCTGCTCAACAGAATGAGACTCTGTCTCAACAAAAGAAAAAAAAGGAAAATACTTTTTAGGTAACTAAGGTCAAAAGTTCACATTTTTAGATCCATACTATTCACCTGGAGAGGGGTAGACAATGCCATTTTGTTTTCTGTTTTATAAATCTGAAATTGAGGGCAAAGGGGATGGTAGGTTATTTTAATGAACAAACAACTATTTTTTCTGAGAGTGTGAGATGAACGTTAGTTTGAAAGGGGTTCCTACATATTTCTCTGGCCTGCTGCCAGACTTATCTATGGCCAAAAGTATGTGTGTCTGTCTTTGACATGACAGCTTTGTATTCTGTCAGTGATCTTTCTGTGCCTTTTGAGGGGGTGGATTTCCTTGGTTAAGGATAAATCTGTAGCAGAGCAGAGTCTTAACCCATTTCAGCAGCCACAAAATTTGGGCCTGAGTTTACAAACACATCACCTGATGTCTCTTTTGCAACTCAAAAGTGGCTTCATTTATTATAACTATTAATGTGAAAGTAACCAAAGAAAAGAAATAATCTGTGTAAAAATGTCTGCATCTTTGTCTTTACATAAATTGTTCATATTAAAAAGCTTAACTGTTCCCCCTTTATTAACAGTTTCCTTTTTGAGGTTATAAAACATGGCCTTTTTTTTCCTTTTAGTTATTTCAGGCATGTTTGAGTGTTCTTAGGGATGTGTTATAGACAAGTTTTAAGAAACTGTTGCAAGGAAGGTGGAATGAATTGGAGATTTATTTGTTCTTAAAAAATGAAGTGGCTGGGTTCAGTGATTCACGCCTGTAATTCCAGCACTTTGGGAGGCCAAGGAGGGCAGATTGCTTGAGCCCAAGAGTTTAAGACCAGCGTGGGCATCAAACTGAGACCCCCATCTGTACAAAAAATTTAAAAAATTAGCCAGGCATGGTAGCATGCACCTGTAGTCCCATCTACTTGGGAGGCTGAGGCAGGAGGATCACCTGAGCTCGGGAAGTCGAGGCTACAGTGAGCCGTAGTCACACCAGCCTGGGTGACAGAGTGAGACCCTGTCTTTAAAAAAAAAAAAAAAGAAGAAGAAGGTAAAGCTGACGGACTACTAAACCTTGAAATTTCTTTCACATTTGTTCATTTTCAGAATAAGTATTTGAACAGCTCTTCTTTTCTACCTTTGAGGTGTATACTTGGGAGAATAAAGTCAATTGACTTTTGGAAATGGCTAGTTAGAATCAAAACAAGAGCTTTCCCCAAATTCGGTAATAAAATTAACGGGTGAGGAATCAGTAAGGTTTACTGCTGTTCCTGCTGGAAATGGCACAAGACTGATTTCCTTTTTCCTTAGCCTGAGATTACCATTGGATGTGTTAGTGCCCTCTTCAGGTGTAACTTGGGTACTGCAGCCGGCGTCCTTAAATAACAGGGACAAGAAATAGATACTTTAATAAAATAAAACTTTAAAATAAATACCTTAAAGTTTTTAAAATAAAAGTAATATGGCCACATTACAAAAGATTTGGAAAATAAAAAGAAGGAATCAGTCGTAATTCCACCAGCAACGTAAACTCTTGGTGCAAACATTCCTTGTCAGATGTTTCATCTGTCATTAGCAAAATAATATAACTGAAAAATTAGTGATTTTACTTATGTAATGAATCACGAAAAGAGAAAAAAGTAAGGTCCTTTAAATGAAAAAAAATTAAGTGATATGATATTAAAGATAAAGTTGTAACCTGAAAAGTAAGGGAACATTGACTTCGTTCTTTTGAGAATTTTTGGCTTTTTATTTTTCCAGTACCTTTTGAACTAGCTTGGGTCACTTCCCTGTAGGACTTTAGGAAGAGACTAGCCAAGGCTTCATTCTTTCTCTATAAGGTTGTGTACTAGTGTGGCAGTTCGTTAGCCCATTGCCTCACAATTCTCTTCTGTTTTAGAACACCCAAGATAACACATAGCACACCCAAAGAAAAGGACATTCTCTGTCTGTATCAGTGGCTCTCTCCAGTAGTGATTCTCTACCTGACACATAACCAGAATCAAGCAATAATTTGTCCATAGCTTTAAAAAGGTGACATGCACCATCAGGAGTCAGGATCTACTCCCCATCCCACGTCCTTTGTCCCATCTCACATGCAGCTGAGAGTCACTGACTTGGACAGTCTTCTCTAAAGAGTCTGCTCATAGAAGGTAAATTTAAGACATAAAAATGTTTAAGACTCTTAATCAAAAGACTTTAATTTTTTCTGATAGATTCAAAAAGATAGACTTTAACCAGCCCTGATGTTTGAGTGTAGATGATGAGGGAGAAAGAAGAGTGAACCCTATTTCTGTATTTGTCTTGGGTTTCTGGGTGGATGGTAGAACTATTTTCTGATCAGGGAAGAATGTCAGTCAGAAATGATGTTTTCTTTGATGTGTGGAATTTGAGGGGCTGAGATGCCTCAAAGTGATCCCTTCTGTTTCTGTAGCTTCAAATTACCACCTACATGTTGATAACTCCCACATCTATACTCTATGTTGGTCTGGTCTGCCCCATGATGTATCATACTGCCTCTATCTCCTGGTCCTCTGTCTCCGTATATCATTTACACACCAATCTATTTAATCATAGTTCTGATAGTGCAACACTTTTTCATAGAAAAGTTTATATGGAAGTTTGATACATAAAATAGGTTTGGTTAATAAGGCCCTTCTAACCTCCCCATCTTAGTTTCTTTTTTTTTTTTTTTTTTTTTGAGACGGAGTCTCACTCTGTCACCCAGGCTAGAGTGCAGCAGTGTGATCTCGGCTCACTGCAGCCTTCACTCCCCAGGTTCAAGTGATTCTCCTGCCTCAGCCTCCCAAGTAGCTGGGACTTCAGGTGCCTGCCACCATGCCTGGCTAATTTTTTTTTTTTTTTTTTTTTTTTTTTGTATTTTTAGTACAGACAGGATTTCACTATGTTGGCCTGGCTGGTCTCAAACTCCTGACCTCGTGATCCATCCGCCTCGGCCTCCTAAAGTGCTGGGATAACAGGCATGAGCCACCACGCCTGGCCTTTTTTTTTCTTTTAATAGAGATAGGGTCTCACTATGTTGCCCAGGCTGGTTTCAAACTCTTGGAATTCAAGCGATCCTCCAGCCTCCACTTCCCAAAGTGCTGGGATTACAGTCATGAGCCACCTTTAATTTCTTTGTATCTTACTGGCAACAAAGAGGAAAAGAAAAAATCTTGTTGCTCTATAGCTAACTTTAACTTCAATTCTTAAATTTTCTGTTACAATTGTAGCAGAGGTTGGCAGTCAAATGAATAATAATAGCTGACATTGTGTTACTATCTAATCAACAGTATTCTGAGCACTTCTACACATTAATCCACTTAATCCTGGCAACATCCCTATGAAGTTGATCTTGTATTATCCTATTTTACAAATGAGGAACCCGATGCACAGAGAGATTGAGTGTCTTGTCCAAAATCACAGAGCTAGCAAATGGAAGAGGATACAAACTCAGGCATTCTGGAGCCAGAGTCATTTCTGTGCTGTACTAACTCTAAAGCTGGGGATAAAGTATTTTACTAGGTAGGGATCCATGGCCAAGTGGAAGCCAGGAAGCATTAAGGGGTGAAATAATCTTTATTATAGTTATTTATTTATTTATTTATTTATTTATTTATTTATTTATTTATTGAGATGGAGTTTCGCTCTTGTCGCCCAGGCTGCAGTGCGGTGGCTTGATCTTGGCTCACTGCAACCTCCGCCTCCCGGGTTCAATCAATTCTCGTGCCTCAGCCTCCTGAGTAGCTGGGGCTACAGGCGTGTGCCACCACGCCTGGCTAATTTTGTATTTTTAGTAGAGAGGGGGTTTCACCATGTTGGCCAGGCTGTTCCCAAATTCCTGACCTTAAGTGATCCACCCGCTTCAGCTTCCCAGAGTGCTGGGATTACAGGCATGAGCCACCGTGCCCAGCATTTATTTATTTTTTTTGAGACAGCGTCTCATTCTGTTGCCCAGGCTGGAATGCAGTGGCATGATCTTGCTCACTGCAACCTCTGCCTCCCGGGTTCAAGTGATTCTACTGCCTCAGCCTCCCCAGTAGCTGAAACTACAGGTGTGTACCACCATGCCCAGCTAACTTATGTGTTTTTAGTAGAGATGGGGTTCTGCCGTGTTGGCCAGGCTGGTCTCGAATTTGTGACCTCAGGTCATCTTCCAGCCTCAGCCTCCCAAAGGGCTGGGATTACAGGCATGAGCCACTGCGCCTGGCCTGAAATAATCTTTAAACATCTCTTAATGCAGAATTGTCTGTTTCTGGATTTTCTATACCATTCTATTGCTCTGTTATCTTTCGGCCAGTACTATAGCATCTTGATAATGGTAGCTTTATATTTAAAATCAGGTCATGTTAATCTTCTAACTTTATTTTTCAAAGTTGTTTTGGCTCTTCTAGGTTCTTTTTTTTTTGAGATGGAGTCTCGCTCTGTTGCCCAGGCTGGAGTGCAGTGGCGCGATCTCAGCTCACTGCAAGCTCCACCTCCTGGGTTCACGCCATTCTCCTGCCTCAGCCTCCCAAGTAGCTGAGACTACAGGCGCCTGCCACCACACCCGGCTAATTTTTTGTATTTTTAGTAGAGATGGGGTTTCACCGTGTTAGCCAGGATGATCTCGATCTCTTATCTTGTGATCCACCTGTCTCGGCCTCCCAAAGTGCTGGGATTACAGGCGTGAGCCACTGTGCCTTGCCTGGCTCTTCTAGGTTCTTTACATTTGAATTTGCATAGGAATTTTAGATTAGCTTGTCCATTTTTACAAAAACCTACTAGGATTGTAGGCCAGCGCAGTGGCTCATGCCTGTAATCCCAGCACTTTGAGAGGCCAAGGCTGGTGGATCACTAGAGGTCAGGAGTTCGAGACCAGCCTGACCAACATGGTGAAACCCCGTCTCTACTAAAAATACAAAATTAGCTGGGCATGGTGGCACACGCCTGTAATCCCAGCTACTTTGGGAGGCTCAGGAAGGAGAATCGCTTGAACCTGGATGCGGAGGTTGCATTGAGCCGAGATCATGCCACTGCACTCCAGCCTGGGCAACAAGAACAAAACTCCATCACAAAAAAAAAAAAAAAGAAAGGATTGTGATTAAAGTCGTGAAGAATTATAGGTCAATTTGGGGATAATTAACGTCTTGGCAATTTTGAGTCTTCCAACCTTTGAAAACAGATAGCTCTCCATTAATTTAGATCTTTGTTGGTTTCTCTCAGCAATGTTTTATAGATTTCACTGTACTTGTCTTATATATCTTTTGTGAGATTTATACCTAAGTTTATATATATATATTTTTGTTTGTTTGTTTGTTTGTTTGTTTTGAGATTGAGTCCCACTCTTGTCACTCAGGCTGGAGTGCAGTGGCACGATCTCGGCTCACTGCAACCTCCAACTCCTGGGTTCAAGCGATTCTTCTGCCTCGGCTTCCCAAGTAGCTGGGACTACAGGTGACTGCCACCATGTCTGGCTAATTTATTTTATTTTATTTTTTGTATATTTAGTAGAGACGGGGTTTTGCCATGTTGACCAGGCTGGTCTCAAACTCCTGACCTCTGGTGATCCGCCTGCCTTGGCCTCCCAAAGTGCTGGGATTACAGGCATGAGCCACCGCGCCCAGCCTGTTTTTCTTGACTTAGTGAGCTGGCTAGAACCTTTAATACAGTGTTAAACAAGAGTAGAGGCAGAGAGAACTTCTTGCCTTCTTTCAGTAAGTACGATGTTTGCTATAAGTTACTGGTAGATTCCTTTTATCAAGTTGAGGGATTTCCCTTCCCTAGTTTCCTGAGATTTTAAAATCAGGAATGAATGTTGGATTTTCTCAAATGCTTTTTTCTGTATCGTATGGTTTTTCTTTTTTAGTTGTTAATATGGTGAATTATGGAATTCTTCCTTGGTGGAATTCTTTAAAATGGAGAATTATTTTGATTATTGAATGTTAAGCCAATCCTGTATTTTTTCAAAAGAAACACCTCAGTCATGATGTACTATTGCGTTTATTTATTGTTGTGTTTGGTTTGCTAAATTTTTGTTAAGAATTTTCACAAGCTGGGCACAAATGTCAAGTGGCTCATGCCTACAATCCCAGCACTTTGGGAGGCTGAGGCGGGTGGATCATCTGAGGTCAGGAGTTGGAGACCAGCCTGGCCAACATGGTGAAACCCTGTCTCTACTAAAGATACAAAAAATTAGCTGGGCGTGGTGGTGCGCGCCTGTAATCCCAGCTACTCGGGAAGCTGAGGCAGGAGAATTGCTTGAACCCGGGAGCCAGAGGTTGCAGTGAGCCGAGATCTCACCATTGCACTTCAGCGTGGTCAACACACTGAGACTCCGTCTCAAAACACAAACAAAAACTTGATGAAGGAAGATAAAGGTGGGAAAGGGGCCAGGCACAGTGGCTCACGCCTGTAATTCCAGTGCTTTGGGAGGCCGAGGCAGGCAGATCACGAGGTCAGGAGTTCGAGACCAGCCTGGCCAATATGGCAAAACCCTGCCTCTAATAAAAATACAAAAAATTAGCCGGGAGTGGTGGCAGGCGCCTGTAATGTCAGCTACTCGAAGGCTGAGGTGGGAGAATCGCTTGAACCTGGGAGGCGGAGATTGCAGTGAGCCGAGACCACACCATTGCACTCGAGCCTGGCAACAGAGCAAGACTCTGTCTCCCAAAAAAAAAAAAAAAAAAGTGGGAAAGGAAGGAAAGATAACACATTAAAAAATAAATAATTTCCTGTTTTAAAAAGTAGTTATGCATTGATTACCAGTGGGATACATTCTGAGAAACGTCATTAGGTGATTTCATCATTGGGCAAATACCATAGTTAACTTACATAAACCTAGAAGGTATACTACTACATACCTATGCAATATGGTATCATCTATCGCTCCTAGGCCACAAATCCATACAGCATGTTACACTATATTGAATACTGTAGGCAGTGTGGTACAGTGCTTAGTATTTGTACATCTAAACATTAAAAAAATACAGTAAAAATACAATATTCTAATCTTATGGGACTACGGTCATATATGTGGTGCTTTGTTGTCCACATGTCATTTAGTACATAACTGTACTATACTCAGCTGGAACAGGTACATGAAAATAAAAGAGATTGAAAAGAAAGTTTCTGCTGGTCGCTGTGGTTCACGCCTGTAATCCCAGTACTTTGGGAAGCCAAGGCCAGTGGATTGCTTGAGCCCATGAGTTTGAGACCAACATGGGCAACATGACAAAACCCTGCCTCTACAAAAAATAGAAAAATCAACCGGGAATGGTGGTGCACGCCTATAGTCCTAGCTACTTGGGATGCTGAGATGGGAGGATGGCTTGAGCCCAGGAGGCAGAGGTTGCAATGGGTCAAGATTGTGCCACTGCACTCCAACCTGGGTGATACAACCAGACCTTGTCTAAAAAAAGAAAAGAAAATTTCATGGACGCAAACCATGCAGCCTCTTGCTGGTTATGAAATACACACTAGAACTAGTGTAAATCTAGTGGCTTCATATTTTAAACTATAGGCAACTGCCTCATTTCTCACTTTTTCTTCATATTTTTCATCCTCTTCTCCCCCAAGGTATTAGAGAGGGAAAAGTTTCCAAAAACCATGCCAGTTTCCTTCCTTTGGTGTTCTATACTTGGAATCCTTAGTCTTCTGTGGTCAATAGAGTCATGTGCAAAAACTTGACTAGTTTAAGGGGAATTATTAGGAAACAAATGGTTTTGCTGTCTTTTGGTCATTAGCTTGGCCCCATGTTTAAGCATTCGGTAACAACTGTGAAGAGCCTGCTACAAATAAAGTGGTAGGTGCTCTGAAGAAAAATAAAGCTGTTAAAGGGAATAGAAAGTGATGAAGGCAGGGGCTGTTAGACAGGCTGGTCAGTGTCTGAGGAAGTAGCGCTGCACTGAGACCTGAAAAGTAAAGAAGCAAGCCATGGGGAGTTGGGGAAGAGCATTGCAGACAGAGGCTTGATGTGTTGAACCATCTTTTCCAAGCTCTTCCTCTGTTACCTTCTCTTTAGTCACTATGTCCCCTTTCTATTCCAGACCATAATTCCACCATTTATCTTAAGGCTGAGCCCAGGGCCTATATTATTATGCAGGTTGTTTACTGCACACATCTAGGGGCACTGTTTACACTTGTTATCTTTGTAGGTTTGAATATTTCTATTATGAGTTTTCCAGCAGATGGCAGTAACACGCATGAAGACAGGGTGACTTTTTCTAATTTGCACAAAGGTCTTTTTTGAGACGGAGTCTCACTCTTTCACCCAGGCTGGAATGCAAAGGTGCGATCTCGGCTCACTGCCACCTCCGCCTCCCAGGTTCAAGTGATTCTCCTGCCTCAACCTTCCGAGTAGCTGGGAGTACAGGCACGCACCACCATGCCTGGCTAATTTTTGTATTTTTAGTAGAGACAGGGTTTCGCCATGTTGGCCAGGGTGGTTTCGAACTCCTAACCGCAAGTGATCCACCCACCTTGGCCTCCCAAAGTGCTGGGATTACAGGAGTGACCCACCGCACCCGGCCTAAAGGTGTAGACACTCTGATTTGCATCTAGGCACGTGTCGTCTTTATCCCTTTTCCTTCTCTGATACATCAAGGTCCTTTTCTTTCTGGGTCCCAGCCTCATTCTCTAAGTTTCCTCTTCCTGTCTTTCAAATATTTTGAATGTATAGAAGAATTACAATTGTGCTACAAGGAAGTCCCGTATAATCTGCACTCTAGTTCACCAGTTGTTATCATTTGGCCACATATGCGTTATCATCCCCTCCCTCTCAGTATAGATAGATATTTTTTTCCTGAACCATTTGAGAGCTGATTGCAAACATTCTGCCTCTTTACCCCTACTTTGGAGTGTGTTTCCATTGAACAAAACATCTTTGTTTGTTTTACGTAACCAACGAAAGTTGTTAAGGAAATTTTGCTTCTTGTTTTTTGTTTTTTTTTGAGACGGAGTCTCGCTCTGTTGCCCAAACTAGAGTGAAGTGGCGCGATCTTGGCTCACTGCAAGCTCTGCCTCCCAGGTCCACGCCATTCTCCTGCCTCAGCCTCCTGAGTAGCTGGGACTACGGGCACCCGCCACCACGCCCAGCTAATGTTTTGTATTTTTAGTAGAGACGGGGTTTCACCGTGTTAGCCAGGATGGTCTCGGTCTCCTGACCTCGTGATCTGCCTGCCTTGGCCTCCCAAAGTGCTGGGATTACAGGCGTGAGCCACCGCACCCGGCTGTTAAGGAAATTTAACAGTAATTTAGGAAATTAAACATTGATAAACAGTACTTTTGTCAATTATATAGTACACATTTAAATTTTGTCAGTTGTACCAATGATGTCTTTATAGCTGTGTTTACCCCTTTTCCAGAGTCCAGTCTAAGATCACACTTTGTGCCTCATCCTGTCTCCTTACTCTCCTTTAATCTGAGAATTAAGATTAAAAGAAGTAAGTTCCTCAGCCTTTCTCTTTCACACCACTGACATTTTTGAAGACTATAGGCCAGTTGTTTTGTAGAATATTTCTCAATCTGGGTTGGTCTGGTGTTTTCTGATTAGATGCAGGTTACATGTTTTGGGCGGGAATACCATAGAAGTGATGTTGTGTCTTTCTCAGTGCATGCACTATGTCTGGAGGCATATGGTATCTGTTTGTTCTACTACTGATGACGTCGGCCCTCTAAGCCTTCTGTGTTGAAACTGTTCCTTGTAGTTATATGAACTCTAACATGTATATACTTGAACTCTGACTATAGGAATTCTCCTACTTACAGGAATTCACTCTTAAATAGGCAGTATTCTATTAAGTTCTTCTGTTCAATCTCTTAGTTCATCAAGTGAGCCTGAGTTGCCTCCCAGTTCTTTCTCTCCTTTGCAGCATCACTATCTGGGACTCTCGGGTTCCCATCAGGAGTCATAATACCTTCTCTTTCTCCTAGTAAGTTGCATCCCTTAGCCAGACTCTTTGAACCAGTGATTACTTCTTATATACAATCAGCATATTTTTAGTGTTTTATTGAATCAAGTTAAGGTTCTTTGGCTCTAGGAAGGTTAGTCTTCAAAGAAATGGTTTCAGAAGAGAGCTGTATAGCTGAATGTGGGGAAGAACTAGGTACCCTCAAGACAACTTGAATCACACCCAGTTCATTTTATCGCAAATAAGTCTTTTCCACTAACCTTATTTGAATTACTGCATGTCATTTACACTGTCTTAGCCTTCTTTATTCCTTAAACTCTAGGAGGTAGATTTCATTTTCTTCATTTTTCAGATGTGAGGAAATGGAGGCTTGGAAAGGTTAAAGTAATATAGTGAGAAATTACCAGGACTTAAACTCATGTCTCTCCAACTCCAAAGCCCTTGCTCTTTTTTGAGAGCAGAGAGTGGCTGGGAGGAAAGTCCTCTAGCTACTCATGGTGAAATTAGCCTTCGTAGACAGAAATACAAAAGGTAATGGCAGCCACGTGCAGAGGCTTATGCCTGTAATCCCAGCACTTTGGGATGCCGAGGCGGGCAGATCACTAGAGGTCAGGAGTTCGAGACCAGCCTGGCCAATATGGTGAAACCCTGACTGTGTCTCAAAAAAAAAATAAAAGTAATGTCACTGCTAGATTGGAGGTGATTGCCGGCACCTGCCACTCAGAGAGTGGGAGGTGTCTTTAAACCAGGACCATCCTGGGCAACTAGATCTTACAGTTGGGGACTTCCAAACTGGGAAAATCGAAATACTTCTACTTAAACTCATTTCCTGACATAATTATTAATAGTGCCCCACTCACTTTTTTTTTTTTTTTTTAAACAGTCTCATTCTGTCACCCAGGCTGGAGTGCAGTGGCACGATGTTGGCTCACTGCAACCTCCGCCTCCCAGGTTCAAGTGATTTCTCGTGCCTCAGCCTCCCGAGTAGCTGAGATTACAAGTGTGCACCACCATGCCCAGGTATTTTTTGTATTTTTAGTAGAGACAGGGGTCTCACCATGTTGGCCAGTCTGGTCTTGAGCTCCTGGCCTCAAGTGATCCGCCTGCCTCGGACTCCCAAAGTGCAGAGATTACAGGCGTGAGCCCCTGCGCCCTGCCAGCCCCACTCACTTTTTTTTTTTTTTTTTTTGAGACGGAGTTTCGCTCTGTCACCCAGGCTGGAATGCAATGGCGCGATCTCGGCTCACTGCAGCCTCCGCTTCCCGGGTTCAAGCGATTCTCCTACCTCAGCCTCCTGAGTAGCTGGGACTACAGGCACATACCACCATGCCCAGCTAATTTTTATATTTTAGTAGAGACTGGCTTTTCACCATGTTGGCCAGGTTGGTCTCGAACTCATGACCTCAGGTGATCCGCCCGCCTTGGTCTCCCAAAGTGCTAGGATTACAGGCGTGAGCCACCATGCCCGGCCCCCACTCACTTTTTTTAAGAGTACTGCAGCTTGGCCAGGCATGGTGGCTCATGCCTGTAATCACAGCACTGTGGGAGGCCACAGCAGGAAGATTGCTTGAAGCCAGGAGTTCGAGACTAACCTGGCAGCATATTGAGACCCTGTCTCTACAAAAAAGAAAAAAGTACCTGGACATGGTGGCACATACCTGTAGTCCTAGCTACTCAGAGGCTGAGGTAGGAGGTTTGCTTGAACCCAGGAGTTAAAGGCTGCAGTGAGTAATGATAGTGCCACTGCTCTCCAGCCCAGGTGACAGAGTGAGACGCTGTCTCAAAAAAGGGAGGAGGTGGTATTGTGGCTTGGATAATTATATGGTCCCCTATACATAATCCTTCCTGAATTCTTTTCAGATTAACATCGAGACTGGTGTTTCTTTATAACTAGCACTAATAGTGCTTGGTCTATTTTTATTTACCACTTTCTTTGCCCCTGCCCCAATTTATACACTGGGGCAAAATTAGCTTTGGTTTTATAGTCTGTTCACCTAACTAATTTATAGGCCTGGTTTGCATAATTTAGTTAACAGCAAGATTTTGCCACACCTGCTTTATCATCCTTTCTGCCAAAATATTTAAGATAAATGGCACTTTACCCCGGTGTATTTCCATAGCTGAAATAAGCTCTTAATTTTTTATAATCCTATCCTGAAACCTAATCAGTGTAGCAGAAGAACGTTTTGCCTCGTGAGTTATCACCCCTGACATAATTTGATTTTCATTTATGAGATTCTCTTAGAACCAGGTACAGTGGCACACACCTGTAGTCCAGCTACTCAGGAAGTGAAGGCAGGAGGATCACTTGAGCCAAGAGTTCCAGGCCAGCCTGGGCAACATAGTGAGACCCCATCTCTTTAAAAAAACAAAACCAGATTATCTTAAAGTGGGGCATACCTGTATTTGTGTGCTAATGTGAGGCTCCACAGGTATGCAAGACATAGTAGCTGTGGATGTTTCTTATAACTTATATTCCCTTTTCTTTTGTCAGTGCACGATCTGATTTTCTGGAGAGATGTGAAGAAGACTGGGTTTGTCTTTGGCACCACGCTGATCATGCTGCTTTCCCTGGCAGCTTTCAGTGTCATCAGTGTGGTTTCTTACCTCATCCTGGCTCTTCTCTCTGTCACCATCAGCTTCAGGATCTACAAGTCCGTCATCCAAGCTGTACAGAAGTCAGAAGAAGGCCATCCATTCAAGTGAGTTGAAGTCTTAAAAGCAACATTCTACATTTTAGTGGAAGGGTTCACTGAAGCTGATAGGTCTAAAACTCAGACCTGACTAAAAATCAAGAATTATGGGGCCTAGTGCAGCTGATTGGTGGCATGAAGCATCCCCTAGAGACCTTGAAATCACCTTAAGAAGTGGCCAAGTTAGAAGCCAAGAACTTTTTGACAAATTAGAGGCTCATACTTGAAGTTCAAAGAGGGAGTCCTTCAAAGAAGACTCTCAATTCTTTTTTTTTTTTTTTTTGAGACGGATATTGCTCTTGTTGCCCAGGCTGGAGTACAGTGGCGCGATCTCAGCTTATCGCAACCTCTGCCTCCCAGGTGCAAGCAATTCTCCTGCCTCAGCCTCCTGAGTAGCTGGGATTACAGGCATGCGCCACTATGCCCAGCTAATTTTGTATTTTTACTAGATACGGGGTTTCTCTATGTTGGTCAGGCTGGTCTCAAACTTCTGACCTTGGGTGATCCGCCCGCCTCAGCCTCCCAAAGTGCTGTTTTTTTGTTTGTTTGTTTTTGAGACAGAGTCTCACTCTGTTGCCCAGGCTGGAGTGCAGCGGTGCAATCTCGGCTCACTGCAAGCTCCTCCTCCTGGGTTCATGCCATTCTCCTGCCTCAGCCTCCCGAGTAGCTGGGACTACAGGCACCCACCATCACGCCTGGCTAATTTTTTTGTATTTTTAGTAGAGACAGGGTTTCACCATGTTCGGCAGGATGGTCTCGAACTCCTGACTTTGTGATCCACCTGCCTCTGCCTCTCAAAGTGCTGGGATTACAGGCGTGAGCCACCGCTCCCGACCGTAATGTTTGTATTTTTAGTAGAGACAGGGTTTTACCATATTGGTCAGGCTGGTCTTGAACTCCTGACCTCGTGATCCACCCGCCTCGGCCTCCCAAATCATGCATGGGATTACTATGCATGAGCCACCGTGCCCGGCAACTCTAAATTCTTGAGCAGGGCAGGGAAAGCAGAGCACCTAGAGCAGCGCTCGGTTAGATGGGGTTCCGAGTGCATGTTTAATCCCCCACATAGGGAAGACTTGACTTTCAAACCTTGTTGAGTCTGTGTTTTGGTAATATCAGAACTCAGTGTTTTCATTCTTGGTTTATTACTGATTTCCTCCATATCTCTTACTAGTTTTCTTAACGCTGGAGGTCTTAATGAAGTCAGTAATCTTCTGACTACATTTCTAGTATACAATTTCTAGCTTTTTTGATTGTGCTGTAACTTTAACAAATGTTTTCTTCACACTTTCCTCTTGAAAATCTTACCCCATAAACAATGTTGACTTTAACGTGAGCAAATGACAGTTTTTTGAAGGCTCTTTTTTCATAGAGAAGGAGACCCTGCTGTGACCTCTCAGGACTACAACAGAATAGGTTTCTGGCCACACCTGTGCTCCTTGTATTTTCTCTTGGTGGAAATAGAAGGAATAACTTACAACTTTATGTGGCATTAAAAATTTTATTGCAGTTCAGGTGCGGTGACTTACGCATGTAGTCCCAGCACTTTGGGAAGCTGAGGCAGGCAGATCGCTTGAGGTCAGGAGTTCAAGACTAGCCTGGCCAACATGGTGAAACCTCGTCTTTACTAAAAATATGAAAATTAGCCGGGCGAGGTGGCAGGTGCCTGTAATCCCAGCTATTCAGGAGGCTGAGGCAGGAGAATATCTTGAACCCAGGAGGTGGAGTTTGCAGTGAGCTGAGATTGTGCCATTGCACTCCAACCTGGACAACTGAGCAAAACACCATCTCAGAAAAAAACTGCTAAAAAAAAAACCCAGTACCCTGTTTTTATGTGTTCTGGGCTCTTAATTACAAATACAAATGTGGTTTTCCAAAATGTTTTTTTTTAAAAACAAAAACAGCAAAATTTTAGCATAAACAAAATATAGTTTTAGAAACTCCAGGATATGTTAATGTTAAAACTGCTAAAAAAAAAAAAAAAAAAAAGTACCTTGTTTTTATGTGTTCTGGGCTCTTTTTTATAAATGGATTTACCTTCACGAATATCCAGTGAGGTAGTAAAAGTGACACAGAACATAGGTCAGTTCTTTACTGTGCTTGACTGTCCCCTGCTTTGCAGACATCTGGCATATTTGCCTCTGCCCACTAAATGACAGTGTGTCTCCACCCCACCTGATGACAACAAAAAAATGCTCCTACAGGTTCTAAAATGCACCCTGGGAACCAATTTTACATTCTCAGTAACTACTATGCTAACAAAATCTTCTTCCATGTCAAATGTATGACTGTTATTTCTTCTTCTGGAAGAGCCTACCTGGATGTAGACATTACTCTGTCCTCGGAAGCTTTCCATAATTACATGAATGCTGCCATGGTGCATATCAACAGGGCCCTGAAACTCATTATTCGTCTCTTTCTGGTAGAAGATCTGGTTGACTCCTTGAAGGTTAGTTGTTTCTGCAGCTCTTGGTGGTAAAACAGAAAAAGCAGGGACTGGGTTATAATTTGGAGGAAAAACAGTACATAGGATTTTATCAGACAAAAATGAACGTATGCTTAGCTCAGTCATTCTATAATGGGATAGGAGTCACTAGAGAAAGGTATAGCCTTCTGCTGGGGAACAAATATCAGAAGAGAGGTGATATAATTGGAAGCAGTGCAGTTTCAGTCTTTGGACCTCAGAAAACTACAGACTTCACTCACATACCTTCAAATGTATAACACAAGTAGGGAACCTTCATTTGGAAATTGTCCATGTCACACATCACTAAATTTATGCAGACTTAATTAGCTGGAGGAGAATGACATCAGTTAATGTGAATTTTGCCTTACGGTTATTCCTGCTTAACTTTTGATATTGGCCTTCACAGCTGGCTGTCTTCATGTGGCTGATGACCTATGTTGGTGCTGTTTTTAACGGAATCACCCTTCTAATTCTTGGTAAGGTGGCAAGGAGAATGTGCCCATGCTCTTTGAAGTAGTTTGTAAGAATAAGAGTGAAGAGAAAGCCCAGCATGGCTCTACTCATTCTTCATTGCCCAGTCTTGACCCATAGAGACCTGGGAGTAGGCACTGGAGGAACCGGAGTTTGTGGTCACAGGTTTATGAAATGGTCTCAGTTATAAATTAAGAAATATCAAAACAGCTGGAAGTAAAGGACAGTTGTCTAGATTTGGTTTACATATGGGGATCTTATTTACAGAAACCATTTTGGTAATTTGGAAATTGTTATTTGTGGTACAAAGAAGGTAGCCTGTATACCTGAAGAGGTTTTTTTTTGTTTTGTTTTAACACTACCTTAAATTAGCTGTCTTAATTGGGAGTGCTAACCAGGATTTCTCATTTTGAGGAATGCCTGTGTTTTCCTGTATTTTGTGAGGAAAAATGTATATGTTACTCTGAGTCTTAAGATGTGACTGTCTCTCATATACACTTGCCATGTCCCATGATTCTGTCTTACAGCTGAACTGCTCATTTTCAGTGTCCCAATTGTCTATGAGAAGTACAAGGTAAGCATTTATCTGTTCCAAATCAAATGTGCCAGTTGATGTATGACTAGTTGTAGTTCATTTCTGAGACATTGATTGTTCAGAGCAGTCTTTTTATAACTATTTCTACGATCTAATTTTGTGAGTCAAGTGCCTATAAGAAACTGGTGGCAGTAGTTTCCTCCAAGGAGAGAAACTGGATATTTAGGAGAGAGATGACTAGGAAAGAGAAACTTCCTTTTTATACTTGTGTGCCTTTCGAGTTTTTAATCATGTAGATGTATTTTCTATGCAAAAGTAATAAGTTGAAAAAATGCTTAGGCCAGGGGTGGTGGCTTGTGCCTGTAATCCCAGCACTTTGGGATGCTGAAGCGGGAGAATCCCTTGAGCCCAGGAGCTCAATACCAGCCTGGGCAACCTGGCAAAACCTTGTCTCTAAAAAAAAATAGCCGGATGCAGTGGCCTGCACCTGTAGTCTAAGATAGGAGAATCTACTTGAGCCCGGGAGCCAGAGGTTGCAGTGAGCCGAGATCATGCCATTGCACTCCAGCCTGGGTGATGGGAGTGAAACCCTGTCTCAAAAAGGCCAGGAGCAGTGGCTCATGCCTATAATCCTAACACTTTGTGGGGCCGAGGCAGGCAGATCACTTGAGGTCAGGAGTTCGAGACCAGCCTGGCCAACATGGTAAAACTTCATCTCTAAAAATATAAAAATTAGCCCAGTGTGGGGCTGGGCACGGTGGCTCATGCCTGTAATCCCAGCACTTTGGGAGGCCGAGGCGGGCGGATCACGAGGTCAGGAGATCGAGACCATCCTGGCTAACATGGTGAAACCCCATCTCTACTAAAAATACAAAAAATTAGTCGGGTGTGGTGGCAGGCGCCTGTGGTCCCAGCTGCTCAGGAGGCTGAGGCAGGAGAATTGCTTGAACCTGGGAGGTGGAGGTTGCAGTGAGCCAAGATTGTGCCACTGCACTCCAACTTGGATGACAGAGCAAGACTCCATCTCAAAAACAAAACAAAACAAAACAAAAACGCTTAGATGGGAGATTGAGACCACGGTGAAACCCCGTCTCTACTAAAAATACAAAAAATTAGCCAGGCATGGTGGCAGGCGCCTGTAGTCCCAGCTACTCAGAGAGGCTGAGGCAGGAGAATGGCATGAACCTGGGAGGTGGAGCTTGCAGTGAGCCGAGATCGCGCCACTGCATTCCAGCCTGGGCGACAGGGAGACTCCGTCTCAAAAAAAAAAAAAAAAAAAAAGCTTAGATGAATAAAAGCCGGGTGTCTAAAAGGAAACTTTAAGCTCTAGGTTATTCAGGTAATCCATCAGTGTGATGAGGTGTTTGCATTGTTGGATGATGTGTACCAAGTATACTAGATGCCATGAGATTATTCTTTATGGATTAAGTCATCCATCAAGAGACTTTTTGGCTTTTTGGTATTAAGTGAATTAGTGTTACACAAGAGCCATAACATATTTATGATGACAGAAAATAGATTAGACACACAGTTTCTAGTCATTGGAAACTGTTATATACTCTAGTGTCTCTAAAGAAAATACTTACCAAGTAAGACTTAACCTCTGCAAAAGATGAGTGATTTTTTAACTGTAACAAAGTGTGGGGTGTTTATGGTGTAATTTGGATTCTAAAACCGGAGGTTTTAAAAATACTTTTAAGGCTAGGTGTGGTGGCTCATGTCTGTAATCCCAGCACTTTGGGAGGCCAAGGCAGGTGGATTGCCTGAGGATGGGAGTTCAAGACCAGCCTGACCAACATGAAGAAACCCTGTCTCTGTCTCTACTAAAAATACAAAATTAGCCAGGCATGGTGGCGCATGCCTGTAATCCCAGCTACTTAGGAGGCTGAGGCAGGAGAATTGCTTAAACCCAGGTGGTGGAGGTTTCGGTGAGCCGAGATCACACCATTGCACTCCAGCCTGGACAACAAGAACAAAACTCCATCTCAAAAAAAAAAAAAAAAAAAAGGTTGGGCACAGTGGCTCATGCCTGTAATCCCAGCACTTTGGGAGGCCGAGGTGGGTGGATCACGAGGTCAGGAGGTCGAGACCATCCTGGCTAACACGGTGAAACCCCGTCTCTACTAAAAATATAAAAAATTAGCTAGGCGTGGTGGCGGGCGCCCGTAGTCCCAGCTACTCGGGAGGCTGAGGCAGGAGAATGGCGTGAACCCGGGAGGTGGAGCTTGCAGTGAGCCAAGATAGCGCCACTGCACTCCACCCTGGGCGAGAGCGAGGCTCCGTCTCAAAAAAAAAAAAAAACTTTTAAAAACTGGGTGTTTTCATTTTCTAGACTGGTCAGTCGTGTTTAAAAAATGGTTAAACTAGACAAAAGAGCCGTGCCTTCAGGAAAATTGGTGATCTGTATGTTACCACAACTGAATTTATTTTCCTTCCTTAAAGACCCAGATTGATCACTATGTTGGCATCGCCCGAGATCAGACCAAGTCAATTGTTGAAAAGTAAGTACATTTAGAGACCACATCATCATGAGGTATGCTTCCTTCCCCCCAATTATCTTTAGTCTCTTGTACAAAATGCAGATGCCAAGGAAAGTAATTTTCATTTTGATAAAAACCTTAGTTAATAGTTTCATTTTACTAAAAATTATTATAGCTGCTTCTGTAAAAAGGAAAAAAATCCTTTATATCTTTTTTTGGCCCTGCCTTCTGGACCTTTGTAGGCCAGGCATTTTGACTCACACCTGTAATGCCAGTGCTTTGGGAGGCCGAGACAGGAGGATTGCTTGATCCCAGGAGTTCAAGACCAGCCTGGGCAACATAGCTAGGCCTTGTCTCTACTAAGAATAAAAAATTAGCTGTGCATGGTAACATGTGCCTTTAGTCCCAGCTACTGGAGAGGCTGAGACAAGAGGATCAATGGAAAAAAAAAGATCAGTGGAATTTTTTGGAGACAGGGTCTTGCTTTGTCACCCAGGCTGAAGTGCAGTCTCGACCTCCTAGGCTCAGGTGATCCTCCCACCTCAGCTTCTCCAGTAGCAAGGACCATAGGCTACTCTGCCTTTTTGAACTGGCTTTTAAATGTTCTTGGTTACAGGCTGGGCACGGTGGCTCACACCTGTAATCCCAACACTTTGGGAGGCCAAGGCCGGTGGATCACGAGGTCAGGAGTTCGAGACCAGCCTGGCCAACATAGTGAAACCCCATCTCTACTAAAAATACAAAAATTAGCCAGGTGTGGTGGCATGCAACTTTAGTCCCAGCTACTCAGGAGGCTGAGGAGGGAGAATTGCTTGAACCTGGGAGGCGAGGTTGCAGTGAGCAGAGACCATGCCATTGCACTCCAGCCTGGGTGACAGTGAGACTCCGTCTCAAAAAAAAACCAAAAAGTTATTGGTTGCTTCCCCACCTTCATTTATTTTCACATGTATTCATTTAAGCCAAACGTATCCCTCTCAGAAACAAAAGTTCTAGTAAATAAGTAACTTAAGGATCAAAGTTGTCTTTTCTAAGATTGCCAAATCTCTGTTCCCATTTTTTTAAACCAATTAATAATTAAATCAGGAAATAAAATATTGACAAACATCTTTATGACTCCCTATATCAAAGAGTTGTTTTCTTCTTTTTACTTTTTTTCCCCATACCTAGAGGACAGTATTTTTTTTCCTTTTTCTTTTGCTTTCTAGAGACAGGGTCTCACTCTGTCACCCAGGTTGAAGTGCAGTGGCACAAACTGAAAGCTCACTGCAGCCTTGACCTCTGACCTCCCTTGCTCCAAGTGATCCTCCCACCCCAGCCTCCTGAGTAGCTGACACTACAGGCATGTGCCATGCCCTGGCAAATTTTTTATTTTTTATAGAGATGGGGGTCTCACTATGTTGCCCAGGCCAGGCTTAAACTTCTGGCCTCAAGTAATCCTCCCACCTTGGCCTCACAAAGTGCTGAGATTACAGGCATGAGCCCTGCTTTTAATTTGAATTATTCATAGCAAATACTGTGAACCTAACGCTTTGAATTTGTTAACATTTTTCTTTTTTTCTTTTTTTTTGAGATGGAGTCTCGCTGTCACCCAGGCTGGAGTGCAGTGGTACGATCTCTGCTCACTGCAGCCTCCACCTCCCGGGTTCAAGCGATTATCCTTCATTCACCTGCCTCAGCCTCCTGAGTAGCTGGGATTACAGGTGCACACCAACACGCCTGGCTAATTTTTGCATTTTTTAGTAGAGACAGGGTTTCACCATATTGGCAAGGCTGGTCTTCAACTCCTGACCTCATGATCTGCCTGCCTCGGACTCCCAAAGTGCTGGGATTACACGCGTGAGCCACCGCACCCAGCCGGGAGAATGCATTTCACATTGCTTATGCAAGTCCAGGACTGTCCTCTAGCATCACAGTTAAAATAAAAACCTAGAGCGAATGCTAATGTTTTCACTTTCTTTCTTTTTCCCCTCCTTTTCTCAATAGGATCCAAGCAAAACTCCCTGGAATCGCCAAAAAAAAGGCAGAATAAGTACATGGAAACCAGAAATGCAACAGTTACTAAAACACCATTTAATAGTTATAACGTCGTTACTTGTACTATGAAGGAAAATACTCAGTGTCAGCTTGAGCCTGCATTCCAAGCTTTTTTTTTTAATTTGGTGTTTTCTCCCATCCTTTCCCTTTAACCCTCAGTATCAAGCACAAAAATTGATGGACTGATAAAAGAACTATCTTAGAACTCAGAAGAAGAAAGAATCAAATTCATAGGATAAGTCAATACCTTAATGGTGGTAGAGCCTTTACCTGTAGCTTGAAAGGGGAAAGATTGGAGGTAAGAGAGAAAATGAAAGACAGAACACCTCTGGGTCCTTCTGTCCAGTTTCAGCACTAGTCTTACTCAGCTGTCCATTATAGTTTTGCCCTTAAGTTAAGAAGTAATGATTAACTTATGAAAAAATTATTTGGGGACAGGAGTGTGATACCTTCCTTGGTTTTTTTTTTTGCAGCCCTCAAATCCTATCTTCCTGCCCCACAATGTGAGCAGCTACTCCTGATACTCCTTAATGATTTAACTATCAACTTGATAAATAACTTATAGGTGATAGTGATAATTCGTGATTCCAAGAATGCCATCTGATAAAAAAGAATAGAAATGGAAAGTGGGACTGAGAGGGAGTCAGCAGGAATGCTGCGGTGGCGGTCACTCCCTCTGCCCCTATTCCCAGGGAAGGAAAGGCTCCGCCATTTGGGAAAGTGGTTTCTACGTCACTGGACACCGGTTCTGAGCATTAGTTTGAGAACTCGTTCTCGAATGTGCTTTCCTCCCTCTCCCCTGCCCACCTCAAGTTTAATAAATAAGGTTGTACTTTTCTTATTATAAAATAAATGTCTGTAACTGCTGTGCACTGCTGTAAACTTGTTAGAGAAAAAAATAACCTGCATGTGGGCTCCTCAGTTATTGAGTTATTGTGATCCTATCTCAGTCTGGGGGGGAACATTCTCAAGAGGTGAAATACAGAAACCCTTTTTTTCTTGATCTTTTCCCGAGACTCAAATCTCCGATTCCCATTTGGGGGCAAGTTTTTTTCTTCACCTTCAATATGAGAATTCAGCGAACTTGAAAGAAAAATCATCTGTGAGTTCCTTCAGGTTCTCACTCATAGTCATGATCCTTCAGAGGGAATATGCACTGGCGAGTTTAAAGTAAGGGCTATGATATTTGATGGTCCCAAAGTACGGCAGCTGCAAAAAGTAGTGGAAGGAAATTGTCTTTCTACGTGTTTTGGAAAAATTAGTTAGGAATTTGGATGGGTAAAAGGTACCCTTGCCTTACTCCATCTTATTTTCTTAGCCCCCTTTGAGTGTTTTAACTGGTTTCATGTCCTAGTAGGAAGTGCATTCTCCATCCTCATCCTCTGCCCTCCCAGGAAGTCAGTGATTGTCTTTTTGGGCTTCCCCTCCAAAGGACCTTCTGCAGTGGAAGCGCCACATCCAGTTCTTTTCTTTTGTTGCTGCTGTGTTTAGATAATTGAAGAGATCTTTGTGCCACACAGGATTTTTTTTTTTTTTAAGAAAAACCTATAGATGAAAAATTACTAATGAAACTGTGTGTACGTGTCTGTGCGTGCAACATAAAAATACAGTAGCACCTAAGGAGCTTGAATCTTGGTTCCTGTAAAATTTCAAATTGATGTGGTATTAATAAAAAAAAAAAACAAACAATGACTGTGGCATCATTCTGCTAACTTTATTCTTTATACACAGTTTGGGTAAAGTAAGAACCAAACACTGCTTCCACTCCCTCTATCCTCACTCCACTTTGGGGACTTTAAAAAGTGACTAATAGTTGGTACTCGTAAGGATTCCCAAGACTGCAGAATTTAGTTTTACAGCATAACTGTGCATTTGATCTCTGAAAGAAAATAAGAGACCCTCTAAGAGGTGGTGACCTTAGAAGAATAAGGAGGGGTCAGGGGGTCTTTTACCCCAGTTCAGCCTCACACCAGCCTGGGAGATTTTCCCACCTGCAACGCAAAGCAGCCTGTAAGTTACATATAGCCACAATACACTTAAATTGAGTCAATCACCGTGGAAAATGGGAACTAAATACATCATCAGGTCTTCATTGAAAGAACTTGAGTGGTCACCTGTGATTAGCTCTTCTCCTAAACTAAGGCTGCTGTGACCCTTAAGCTGGCTTTTAAAAATGTATTCAACGTACCTCTTAGAAAACTTAGGCTGAAATATTTTTTAAATGACTGATGCAAACAGTTTCACAAATACGCATACAAATGTTTGAATAATGTCACTAAGTAACATGGTATATAAATATGTATTCAGAGTAACATTTACATATTGGCCATAATAGCAAGCATACCATTAACAACAACAACAAAAAAAATCATGAAGAGACTTCACCTGTTCATGTCAGAATCCCAAGGCAAGGAGGCACACCTAGGCAAGAGGGCCAACTCAACTTGCAACCTCTAACCTGTGAGGCCATAACTTCCATCAAAGCAGGAATCAGTGGAATCACTCCCGCAGCCCTTCCCTTTCACTGGTGCCCGGCACTTCAGCTGCATCAAGATCAATGGAGGGCTCATGAAAACAGACTGCTAGGCCCCAACCAAGTTTCTGATTCAGTAACCCTGGGGTATGGCCCAAGAATTTTTATTTCTAGCAGATTCCTAAGGTGATGCTGCTGGTCTCAGGGACACACTTTGAGAGCCACTGGTGTGTTTGGGGCTGTCTCAGTAAAGATGTCCACTCTCCTGAGGCCTCTCTCTGCCTACGGGGGGGAGGGGGGGAATCTAACCCCTCTGCCCTGGCTTATCTGAACTTTGGCAGTGGGCTTGAGTGATTATAAATTGGTTGCCCCAATTTACCTACTGTTTTTGAGTGGGCAGAGTAAAAAAAGTGGTGTTAATACTCTGGATCCGAAAAAATGCATGAAGGAAAGTAAAAGAATGGCAGTGCACAGCCTGGTGCCATCCATAATCTCCGTTCTCAAGCTTTTAATACTGTCTCAAAAACCGTGGAGGTTCAAACTCACTGGGAATTTACTTTTCAGTCAATTGACAACCCATTCAGGATCTTCCTGAATCCCTGGTGGCCTCCACAACAAAGAGCACAAAGCCCCCTGCCGAGGCAGCCTTGGGCCCTGCGGCAGCCGCCCCACCTCTGGAGTTCTGCTGGGGAGGGGAATGACGATTGGATGGCGCCTTCCAGCTGAGGCCCTGCAGAGCTCAGTGTGCTCATCCCAAGGCAGTGTGCAGGGCTTTGCCACCTTCAGGAGTCACAGATCCACCGTGGTGGCCTGCATTGCCCAGCATGTCAATCCTTCGGCAGGCCTGACAAATTTTAATAACTGACCAGCGAATTGGGAAGCAGTGTGGCATCGTGCAAAGAACACTGAGTCGGGAGCTAGGATTTTCATTCTAGTTCTTGTACTGTCCCTACCTGGCTGTGTGATCATCTCGGTTCCTGGGCTCCAATTTACCTATCTGTGAAGGTGAGGAGGGTAGTACTAGTGATCTCCAGGGCCCTTTCCAATTCTGACAATCCTGAATTATATAAAAATGCTATAAAATCCGTGGTATAAAATCCAACTCCCAAACAGGAAGAGTCAAGGGGACTGGGCCTGAGGCACTTGAACCTTAGGCTCTGGCCTGGGGGTCAGGGATGAGAGGAGGGGCCTCCTCTTTGCCCTCTGCTTTCCCACTCCTGGGCTCTGGCCTGGGGGTCCGGAATAAGAGGGGCCTCCTCTTTGCTCTCTGCCTTCCCACCCCGAGGCAGGGACTGGACCACGCTGCCCAGGCATCTCTTCCTCCAGACCCAACCCTCAAGTTCCACCCACTAGCCTCCCCGCCCCGACTTTAGGACCGCGGGAACTGTTCCTGCAGCAGCCTGGCTTTGTGAAGAGCAGACAGTAGGGCCCGGAGTCTCCCAGCGGGAGTAACATCAGCACAGCTAGTTGGGGTCCTCCCGTCCCCGCCTCTGCCCTCGCTCCTCCTTCCTTCAGGTCCTCCCTCCACCACCTCACAGCTTATCTCTGATACACGCATAATAAATAAGACATTTGCACATAAGGGTGACTGGGTCAGCTCTGTCCCCGCCCCTGCCCCTTTCATATAAAAGCATTAAATACAGTTTCAAAATAAAATACAAAGAGCAAAAAAGGGCCTGATCTCGGGGCCACCTGTTCTCCACAGGAGAATGAATCTACACATCCCTCTCGGACCTGCCTGGGAGATCGCGGGGCCCGATCCCTGCCACACAGGGCCTGCGGCTGCCACGGGGAAAAGAGGCCGAAGCCCGGCCCCAGGCCCTGCGGGTTGAGAACGGACGCTGCATTCACCGCGGACAAAGGGGGATGGGGATGGGGCGGGAATCGAAGGCTGACTGCCGGGACCGCCTGTGCCCCGGGCTCCCACGGACTTGGTGGCGCCTGCCTCTTGAGTTTAGGGGTAAGCAGAGACCCTCGGGGCAAGAGGAGCAAAGGAAAAAAGTGCTAATCCCTTTACAAGATCTGTCCTGGAAGGCGTGGCAGCGGCCTGGGAGGAGGGTGGGGCCGCCGGGCGCACGGTTCTCACTGAGCCTGCCGGGGAGGTAAGCGCAGCTGGTCCAGCCCGGGCCCCGGGCGCATAGCCCCGCCCTCGGTCCAACGCGCCTTCCCACCCCGGGAAGGCTCCCGAGCCCTGCGGCCCAGCCTCCCGCTGGAAGCCCCAGTCCGCAGCCGGGGCCTCCGAGAGGCCGAGAATCCCAATCAGGGAAGGGCAGCCAGCAGCCCCCAAGCCGGGAGCCGTGCCTGCCAGCGTGCAAGGCTGCAGGGAACTGGGCCCCCAGCCAGGGCCAGAGCCAGAGCCAGAACCCGCACGGCCCCCCTTCGGCCCTAATACTGACTGACGGCGCCCCCAGTCCCGGCCTGCGGAGAATCCCCTCGCGGGGTGTGGCCGGGAGCGCTCGGCGCTAACACGTGGAGGCCACTGTGGATTCTCGGAAAACGTGGGCCCTGCGCGGGGAGGGCAGGGCTCCGGGCCGATGGGAGAGTGCGCTTCCCGCAGCGCACCGACTGGCTCGGGGACCCAAGTGGCACCGCGCAGACGCCGGTGGCCCCACCCGATCCCCCGTCTCCGCCCGGCCCGGCCAGCGGGGGGCGCGGCCGCAGGAAGCGCTAACACCGGACGCGAGGGTCTCCCAGCCGGAGGGCCGGGCGAGCACAGGGCGGGGCGGGGCCGATCCGACCCGACCCGACCCGACCCGACCCGGGGGCCCGCTAGGCCGCTACGCCCGACACACAGCGCCAGACTTGAGGTCCGCGCCGCCGTCACGCGGCGCCGGGGCGGGCGGCCCGAAGCCCTCGTGGCCGTAGCAGCGCAGCGCCGCCTCCTCGTAGGCCTCCAGGATAGTCTGGCGCTCCTCAGGCGTGAAGTCCATGGAGAAGGGGTGCACCTGCAGGATGTGGCGCTTGATGGTGCTCACCTTGAGCGTGGCCAGCGCGCCCCCGCACACCATACACACCAGGCCGCGCCGGCTGCCGTCGTAGTCCATCAGGTACTCGCCCCGCCAGCGCGGCTGGTAGTTCCGCCGCTGCTCCCGGCTGCGGGGCGGGGGCGGCGGCGGGGGAGGAGGCGGCGGCGGCAAGGCGAGTCCCCCAGGATCCTGGCCGTCCTCTTCGTCCTCCTCTTCTTCGGCGGGCCGCTCCAAGGGAGCTCCAGGGGACAGCGGAACGTCGCCTAAGGAGGGACAAAGGACCGCATTGGCGACGGCGGGGGGCAGCGGGCTGGGCCCCGCGTCTCATCTCCGGTCACCCCATCTTTGCCCTTCTATCCCATTTTCCAGTCCCTTCTGCCCCAGCAACTGCCCGGCTCTCCCTCTCCGCCTGCTCTGGCCCCACCGCTCACCCCACTCCTCCTCCTCCTCCTCTGGCTCCTCCTCCTCGTCCCCTCCCCACTCCTCGGAGGCTGCGGCAGTGCCGAGGGGGACGGGGCCCTGGGGGGACTCGGGGCGGGGCAGCCCCAGGGCCAGCAGGTGGGCGGCCTTCTCGCTCCACTCCCGGGCGATGAGGGCCTGGACAGGCCCGCCGAGGCGCGTGGAGCCCGGGTGGCGCCGGCGGATGTGGCGCTCGATGGTGCTCATCTTGAGCGAGGCCAGCGCGCCCCCGCACACCCCGCACACCAGGCCGCGCCGGCCGCCGTCCAACTCCATGAGGTACTCCAGCCGCCAGCGCTCCTGGGGGTGGCGGCGGTGGGCGCGGCCCCGCGGCGACCGGCCCGGGACCCCCGCCCTCTCGCCCTCGCCCTCCTCCAGCTCCTCCTCCTCCTCTGCGGGCCCGGGCCTCTCAGGGACCCAGCCAGCCTCTTCCTTTACGTCTGGGGGGCTGAGATCCTGAGAGGAGGGGGCTCCAGCAGCGGAGGCCGAGTCCCGGCTCTTTCCGGTCAGGTCCTGGGGGGCGAGGTCATCGCCTGTTGGGGAAGGGGTGAGGGAGAGGGGCTCAGCCTGCTGGCTGGGTTGCCCTTGCCCACTCAGAGGGGTCCATCCTGGCTCCTCACCCCAGCCCCAAGCTAGAGGCCCCAGTCTGTCTCTGTCTGGGGGCAGGGGGAAAGTATGTGTGTGAAGCACCAGCTCCTGGCCTTCAGCCCTCAGCCCTAAGTCCCTGCCTCCCAGTTTTGGCCACAGACCCCACTTCAGAGCCCCAGTATGAGGGGGTCTCAGCCTGGGATGGGCCTCGCACCTGGTGGGGACTGGGTGAGCTCAGACAGCGCCTCGGGCTGGCCCCCCCAGGCCTGCAGCAGGGCACTGCGCTGGGGGCCGCTGAGCCCCAGGGAGCCAGGGTGCACCTCCAGCACGTGGGCACGGATGTCGTCCAGGTGCAGGCTGGGCAGTGCCCGGCCACAGGCCATGCACACCAGTCGGTTCCCCCGCGGGTCATAGTCCATGAGACACTCGGCCCGGAACCAGTTCTGCAGGGACTCCTTCAGCCTCCTCTCCAGGCGCCGGGCCCCCAGCCCCCTGCTGCCCCCGGCCCTCCGGGAGGCTGAGAGGCGCAGACGCCGAGCCCGGGGTGCCACTGGGCCCCCTCGCCGCTGGCGCCGGCAGCCCCCACCAGCTGGGGCTTTGCCTGAAAGGGTTGGAGGGAAGGAACTGAGACGCTGGCCCCACGGGAGCATACCCACTACAGCCAGGTCTCCCACAAGCCTCTCACTCACTTGGGCCCCAGGCCTAACCTTTGCCCTTCTCTTCCTCTCTCCTGAAATCCTAACTCCCTAAACCCTCCTCTGCTAGCATTTCAAGCACCACCCACACCTCCCCCAGACTGGAATCTAGCCCTGTCCCTGGCCTTCACCGTCAGCCACACCTCTCCAGCACCCTCCCCTTCCCTCACCCACCCCAGCCAGGCCTCCCTGCTCCAAGCCTTTCCACTGCCTGTCACCCAACTTCTCTCCTTGATACTTCAAAAACCACAGAATGTACAAGCTGTCATGGACATCGGAGACCCTCTCACCCCACTGTCCTTCCCCCACCTTTGTATAATAAGGGCAATAAACAGACCCCACCCAGAGGAGGAGCAGTGCCTTGCTCAAGAACACCAGCTCCTTGGCAGAGCAGCTGGCCCACTGTGCCCCACTGGCCACCCAGGCCCCTGCCTGTACAGAATCTGCATTTGCATTACCTGGGCCCTTGGGCGGGCAAGCTGGGACACCAGCCCCCTCCTCCTCCTCCTCTTCTTCCTCCTCCTCCTCCTCCTCAGCCCCCTGGACCCCCAGGCCCTCGGCCTCTCCGCAGGCCCCCAGCCCCAGGTGTGCATCCCAGCTGTTGCTGATGACTTCCTTCTCCCGGGGACTCCAATGCAAGGAGTAGGGGTGCTTTTGGCGGATGTGGCGCTTGATGGTGCTGAGCTTGAGGGTGGCCAGGGAGCTGCCGCACACCATGCACACCATGCCGTGCCGGGCAGGGTTGAAGTCCATCAGGTACTCCAGCCGCCAGTGGTCGTGGTAGTAGCGCCGGTGGTCACGGCCAGGGATGCGGCTCTTTCCAGGCCTCGAGGCCCGGGCCTCACAGTGGTCTGAATATTTCCTGCCTGAAGATGCTGGTCCCCTGGCCCTGGAGGAGGGCAGGGGGGCACTCCCCCAGGACCCCAAGGCACCCCCTTCCAGCTGAAGATCTTGCCCTGAAGAAGGGGAAAGGGAGACAGTTTTTCAATCTCTGATTTCCAGGGAAAGAGGCGAGGGCTTTGATGGTGAGCCCTGAGAAAGGGAGCTGGGGGAGGGGGTGTTCCGGGGCAGGAAAGGGACGGTAACAGCAATAAAAGGGATGGTAGGAGAAGTGGGAGCCAAAACATTAGCCCTTTACAAAGGGCAAGGACCCTTTAAGAGGAGATCAAGAACAAAAGGACGCAGGGCACTGTGGAAATAGCTCTGACTTTTTAAAAAATAAGGTGAGGGCCAAGGAGCCAACCAGCTCTGTAAGGTGCCCTTTCTGGACAAGAGCCGTAGGGAGAACGCCAGGAGAGCAGCAGGCCAGGGCGGTTCCAGCTGGAGCAGAGCAGGCAGTGGGGCCAGACAAACAAAGGGGGCATCTGTCTGCAGCCAGGGCTGCACATGGGACCCACCCGCCTGGGGCCCCCGCCAGGAGGGCCCCACCCACAGGTCTTCTCCCTTTTTCCAGTAATGCTTCAAATACAGCTTCCTGAGACTCCCATTTTGGGGATGGGCTAGGCATTGTCAGTTCCCCAAATCTAGGCCCCCACATGGGAGGGATCCCCAAGACAAAGCTGCCAACATCTCCAGGGAAAGGAGTTTCTGAGACTGAAACTTCTCCAGATTCTGGAGGAGCCAATGACCCTGTAAAGGGATGGCAGGAGGGCCACCAGAGTGACAACTAATGACACTGCGGCAGGGAGTGGCCACCATCCACTGAAGCCCATTAAGTCTTTCTGGGGCTTTATTTGCTGCTCTGGCAGGGAGCCGGCCACTGCCCAGCAGTCAGAAGGGCGGGCACTGGAGAGGCCCCACTAACCCAATGGTGTTCCCTGTGCCAGACACCCACTCAGAGCAGTCCCCTACCCTCCCTACAGTTCCCACCCCTCTTGATTTAGAAAAATGGTCTCCTGGGCACACAGGCAGGTTCTGGTCATTCTCCCAGTGGAGAATCACAGGGTTGGGAAAACAAAAGACAGGATCAGAAAGGGCTCCTGTCACCCTTGTGGAAGTTTTTTTGTTTGTTTTAGTTTTTATTTAAGTAGATCCATAGAATCCACTGGCTTCGGAGTCATAGGCCTGGGTTCAAGTCCTGGCTTCACTGGTAACTTGCTCTGTGACCTTTGATAGGTCATGTCCGCCCTCTGGGCCTGAGCTTCTTTGTCTGCAACGACACTGGCTAGCTGGCTGGTCTCTAAGCATCCTTCCAGCGCTGGATCCAGGCTAGTCTAAGGTGGATTGGCCCTTTAAGAGCCGAAAAAGGGGGAGGAGCCGAGGTTCTTTAAAAACAAAAGGGGATGGGGCGTTTCTGGGAGGGGAGAGACCGGGAGGGGAGCCTGGAGATTCGGGCAGAGTCTCCCTGGCCTGGAGGAAACCTTCAAGGGTCTTAAGGCGTGACCCTGCAGCCGGGAAATGAGTCAACAGTCTCCTTTGAGAGCGAACGAGGAGGACTGGTTGGTTCCGCTAGAGCTGACAAATTAGGGCAAAAAAAAATTCTGAAAAGAAGGGAAGGGAGAATGCACCGGCCGGAGGGGTGCCTGCCTTTGTGGGCGAACCTATCGCTTTAAAAACTGCCCGCGGTGGGAAAAGATGGTGTGGGCCCCCGGGGCGCAAGCGATGCACTTTCCTAGGGAGAATGTGGGAGAAAAGAAAAAGGGTGCATGTCTCTCACAAGGCCACGAGACGAGAGGAGCAGCCCGATTTAAAACAGCAGAGTTCGGAGCTGAGCTCAGCTCCGCTGGGGAAAAGCCCCCGAAGGGGACCCAGGGTCTGGGCGGACTTTTGAGAGAAAGCCCGATTAGGGAGACCACCTGGGAGTCTGAAAGAGAAAGGGGCGGGGGCCGCAAGTCCAGCCTCGCTCCGTGGCGCCCTGCCCTGTGGGGCCCCTCGGGCCTGGCCCCCAAGGCGGGGCGCTGCGGGCGGCCGCGGGGCCCTTTAAGGGGGAGGCGAGCCGCCCGAGCCCCGCCGGCCGACCCCGGGAGCTGGGCGGGGGGCTCCCCCGCCAGCCCTGCAGCCGCGCTCCGCGCCCACCAGGTGGCGCCCCCGGCCGCCCTGCCCGCGTCCCCCGCTTTGTTCGGCGGCGGAGAGGGGCCCCGAGCCGCAGCCCTCCCTTCCCCCACGCCGGGGCCCCCGCCCGGGCCGCCGGCCCCAGCTCTTACCGCCTTCGTCTTCCTCTGGCTCCGCGCTGCCGCTCGATCCGGCGGGCGGCAGCCGTCGGCCCCGTGCCGAGGCCACTGCTGGCCCGGGGCCGCCCCTGCCGCCGCTGCTCCGGCTCCGGTGGTCCCCGCCGGGCTCCATGCGCTGCGCTGCGGAGCGGGGCCCCGGGGCGGCGGGGCGCGGGGCCGCGGGGCCGGCGGCAGCCCGCGCGGAGCGCTCGCTGCGCGGGGCCCCGGGGCGCGGGGCGCATGCACGGGGCGGCCGGCCGCACGGACGGCAGACTGCTCGCTCGGCGGCGCGGGCTGGACCGGGGTGGGGATTCCTGTCTGGGGCCCCTGGGGCTCCTTTAAGGGCTCCTGGGTAAATTTAAAGGGGCCGCGCGCTATTTCCTCCTGCCAGCTCGCGGGGGGCTGGGGGGAAAGGCGGGAGGCAACGAGCCCAGCCGAGGCTCAGCAGCCGGCGCCCGCTCCGGACGCTAGGGGCACGGACCTCGCCGCCCCCGCGGGCCCGCACCGCCGCCTGCGGGGCTCCGGTCCCGGCTCCCAAAGGGTCACTGAGGTGGCGAGGGGCGCCCGCGTCCGCTGCGACGCGCTTCCACCCGGGCTCGGCTCGCGGCCACCGCCCCCTCGGGGCATCTCAGCGCCGGGAGCGCCCGCTGAGGAGGCCGGGGTCCCTGCCCGGGGCTGCCTCCCGCCGCGCAAGCGGGTCGCGAGCTCCGTGCGGGCCCCGGAGCGGCCGTTACTGGCAGGGGCCCCAGATGGCTGCGGCCCCGCCGAGAGGGTGGAGCCGTGGGGGCGGCCGCGCCCCCTCCCGCGGGAGCCGCCCGGGAGCGCTGAGAGCTCGGGCTTCTCATGGGAGGGGCGGACAAGCGAGGCTCCCCCGAGCCAGCCAGGGGTGGGGGCGGCGGCCGCAGTGACTCGGGCTGGGGAGAGGGGCGCACAGCAGACCCGCAGAGAGCCGGCTGCGCCGGGGCCCGACCCTGCGGGGCGGAGGTGGCCCCAGGATGGAAGCCGGGAGGAGAGGGCGTGCGCGGCGGTGACTCAGGATCCTGCCCCCGCAGGCCTGGGGGTGCCTGACGAGGCCCTTGACGCAGCCCCAGACCCCCGGCCCGGCCCTAGGAAGCGAAAAATGCTGGCCCCGGGCGGGGTGTCGGGCACCTGGGGAGGCGCGTTACCACGGCTCGGAAGCGCTGGGTGGACCCTGGCTGCGGGTCCCGGGGCGCCCCCGGTCCCCCAGCTCCGGAGAAGCGGAGCGCAGGGACCCGGAGAGGCAGCCGGGGCGCAGCAGCCTGGGGTCCTCCTGCAAGGACCGGCGGGAGGAGCAGGTGCTCGCTTTGCCTGAGGTTGGGCGCCCACAACAAAGGCGATTCCTGGAGATCCAAATTACAGGGTGCGGGAGGCCTGCAGGGTCTTCTTATCTGGAGGCGGGTTTTGTTCCCTGCACTGGCGAGTTACCCAGCGGTCGCCGATGGCAATTCGTCCGCTTGTCACCACCTACTGTGTGCCCGCATGCTTTCAGACGCTGGACACACAGCACTGAAGAAAATGGGCAAGACTGATACTGCCTGTGACTTTCCTTCTCAGAGGCACCCACAGCCTCTGAAAAGGAAACCGCTCCAGCCTTTCGGGAGCCATGGGAATTAAATTACTTGGAACACAGGAAACCTCTCCCCGAAGTGCTTATGAGGAGGGGACAAGAACTAAGATTTCTTAAGTGCCTCTGGGCTCTGTCGCCGCGGAGATGTCCCGTCTCTTCCTCAGCCCCCATGTTGACGTGCTTGAGACTCCACCTTGGGTAAACTGAGTCTCCGTTTCACAGCTCTTCTCTCTTCGCGGCAGGCCCTGCGCTCAGGGAGGGGGGGGGTTGCACTTCCTCTCACCCACTGGGGTCAGAGGCCCTGATGCTGATGGGTGCCACGCAGGGCCCTGAGATGGGAGATTCCTTCATTCATTATGTCCCTCATTTGTGCCAGGCCCGGGAACACAAAGGGAAAGTGAGACAGAGACCTGGGCTTCACGCACTTCTAAGTAGTATGGTTTAAAAAAAAAAGAAGAAGAAGAAAGAAAGAAAAGAAAGGAAAAGAAGCTAAAAGAGCCTAATGTCCTAAAATGAAAGAAGCCTGTTCTTCTGGGGCCAAGGGCCCTTGTGCTTTATTCTAGTTTAGTTGCTCACTCCACAGAGAACCAATGCTGAGGGCCAGCCTCTGTGAGACTCTGGTGTCTGTCCTGCCAGTGCTCTGTGTGTATAAAAAGGGTAATTTTGTTACCAGAAGAAAGGTATCAAAGCCACCTGGAGCCACCTTCAACAACCTCTGCCCTCCCCTTCCCACCCACATTCTGCACGACCTCAGGAACGGCTGCACGCTTGACAGTTCTAAAAGTTTCCCACTCACTACTTGATCCCCGCAGCAGCCCCGTGAAGCTGGAACTTTGTTGTCGGGAGGAAGAAATGGAGACTCAGAGAGTCAAGAGCCTTGCGCAAGGCCATTCATTTATTTCTGCACTTCTTTTCTTGTTCAGAAAGCAGTCATAAGTGATGAGAACAGGGCTGGGGGTGCAGAGACTTAAGAATAACATAATGCAGTGGGGGGTACCCCCCAACCCCACTGGGGGAAGGGGAAACCAATGGCAGTGAGTCAGGGCCACATTCTCACTTTCTCAGGCCTTAGGTGCTTTTGTCTTCATGAGGTATCTTCCTCTATTTAAAAAAAAAAAATAAAAATTTAAATAATTCAGTAGATTTTCATGGGCCCTATGCATTTATTTTTTTGATGTGAGAAAAAAATTGTCTTTGATCCTTACATTTTTTTTCATCTAATGTTAAAATAAAACATTTTCATGAGCCCCTAAAAGTACCTTGCACTCTAGGCACCAGTGCCTCGGTGCCCTGGGTCCCTGGCACTGATTGCAGTAGAGGGTGATAAGCACCAAGGAAAAGGGAAGCCCCAGGAAGGGTCACCCAACTGGGGAAGACTTCCTAAGGAGGGCATTGTTTAAACCAAGACTAGAAAGACCAGGGTATTGCCAGAAGGAGAAAGGGAACAAGGGTTTCCTGGCAGAGGCTGGGAAAATTCTGGATGAAGGAGGGTTGCAGGTGGGAGAGGGAGAAGAGGAAATAGAAATTGGCAGGGACTAGAGCCTTAGGTGCCACATGGAGAGTCTCAGTTTGTCCTGAAGGCACTGGGAATGCTGGGAATTGTGGACAATTATGGAGGCAGCTGGGAGAACGCTGGGGAGAGGGACAGCAACAAAGACCCATGTCAAGGCAGCAGCCCCAGGGCCAATGGAGAGGAGGCAAAAGATTTGAGCAGGGCCACAGCACATCATGGTGTAAACTTCACTGCATTGAGGAGGAAGAGAAGGAAGATGTGGTGGCAACTGGAGGATGAATACCAGCTGAGTGAGGAGGAGGAGAAGGAGGAGGAGGAGGCAACTGGAGGATGAATACCAGCTGAGTGAAGAGAAGGAGGAGGAGGAGGGGAAGAAGGAGAAGGAGGAGGGCAAGAAGGAGGAGGAGGAAGGGGAGGCAACTGGAGGATGAATACCAGCAAAGCCAGGAAAAAGGATACCTCTTCTCACCAAGGGGCTATTTCTTACCTAAGTGATATACCTAAAAGTTGCTTATGCCTGGGGCAGGGGTCAGGAGTGTTGAGGGCTAGTAGTGGTTCTAGCTTGAGCATATCAAGAAGATAGAATTACAGGACGTGGTGTCTGCTTGAATGTGATGATCCGGGAAAGGCCCTGCTAACTCCCAAGTATCTGGATTGAGAGGATGGGGCTATAAAAAGAAAAGTAGATTTGGAAGTAGAAAATGAGGTTACAGGCCGGGCGCAGTGGCTCACACCTATTACAGCACTTTGGGAGGCTGAGGTGGGTGGATCACCTGAGGTTGGGAGTTCGAGACCAGCCTGACCAACATAGTGAAACCCCATCTCTACTAAAAATACAAAAATTAGCTGGGTGTGGTGGCGCGGGCCTGTAATCCCAGCTGCTCGGGAGGCTGAGGCAGGAGAATCACTCGAACCTGGGAGGTGGAGGTTGCAGTGAGCTGCGATTGTGCCATTAGCCTGGGCAACAAGAGTGAAACTCAGTCTCAAAAAAAAAAAAAAAAGAAAAAGAAAATGAGGTCACAACCTGAGAACTTTGGAGCCCATTTCAAACCCAGAACTCCTGATTTTTACACCTTACCTCTTCCATTCTCTAACTCAGATTCACTTAGTCCCCTGTGTGGTGTCTCCAGCCAGCCCTAGAACTTCTAAGGTTATTGGTCCCAGCCTTCAAGGGCCAGCGTCCCCCAGTGGGGCAGCCTTCTCCTAGTGCTTCAGTGGCTCCTTGGGCAGGTCCCGTTAAAAGAAGGGCCACTGACAACAAAAACAGAGGAACTGTGAATTGTGTTCCCAAAGGAAGGTTTTGAAGGAGGTAAAACATTAACCTCCCTAGACCCAACTTTGTGACAAATTCTGGATTCTACTTTTCAGGATATCTCAGAACTAAAAAAAAACAAATCCTGGTTCTAAAAGTAGCCTTCAACATTCTCCAGAGAGCAGACCCAAACTCCTTCAAAAAACTAAGATCGGTCATATAGGCTGTAATGTTAAAGGAACTTTCTATGTAGATTGTAAATTAAATCATCCCTTGTAAAATCCCAAAGGAATTTCAAACTTAAGGATTATATCCAGGTCTAAGCCAAAACCTTGAGCTTTGAATGTGTGTGTTGAGGGGAGAGAGTGTGGAATTTTATTTAATTTAATTAATTAATTAATTTTTTTGAGATGGAGTTTTGCTCTTGTCGCTCAGGCTGGAGTTCAATGGCTCACTGCAACCTCTGCCTCCCGGGTTCAAGCGATTCTCCTGCCTCAGCCTCCCGAGTAGCTGGGATTACAGGCGTCCGCTACCACACCCAGCTAATTTTTGTATTTTTAGTAGAGACGGGGTTTCACCATGTTGGCCAGGCTGGTCTCGAACTCCTGACTTCAGGTGATCTGCCCTCCTTGGCCCCCCAGAGTGCTGGGATTACAGGCGTGAGCAACCGCGCCTGGCCTAATTTTTGTATTTTTAATAGAGACGGGGTTTCACCATCTTGGCCAGGCTGGTATTGAATTCCTGACCTCGTGATCCACCTGTCTCGGCCTCCCAAAGTGCTGGGATTACAGGCGTGAGCCACTGCCCCTGACCTAATGTTTGTATTTTTGCAGACATGAGGTGTCACCATGTTGCCCATGCTGGTCTCAAATTCCTGAGCTCAGGCGATCCTCCCACCTCGACCTCCCAAAGTTCTGGGATTACAAACATGAGCCACTACGCCCGGCTTCTTTCTTTTTAAAATTGTAAGAACACTTAACATGAAATCTATCCTCTAAACAAGCTTTTAAATGTACAGTGCACTATTGTTGACCATAGGCACTAGGTTCTACAGCAGATCTCTAGAGCCTATTCATCTTATTTAACTAAAACTTTATGCTCATTGGCCAGGCGCAGTAGATCACGCCCATAATCCCAGCACTTTGGGAGGCTAAAAAGGGCGGATCAACTGAGATCAGGAGTTTGAGACGAGGCTGACCAACATGGTGAAACCCCCGTCTCTACTAAAAATACAAAAATTAGCCAGGCATGGTGGCACACGCCTGTAGTCCCAGCTACCCAGGAAGCTGAGGCAGGACAATCGCTTGAACCCGGGAGGCAGAGGTTACAGTGAGCCAAGATTGTGCCAATGCACTCCAGCCTAGGTAACAGAATGAGACTCCGTCTCAAAAAAAAAAAAAAAACTAGGCCGGGCGCAGTGGCTCACGCCTGTAATCCCAGCATTTTGGGAGGCCGAGGTGGGCGGATCACAAGGTCAGGAGATCGAGACCATCCTGGCTAACATGATGAAACCCCGTCTCTACTAAAAATACAAAAAATTAGCTGGGCGTGGTGGCGGGCGCCTGTAGTCCCAGCTACTCGGGAGGCTGAGGCAGGAAAATGGCGTGAACCTGGGAGGCAGAGCTTGCAGTGAGCCGAGATCGTGCCACTGCACTCCAGCCTGGGCGACAGAGCCAGACTCCGTCTCAAAAACAAAAAAACCTCTATGTTCATTGATTAGTAACCCCTCTTTCCTCCTTTCCCCAGCCCCTATCAACCACCCTTCCACAGTTTGATTCTATGAATTTGAATTAAAAAAAAAATTTTTTTTAGATTCAGGATCTTGCTGTGTTATCCAGGCTGGAGTGCCATGGCACAATCATAGCTCTCTGTAACCTCGAATTCCTGGTCTCAAGGGATTCTTCCGCCTTAGCCTCCCAAATAACTAGGACTACAGGCACCCACTACCACACCTGGCTAATTTTTAAATTTTTTTGTTGAGATGGGTGTCTCCTCGCTATCTTGCCCAGGCTGGTTTCGAACCCCCTGCCTCAAGCAATCCTCCTGCCTCAGCCTCCCAAAGTGTTGGGATTACAGTTGTGAGCCACATGCCCAGTCAAATTTGACTATTTTAGAAACTTCATGTCACTGAAATCATGCAGTGTTTGTCTTTCTGTGACTGGCTTATTTCACTTAGCATAATTTCCTCAAGGTTCATCCATGTTGTCACATGTTGAAGAATTTCCTTCTATTTTAAGGCTGGATAAGATTCCATTGTATGTATACAAAGCATTTTCTTCATTCATCTGTTGGTGGACATTTAGTCTGTCTCCACATCTTGACTATTATGAATAAACATAGAAGTGCTAATATATCTCTGAGATCTTATTTGAAGTCTTCTGGATAAATGCCCAGAAATGAGATTTACAGTGGCTATACCATTTCTCATTCCTAACCAACAGTGTGCAAGGGTTCCGATTTCCCCACATCCGTATGAACAGTGATTGCCCTGTACAGCGAAGCACTCTGAATGCCTCAGCTATGCAAACCATTTACTGGGGTGACTTGATCAATGAGGAAATACAGGATAGCCGGCTGGGAGTGGTAGCTCATGCCTGTAATAATCCCAGCACTTTGGGATGCTGAGGCAGGTGGATCACCTGAGGTCAGGAGTTTGAGACCAGCCTGACCAACATGGTGAAACCCCGTCTCTACTAAAAATTAGCTGGGCATGGTGGCTGGCACCTGTAATCCCAGCTACTCAGGAAGCTGAGGCAGGAGAATGGCTTGAACCTGGGAGGCGGAGGTTGCAATGAACCGAGATCACACCATTGCACTCCAACCTGGGCTACGGAGCGAGACTCCATCTCAAAAAAAAAAAAAAAAAAAAAAACACAGGATAGTCTTCTTGGCCATACCTGTTGGTGCCAATGGAAGGATAATTCTTAGGGCCAGGGCACAAGTGTCCTGAGTTCCCCCTGCCAGTGTGGAAAACCACAGATGCACTGGATGGTGCTCCTCAGAGCCAGCCTTGGATGCTGGCTGCTGCTGGCTCCCCAATTCCTGGTTTTGGGGACCTCTAAGATGGCCCCAATGTCCTAACCCGTCCACCCCACTAAAGAGGGACAGTCCCATAATGGTCCAACTCTTTGACAAGACCATGAGCAGGGATGAAGAACAAGGGGTAGTTGACCAACAAGGCCTTCATTCCTGTCCCTCTTTATTTAAAAAAAAAACATAGACACAGAGTCTCCCTATGTTGTCAAGGCTGGTCTCGAACTCCTGGGCTCAAGTGATTCTCCAGCCTTGGCCTCTGATATGGTTTGGCTGCGTCCCCACCCAAATCTCACCTTAAATTATAATAATTCCCACATGTGGAGGGTGAGGCCAGGTGGAGATAATTGAATCATGGGGGCAGTTTCCCCAATATTGTTCTTGTGGTAGTGAATAAGTCTCACAAGATCTGATGGTTTTATAAATGGGAGTTACTCTGCACAAGCTCTCTTGTCTGCCACCATGTAAGACATGACTTTGCTCCTTATTCCCCTTCTGCCATGATTTTGAGGCATCCCCAGCCATGTGGAACTGTGAGTCAATTAAACTTCTTTCCTTTATAAATTACCCAGTATTGGGTATGTCTTTATGAACAGCATGAGAACGGACTAATACAGCCTCCCAAAGTGCCGGGACTACAGGTATGAGCCACCACACCCAGCCTGTCCCTCTTTAAATGTGTCAAAAGTGTAAATTTTGTATTTCTGTCTCCTTTCCATAACCTCAGAGTATTCCAGTGGCTGCTTACTGTTTTATCAATCCCCTCAGACTGAGTCAGCACCCTTTTTTTTTTTTTTTTTTTTGGAGACAGGGTCTCACTCTGTCGCCCAGGCTACTAGAGTGCAGTGGCACAATCTCAGCTCACTGCAACCTTTACCTCCTGGGTTCAAGCAATTCTCCTGCCTCAGCCTCCCGAGTAGCTGGGACTACAGGCGTGTGCCACCACGCCTGGCTAATTTTTTGAATTTTTAGTAGAGTTGGGGTTTCACCACATTGGCCAGGCTGGTCTTGAACTCCTGACCTCAAGTGATCCGCCTGCCTCGGCCTCCCAAAGTGCTGGGATTACAGGCATGAGCCACTGTACCCAGCCAAATCAGCACACTTTTGATAATAAATGATTAAAAATAAAAATAAAAATAAAACTGGCTTAAAAGTTTAAAGCAGGAGAGGGTGTATTGGTTCATGGGACTGAAAATTAAAAAATGATCTTCAGATGTGGCTCGATGCAAGGTTCAAGCAGTGTCCCGGTGATCTTAATGTCTGTCTGTCTGTCTCTCTCCATCTTTACCCTGCTCCCCTGTTTGTTGGCTGTCCTTTTGGAAAGGTCTTTCTACAGGATGACCCCAGCACCTCCAGACTCACAGCCTGACAACTGTAAGGCTCACAGAAAAGAAAGAGATCTTCTGTCCTCCAACAATGTGAACAAAGTCCCAGGTCTAAATCTCACTGGATCACATTGGATCATGAGCCTGTCCTTCAATGAGTTACTGAAACTAAACTCACGGGATATGCCATTCACTTAAGCCTGGGTCAGAGGCCCGCTCCTGGAGGAGTCAGCACTCCCAACCATGTGGACTAAGGGTGCTCGCTATAAAGAAAAACTGGATGGAGTTAACACAAGAAGTAATGCTGAACAGCAGAAACAACAGAAGTCTAGTCACTCATGTTGAGAACATATTGCCATTCCAATTAATAGCAAGACACAGTAACAGGAGTGAGGCACATCTTAGGGGTTGGCCCTTCCATTCTATCCCTTCACAGCCCTGTAGGAAATGGCTCTCCTCTGCTCTCTGCCCAGCTCTCCAAGGGCTGTCCCCAAGATCAATCCCTTCCGACCCAGAATGGGGCCCACAGCAGTCACCTTTCCTCCAAACTTTCCAGCCCAAAAGCCTATAGTTGCCTACCCAGTAAGAGTGGTCACTCTGACCCATGAAAGACCAGTCAGATCTCTCTCCTGACATTCTTTTTGGGGGATTTCATAGACAGCCAAATGATCTCTGAGACTGACTTGAAACTGCACAAATCTATCATGAAGAATAGAAGCAAGAGGCCGGGCGTGGTGTAATCCCAGCACTTTGGGAGGCAGAGGCGGGTGGATTACAAGGTCAGGAGATCAAGACCATCCTGACTAACACGATGAAACCCCGTCTCTACTAAAAATACAAAAAAATTAGCTGGGTGTGGTGGTGGGCGCCTGTAGTCCCAGCTGTTGGGGAGGCTGAGGCAGGAGAATGGCGTGAACCCGGGAGGCGGAGCTTGCAGTGAGTTGAGATTGCGCCACTGCACTCCAGCCTGGGCGACAGAATGAGACTCTGTCTCAAAAAAAAAAAAAAAAAAAAAGGCTTTGGTCTTTATACTAAGAGCGATGGGAGGTAACTGAAGAGTGTGTGTGTGTGCGTGTGTGTGTGTGCGCGCGTGTGTGCGCACGGGTGCATGTGTGTGTGTGTGTGTGTGTGTAGAGATTACCAGATTTTTATTTTGATAGAATAACTGTGGAAATATATTTCAAGGGGACAAAGAGTAGAGGCAGGAAGACTGATTAGAAGGCTATCGAATTGGACTATCAGAGCAAGAGAGGGTGCCAGGAATAGACAGTGGAGAAGGAAATGCAGAAAGAAGCAGATTTCAGAGTTACTGAGGAAGGAAGTTTAACAGAATAGGGGATGGACTAGGGGAGAAAAGGGGGTTCCAAGGATGAGAATGAAGTTTTGAGTTTGTATGAAAAGAAAGATAGTATTGCTACTCATTGAACTGACGGACAGTAGAAGAGAAGTGGGCTTGGAGGAAGGGTGTATCAGCTTGAGTAACAGATAGGGTGTATGTGTTACATTTGGCTGCAAGTAACAGAGGACAGAGGCTAAAATATAAAGCTCTTTGTTGTTTATGTAAGAAGTCCAGGGGTTGGAGGTCCCAGACTTAGTTCAAATTCTTCCCACTCTTCAGCTCCATCATTTTTAGCTGGCTTTTAACTCTTGTGTTTGTTATCTCACGATCAAAAGCTGTATACCACAGCTCCAAATATGTGCTCATACCAGCATTCCAAGGAAGAAGAAAGAGACAATGGCAAAAGTTCTCTCCTCCAGAGGCTCTGTCTTTTATCTGGGAATCAAACTCTTCCCTAGAAACTCCCCAGGAAATTTTCCCTTACCTCTCATTGGCCAGAACTGGTTGCATAGTCGTCTCTGGCTACAAAGGAAGCTAGGAATATTTGTATTCAGCATTTGGCAACAGGAAAAGCAATTATCATTGGTAGTTTAACCATAATTCATCCCCCGGGGTTGCGGGGGGAGCCTGTATTCCTAAAAATCAAGGGATTTCCACCTACTTCCTGTACCAAGCAGACATATATTGGCAGGATACAGGAGCTGAGAAGGCTGGTGGGTCACAATGAACTGAGCATACATAGGTACACTATCATTTGTGCATATCATCTCCATTTCTTTCTGGAAACACCAGCTTCATTTTTCCTTCTGGAATGATACCTCTTCTCACACTCAAACTAAGTGGTTTGGGTATAGCTGATTTCATCCCCCACACTGAGTTGACATATGACCCAGGTAGGGTTACCAGATAAAACACAGGATGCATACTTGGGAATACTAATCCAAAAAAATTTATTCATTGTGTATCTGAAATTCAAATGTCCTGTGTTTTTATGTGCTAAATCTGGCAACTCCACATCCAGGCCTATTAATAGGACACTAGATTGATTTGGAAAAGGCCATGAGTCCTAAGGTAGGCTGAGGAGAGTCATCCTTTGGACATCTGCTGGAGCTCTCTGGAAAGAGCCTGTCTCATTCTACTGGGGTTGCAAAGCTAGCAGAACATATGATCAGCTGCAGATATGTGCCCATGACCCAAATCTGGTCCATCAGAATACTATTTTCCCCAATTACAATGTTTGACTGATAGCTGGGCATATAACCCAACCCAAGCCAAGTCAGCAAGACTTGACCATGGAGCTGATGACGGAATTATTGGGCAGGAGAAATCTCTGTCCACGGGAGTTGCTGAGCTTGAGGAATGTAAGCCTGAAGCTGCTGGCAGATATCTCACCCCTGTGAGAGGAGGGTAGGCCTAAGAGTGAAGTCAGAAGAGAGAAAACCAGAAGCAAGAGATGGAAAGACAGACATCGAGTCTTCTCAATATCATTTTACCCTGAAGTCACCCTGACCCTGGACTTACTGGCTAATTGAGCCAATAACTTTCCATAATGGCTTAAGCCAGTTTCGGTTGGGGTTCTGGCACTTGCCACCAAGATAGTCCTGATTAGGGAAGATCCCAGGTTCAATTTTACACGCAGTAAATTTGAGATACCTCAGAGTGGAGACATCAAGTTGGCTGATGCAAATGTGGGTCTAATCTAGAGGTTTAAATTGGTAACTCTCCTTTGTATAGATGGAAAGTGAATTCCCCGTGCAAAAGCAGAAGATGGGTCTTCATTGAACATTTGATGAATAAATGAATGAAGGCATAAACAAATGAATACAACAGTCTGATTATTCCTTGGTAGCCATTTAAATCAGAAGTGCTGGCTAGGCATGGTGGCTCAACCTGTAATCCCAGCACTTTGGGAGGCCAAGGCAGGTGGATCATTTGAGGTCAGGAGTTTGAGACCAACCAGGACAACATAGTGAAACCCTGTCTCCACTAAAAATATGAAAATTATCTGGGCACAGTGGTGCGCGCCTGTAGTCCCACTACTCGGGAGGCTGAGGCAGGAGAATCGCTTGAACCTGGGAGGCGAACGTTGAAGTGAGCCGAGATCGCACCACTCTACTCTAGCCTGGGTGACAGAGCAAGACTCGGTCTCAAAAAAAAAAAAAAAAAAAAATCAACAACCAGAAGTGCTGACAAGTCCAAGTAGATGAGATAAATAGAATGAATACAGCTCAGGAAATCATTAGTGAACTGGCAGACCAACTTGAGTAACTTTCCCAGAAAGAAACAAAATACAAAAAATAGGAAAATATAAAATAAAAACTATAAGATGCAGAGGGTACAAGTAGAAGTAAAAATACCCAGATAATAAGATTTCAGAAAGACACACATAAAAATGAATAGAAAGGCTGGGCGCGGTGGCTCATGCCTGTAATCCCAGCACTTTGGGAGGCCAACGTGAGTGGATCACCTGAGGTCAGGAGTTTCAGACCAGTCTGACCAACATGGCGAAACCCCGTCTCTACTAAAAATACAAAAAAATTAGCCAGGCGTAGTGGCGGACACCTGTAATCCCAGCTACTTGGGAAGCTGAGGCGGGAGAATCACTTGAACTGGGGAGATGGAGGTTGCAGTGAGCCGAGATTGCACTACTGCACTCTAGCCTGGGTGACAGAGCAAGACTCCGTCTCAAAAAAAAAAAAAAAAAAATTGAAGAAATAACATGGCTGGGCATGGTGGCTCACACCTGTAATCCCAGCAGTTTGGGAGGCAGAGGCAGGTGGATCAACTGAGTCGGCAGTTCGAGACAAGCCTGGCCAACGTGGTGAAACCCTGTCTCCTAAAAATACAAAAATTGGCCGGGCCTGGTGGTGCATGCCTGTAATCCCAGTTACTCGGGAGGCTCAGGCAGGAAAATCGCTTGAACCCAGGAGGTAGGGGTTGCAGTGAGCCGAGATCGCACCATTGCACCCCAGCCTGGGCAACAAGAGTGAAACTCTGTCTCAAAAAAAATTTTTTTTGAAGAAATAATAAAAATAAAATGTATTACAATTTAGGAAAAGATCAAAAAGACTTCTGTTTCCTTTGAGGATATAGAAGTTTTTAGCAGGCCAGTGATCCCATTACAAAACAAAAAAATTTTAATTGCAAAAATCATCTTTTTTTTTTTTTTTTTGAGACAGAGTCTCACACTGTTGCCCAGGCTGGAGTGCAGTGGTATGATCTAGGCTCACTGCAGCCTCCACCTCCCAGGTTTAAGCAATTCTCGTGCCTCAGCCTCTGGAGTAGCTGGGATTACAAGTGCCTGCTATCATGCCTGGCTAATTTTTTGTATTTCTAGTAGAAACAGGGTTTCACTATGTTGGTCAGGCTGGTCTGGAACGCCTGACCTCATGATCCACCTGCCTCGGCCTCCCAAAGTGCTGGGATTACAGGCGTGAGCCACCGCACCTGGCCACAAAAAAAAAAATCATCTTTTTTAAAGACAGTAGAGAGCTGTGAACACAACGAGAATGAAATGAATTAAAATTTTTTTTTTAATTTTTTCAGACAGAGTCTCACTCTGCCACCCAGGTTGGGGTGCAGTGGTATCATCTCGGCTCATTGCAACCTCCGTCTCCCAGGTTCAAGCGATTCTCCTGCCTCAGCCTCCCTAGTAGCTGGGATTACAGACGTGTGCCACCACACTTGGCTAATTTTTGTATTTTTAGTAGAGATGGGGTTTCGCCATGTTGGCCAGGCTGGTCTCGAACTCCTGACCTCAGGTGATCCACCCAACTCGGCCTTCCAAAGTGCTGGGATTACAGGCGTGAGCCACTGTGCCTGACCTTTAAAATGTTTTTTTAAATCCCCTCAAAAAAAAAAATTCCAGAATGAATGAGCTGACCATCATTGGTCAAATTTTTTTCCTGGAGGCAATTCCCCCATTCTAGGCATAAAAGCTTAGTCCAGGCAAAGGGACTCTCCTGGTGAGAAGAGAAACCAGCAGAGCTTTTGGTGGTCATGAGGCACTGGAAGCTCCTAGAAGCTCCTCAAAGGCAGAATGAAATCTTCTGCAGCCTCATAGTGTTCAGTAGACAAAGTCCCAAACATAGGACATTTGCCAGATTTTGAAGATACAATGGTCAGGAGGCAAAAGAGTGAGGCTCAAAACCTCTAAAAGGCAGAGGCTGAGTGAGGTGACTCACACCAGCAGTCGCAGCACTTGGGGAGGCTGAAGCAGGAGAACCACTTGAAGCCAGAGTCTGAGACCATCCTGGGCAGCATAGCAAGACCCCATCTGTACAAAACAATTTTAAAAAATTATCTGGGCATGGCAGTGTATGCCTATAGGCCTGGCTACTCGGGAGACTGAGGTATGAGGATCAACGGGGCCCAGGAGTTGGAGATTGCAGTAAGTTATGTTCATACCACTGTACTTCAGCCTGACTCACAGCACAAGACTTTGTCTCTAATAAATAAAAATAGGAGGCTAAGACAGGAGAATCGCTTGAACCTGGGAGGTGGAGGTTGCAGTGAGCCGAGATTGTGCTACTGCACTCCAGCCTGGGCGACAGAGGGAGACTCCATCTCAAAAATAAATAAATAAATAAACAAATAAAAATAAATAAATAAACAACAGAACAAAATCTCCCACAGCTTATAAGCTGAAGAGACAGACACCTTCCAGGCTCCCCTTCAAAAGCCCAGGAGGATCATGGCTGTGGAACAGGGATAAGAGAGGTAGCCAGACTCATCCTAAATCCAGCTCAGTTCCTGACTGTATTGAGGTGATCAATTCCTAACTTTATTAACCTAAAAGAGTAAAAGTAGAACACTCTCCAGTGGAAGATAAAATCTTCTGTATGAAAGATAATGGTTCTTTGGATCAGGCATGTAAGAAGCTTGGAAGTTGTCACTCCATCCTGTTAATAAGTAAAAAGCTAAACAAGCTGAAAAATCAACAACGCTTCTTAGATCCATAAGAGAAATGGAGTCACAGGGCAAACCACTGTCTTCAAAATTGGAGACACAGACAGGTGAATACAGAGAATCACCATTTACCCAAGCAGAAGCCTCTGAAGGGGCCAGGCGGGGTGGCTCATGCCTATAATCCTAGCACTTTGGGAGGCCAAGGTGGGCGGATCACTTAAGTCCAGGAGTTTGAGACCAGCCTGGCCAATATGGCAAAACCCTGTCTCTACTAAAAATACAAAAATTAGCCAGGTGCGGTGACGCAATCCTGTAATCCCAGCCACTTGGGAGGCTAAGGCACGAGAATCATTTGAACCCGGGAAGCAGAGGTTGCAGTGAGCTGACATGGTGCCACTGCACTCCCTCCTGGGCTACAGAGTGAGCCGGGGAGGGGAGGGGAAGGGAGGGGAGGGGAGGGCACCAAGAAACCTCCGGGGGATCCAGTGCTGGAGAGGAAACAATGAACTGCAATTGACAAAGTGCAGGAGGTTCAGTGTGGACAAGCCTGAAAGTTAAAAACTCCAGGATGACCCAGTCACAGGCAGGCCCCCACACCTTTGTGAGTTTTACCTCCAGGAGCTTGACCTGGTTTTCACAGTAAATATTGGAGAAAAATTCCTTCATGCTTCCAGCAGTGGGAGGGGAAAAGGAACCATTTTGAAATACACCACAGCATTCTGTTCTCAACAAAGTCTGCCCTCAGGAGAAATCAGGGCCTAAGCTTCCGGGTTTTATCAGGGCTTAACTCAGCTGGGAGAAGGGAAGTACCCAACTCCAGACCCCTCTAACCTTCCCTGTGGGAGAGGAAAATACCCCAATCCAACCCACTGTACATATCCAGACCCACCTAAAGGTGGTGGGGAGACTAGCAGCATGTGTGAAGTCCACAGTCCAGAGGCACAGACTTACTGAAAGACTGCGACTTATTCACAGGACAATAGTATCCTTTACCACACTCCCCCCATACCTTACCACCCCTTTACAAAGGCCTGTTTTCAGCAGGTTCTTTTACCCAGTAGATTATGTCCAGCTATCAAGAGAAAATTACAAGGCATGCTAAAAAGACAAAAAAGAGAGTTTGAATAGACAGAAGAAGCATCATAAGCAGACTCAGATATGGGAGATATTCAGAATTATTAGACCAGGAATTTAAAACAACGATGAATAATACAATGGCTTTCATGGATAAAGTCAACAGCATGCAAGAACAGATGGACAGTGTAAGACAGGTGGAAATTCTACGAAAGAACCAAAAAGAAATACTAGAGATGGAAAACATGAGGACAGAAATGAAGAATGTGTTTGGCGGATTACTTAGTGGTACAGTAATCCACTGAACACAGCGAGGAAAGAATCTCTGCGCTTGAGGATATTTCAATAGAAACCTCAAAAACTAAAAAGCAAAAAGAAAAGAGACTTTAAAAAAACCCCACAAAAACAGAACATCAAGAACTGTGGGAAATTATGAAAGCTGTAACGACGTGTACTGAGAATAGCAGAAGGAGAAGAAAAAGAGAAAGTAACAAAAGAAAAGACATATTTGAAACAACAATAACTGTAATTTTTCAAAATTAATGTCAGAAACCAAACCACATATTTAGAAAGGTCAGAAAACATCAAGCCGGATAAATGCCAAAATGACACCTAGCCGGGCGCGGTGGCTCATGCCTGTAATCCCAGCACTTTGAGAGGCTGAGGCAGGAGGATCACTTGAGGCCAGGAGTTCGAGAACAACCTGGGCAACAGAGAGACCCTGTCTCTACAAAAAAAAAAAAAAAAATTTCTCTGGGTGTGGTGGCACCTGCCTGTGGTCTCAGCTATAGGGGACGCTGAGGTGGGAGGATCGCTTGAGCCCCAGAGGTCAAGGCTACAATGAGCCATGATTGTGCTACCGCACTCCAACCCGGGCATCAAAGCAAGATCCCATCTGTTAAAAAAAAAAAAAGAAAGAAAAAAAGATTGGCACAGTGGTTCACACCTGTAACCTCAGCACTTTGGGAGGCCAAGGTGGGAGGATCACTTGAACCCAGGAGCTCAAGATCAGCCTGGGTAACATAGGGAGACTCCCTCTCTACAAAAAAATTAAAAAATAAAAATAAAATACATAAAACATAAAAATAAAAATTATGTGAGGGCAGTGGCATGTACCTGTAGTCCCAGCTACTCACGAGGCTGAGGCAGGAAGATCCCTTGAGCATAGGAGGTTGAGGCTGCAGTGAGTTATGATCACACACTCCACTGCACTCCAGCCTGGGTGACACAGCAAGACCATGAAGAAAGGAAAGAAAAGAAAAAAAGAAAGAGAGAGAGAGAGAGAGAAAGAAAGAAAGAGAGAGGGAGGGAAGTAGGGAAGCAGCGAAGGAAGAAAGAAAGGGGAAAGGAAAGGGAAAGGGAGGGAAGGGAAAGGAAGGGTCCAGAAAGAAGCCAGAGGAGAAGAATAATACCTATAGAAGAGCAAAGATAAGAATTACATCCAACTTCTCAGAAACCATGCAAACAAGAAAAGAGTGGCAAACAGAAATTGAAGGAATTTGTTGCCAGTGGTCCTACCTTGCAAGAAATGGTAAAAAGAGGTTCTTTGAAGAGAAGGACAATGGTATAGGTCAGAAATTTAAATCTACATAAAGACAGAAAGAGCGGCCAGGCGCGGTGGCTCACTTCTATAATCCCAGCACTTTGGGAGGTGGGCGGATCACCTGAGGTCAGGAGTTCGAGACCAGCCTGGCCAACATGGTGAAACCCCGTCTCTACTAAAAATGCAAAAAATTAGCTGAGCGTGGTGGCGTGCACCTGTAATCCCAGCTACTCTGGAGGCTGAGGTAGGAGAATTGCTTGAACCCAGGAGACGGAAGTTGCAGTGAGCCGAGATCGTGCCACTGTACTCCAGCCTGGGCAACAGAGTGAGACTCTATCTCAAAAAAAAAAAAAAAGAGCACTGAACAAGGACAAAGTAAAAGTAAAAGAAAAACTTTTTTACTTTTCTTCTCCTTAATTGATCTAACAGATAACAGTTGGTTTAAACTAATAATAATGATGTACTTATGTATGCATTTATTATGTACATAGACATATATTTATGTATATTGATGTATACGTGAAATGAATGACAGCAATAATACAGGAATGAGAGAGAAGAATTGGGATTTTTTTTTTTTTTTTTGAGATGGAGTCTCGCTCTGTCGCCCAGGCTGGAGTGCAGTGGCTCGATCACGGCTCACTGCAAGCACTGACTCCCGGGTTCACGCCATTCTCCTGCCTCAGCCTCCAGAGTAGCTGGGACTACGGGCACCTGCCATCATGCCCAGCTAATTTTTTTTTTGTATTTTTAGTAGAGATGGGGTTTCACCGTGTTAGCCAGGATGGTCTCGATCTCCTGACCTCGTGATCTGCCTACCTTGGCCTCAAAGTGCTGGGATTACAGGCGTGAGCCACCGCACCCGGCCAAAACACATCTTGATAATTTTTTTTTTTTTGATGGCCTCCCTCTGTCGCCCAGGCTGGAGTGCAGTGGTGCGATCTCAGCTCCTTGCAACCTCCAACTCCTGGGTTCACGCGCTGCTCCTGCCTTAGCCTCCTGAGTAGCTGGAATTATAGGCACCTGCCACAATGCCCAGCTAATTTTTTGTATTTTTAGTAGAGACAAGCTTTCACCATGTTGGCCAGGCTGGGCCTCGAACTCCTGACTTCAGGTGATCCACCCACCTTGGCCTCCCAAAGTGCTAGGATTACATGCCCGGCTAATTTTTGTATTTTTAGTAGAGATGCAGTTTCACCATGTTGCCCAGGCTGGTCTCAAACTCCTGACCTCAAGTGATCTGCCTGCCTTGGCTTTGCAAAGTGCTGGAATTACGACATCTTAATAAACTTTTTTTTTTTTTTGAGACAGAGTCTTGCTCTGTCACCAGGCTGGAGTGCAGTGGCACAATCTTGGCTCACTGCAATCTCCGCCTCCTGAGTTCAAGCAATTCTCCTGCCTCAACCTCCTGAGTAGCTGGGACTACAGGTGCGTGCCACCACACCCAGCTAATTTTTGCATTTTTAGTACAGACGGGGTTTCACTATGTTGGCCAGGATGGTCTTGATCTCTTGACCTCAGTGATCCACCCGCCTCAGCCTCCCAAAGTGGTGGGATTACAGGCCTGAGCCATTGTGCCCAGTCAACTTTTTTTTTTTTTTGAGACAGTATCTTGCTCTGTCGCCCAGGCTGGAGTGCAATGGCGTGATCTCTGCTCACTGTAACCTCCATCTTCTGGGTTCAAGCGATCCTCCTGCCTCAGCCTCCTGAGTAGCTGGGATTACAGGTGCCTGCCACCACACCCAGCTAATGTATGTATTTTTAATATAGATTGGGTTTCACCATGTTGGCCAGGCTGGTCTCGAACTCCTGACCTCAAGTGATCCACCTGCCTCAGCCTCCCAAAGTGCTGGGATTACAGGCCTGAGCCACTGCACCCTGATGATGATAAACTTTTTTTTTTGTATTTTTAGTAGAGAGGGGGTTTCACCGTGTTAGCCAGGATGTCTCGATCTCCTGACCTTGTGATCAGCCTGCCTCAGCCTCTCAAAGTGCTGGGATTACAGGCATGAGCCACCACACCCAGCCGATAAACTTTTTAAAATAGAAAAGATACAAAGTATGCTCTCAGACCATGATGGAATTAAAGTAGAAATAAACAAGACAGATAGCTGGAAAATCCCAAAAACTTGAGAGATTAAACAACACACTTCTAAATAACACATGGGTAAAATAAAAAATCCCAAGAGAAATTGCAAAATATTTTGAACTTGGACGGGCAGGTTGGCTCCCGCCTATAATCCTAGCACTTTGGGAAGCTGAGGCGGGAGGATCGCTTGAGACCAGGAATTCGAGATCAGCCTGGGCAACATAGCAAGAATTCATCCCTACAGAAAAATTTAAAATTAGCCAGGTTTGGTGGCACATGCCTATAATCACAACTACTCTGAAAGCCAAGGTGAGAGGATCACTTGAGCCCAGGAGTTCAAGTCTGCAGTGAGCAATGTTTGCTCCACTGCACTCCAGCCTGGAGACAGTAAGACCGTGTCTCCCCTAAAAATAAAAATAAATTTAAAAAAGAAAAAAACAGCCTGGGCAACATGGCAAAACCCCATCTCTACAAAAAAAAAAAAAAAAAAAAAAAAAAGTACAAAAAATTAGCCACACCGGGTATGGTGGCACACACCCGTAGTCCCAGCTACTCAGGCGGCTGAGGTGGGAGGATTGCTTGAGCCGAGAGGCGGAAGTTGCAGTGAGCTGAGATCCCCCAACTGCACTTCAGCCTGGGGGACAGAACAATACTCTGTCTCAAAAAAAGAAAAACAAAAGAAAAAACCCCATAACTTATCAAAATTTGTGGAATGCAACAAAAGCAGTGCTTAGAGAAAATTTATAGCATTGTATGCATGTACTAGAAAAGAAGAAAGAGGCTGGGCATGGTGGCTCACACCTGTAATCTCAGCACTTTGGGAGGCCAAGGCCAACCCACTTGAGTACAGGAATTCGAGACCAGCCTGGGCAACATGGTGAAACCCCCATCTCTACAAAAAACACAAAAACTAGGCCGGGCGCGGTGGCTCACGCCTGTAATCCCAGCACTTTGGGAGGCCAAGGTGGGTGGATCACGAGGTCAGGAGTTCAAGACCAGCCTGACCAAGATGCTGAAACCCCGTCTCTACTAAATACACAAAAAATTAGCTGGGCGTGGTGGCACGCGCCTGTAATCCCAGCTACTTCAGAGCCTGAGGCAGGAGAATCGCTTAAACCCAGGTGCCAGAGGTTGCAGTGAGCCAAGATCAAGCCACTGAACTCCAGCCCGGGCAACAGAGCAAGATTTCATCTCAAAAAAAAAAAAAAAAAAATTCCAAAAACTAGCCAGGCATGGTGGCGCGTGCCTGTACTCCCAGCTACTTGGGAGGCAGAGGCGGGAAGATCACTTGAGCCTGTGAAGCGGAGGTTGCAGTGAGAAAAGATTGGGCCACTGCACTCCAGCCTGGGTGACAGAGCCAGACCCTGTCTCAAAAAAAAAAAAAAAAAAAGAAGAGAAAAGAAGAAAGACATCTAACAAAAGCAACTTAGGCTTCCAACTTAGGAAACTAGATAAAGAAAAGAAAAGAAAATTAAAACCAAAGTAAGCAGTAAAAAGAAGTAACAAATTAGAGTAGAAATGAATGCAAGTTAAAAAACAAAAGAAAAATCAATAGAGAAACTCAACAAAACCAAAAGCTGGCTCTTTGAAAAAATAAATAAAATCAATAAGCATCTAGCCAGGCTAAGAAAAAATATAGAGGACACAAAGTGGCTCATGCCTGTAATGCCAACACTTTGGTAGACGGAGGCAGGAGGATCCCTTGAAGTCAGGAGTTTCAGACCAGCCCTGGCAACAGAGTGAGACTCCATCTTTTGTTTTTTTCGTTTTTTTTTTTTTTGTAGAGACAGAGTCTCACTCTGTTGCCCAGGTTGGAGTATGGTGGCGAAACCTTGGCTCTCGGCAACCTCCGCCTCCCAGGTTCAAGCAATTCTCCTGCCTCAGGCTCCCAAGTAGCTGGGATTAAAGGCACTCGCCACCACCCCTAGCCAATTTTTGTACTTTAATAGAGACAGGGTTTCACAGTGTTGGCCAGGCTGGTCTCGAACTCCTGACCTCAGGTGATCCACCTGCCTCAGCCTCCCAAAACGCTAGAATTACAGGCATGAGCCACGATGCCCAGCCAAAAAAATTTTTTTGAATTAGCTGAGTGGGGTGGCATGCACCTGTAGTCCCAGCTACTCGGGAGGCTGAGGTGGGAGGATCACTTGAACACAAGAGTTTGAGGCTACAGTGAACTAGGTCATGCTACTGCACTCCAGCCTGGGCAACAGAGCAAGACACTGTCTGAAAAAAAAAAAAAAAAGATAGAAAGAAAAAGGAAGGAAGGAAGGAAGGGAGGGGTGGGTGTGGTGGCTCACACCTGTAATCTCAGCACTTTGGGAGGCCAAGGTGGGCGGATCACTTGAGATCAGGAGTTTCAGACCAGCCTGGGCAACATGGTGAAACCCCATCTCTACAAAAGTACAAAAATTAGCCAGCCATGATAGCAGGTGCTTGTAATCCCAGCTACTCGGGAGGCTGACGTGGTGCAGTGGCTCATGCCTGTAATCCCAGTACTTTAGGAGATCAAGGGAGGTGGATCACTTGGAAGCCAAGAGTTCAAGACCAGCCTGGCCAACATGGCGAAACCCCATCTCTACAGAAAATACAAAAATTAGCCAGGCATAGTGGTGAATGCCTGTAATCCCAGCTACTTGGGTGGCTGAAGCACTAGAACTGTTTGAACCCAGGAGGTGGAGGTTGCAGCAAGTCAAGGCTGTACCACTGTACTCCAGCCTGGGCAACAGAGTGAGACTCTATCTCAAAAACAATAACAACAATACAACAATACCATATATATCAGCAACCAAAAATATGACATACTTAGTGTAGAAAGTAAAAAATTTGCTCTTCAAAGTTTCCCTTCTTGTTAAAGAATAAATCATAAGTGTTAGAAATAATAGTTTCTGGCCGGGTGCAGTGGCTCATGCCTGTAATCCCAGAACTTTGGGAGGCCGAGGCAGGTGAGGTCAGGAGTTCAAGACCAGCCTGGCTAACGTGGTGAAGCCCCGTCTATACTAAAAATACAAAAATTAGCCAGGTGTGGTGGCAGGCACCTGTAATCCCAGCTACTCAAGAAGCTGAGGCAGAGAATTCTTGAACCCAAGAGGTGGAGGTTGCCGTGAGCAGAGATTGTGCCACTGCACTCTAGCCTGGGTGACAGAGCAAGACTCTGTCTAAAAAAAAAGAGAAAAGAAAGAAAGAATAGTTTCTTGTAAAGACTAACTTCCTTCAAGCCTCTTTGCTTTGTGCTAATAACTCTTTGTTAAGCCCTATCCTATGCAGCTGTTAGACATAAGGGAATAAGTACATTCTATGTCCTTGTACTTTAACCAAGACATTTGTTCTGGACATGCTCAGGCATGTCCCAGCTCACAGCCTATGCCCCTTCCTTATTTGGGAATGTTATTACTTTTCTAAGTCCTTTCATAAGGAACTTCCTCTTTTCCTCTGTTCTCCATTGCTTTTACCTATTTAGAAAAGTTTTAAATTATTAGCCAATCGGGTTTTAGTTTAGATCATGCGGTCTGGCTCCAACTGATGGAGACCGGACACAGTAGCAGGGACAAACTGCATAAGGAATAAAAATTTTTTCCCTCCTTTGTTCAGGTGTGCTCTCACCAGTGTTCCATCTGCGAGGAGCACCCTTTCTGTAGAAATTAAAATTGCCTTGCTAAGAAAACTTTTTGTCTGAATGCTGATTTTTCCTTGCAGTACTGACGAACAAGTATTCTGTTTCTAAATAAACATTTTATATATAACATTATTATTATTATTTGTTTTTCTCACTTTTTTTCTTTTTGAAGCAGAGTCCCCCTTTGCCGCCCAGGCTGGAGTGCAGTGGTGGGATCTTGGCTCACTGTAACCTCCGCCTCCCAGGTTCAAGTGATTCTCCAGCCTCAGCCTCCCCAGTAACTGGGACTACAAGCATGTGCCACTACTCTGGGCTAATTTTTGTATTTTTAGTAGAAACGGGTTTTCACTATGTTGGCCAGGCTAGTCTCAAACTCCTGACCTCAGATGATCCACCCACCTCAGCCTCCCAAAGTGCTGGGATTACAGGCATAAGCAATCATGCCCGGCCTTCACTTTGTCTTATGGTGCTGACCAATAGAACTTCTCATGGAACCTTTTATGATTATTCCAAAACTTATAAGGAAGTGTAATAACCAATGATAGTCAAGACTCTTCTGAATAAAAAAAGCTGAAAGGAAGACTTGTCCAACTAGGGATCAGAACTTACTAGGAAGCCATGGTACTTAATAACATGAGGTGCTGAGGCAGGAGAAGACAGATTAAGTAACCCAGACACAGACCCATGCTTTGTATGAAACGTTGATGTATGACAGACATGTTTTGTTAGGTCACTGGAGAAAGGAGGTATTGTTCAAAAATGGAGATGGAAAACTTAGCTATCCTTATAAACAAAAGTTAAAATGGATCACTCCCTTATACCATATTACAACAGCAACTACACATGGATAACGGTGTAAATATATATATATATATATATATATATATATATATATATATGTATTTTGAGACAGAGTCTTCTCACTCTGTCTCCCAGGCTGGAGTGCAGTGGCCCAATCTTGGCTCACTGCAACCTCTGCCTCCCAGGTTCAAGCAGTCCTCCAGACTCAGCCTCCTGAGAAGCTGAGACTACAGGCATGAGTCACCACACCTGGGTAATTTTTGTATTTTTTAGTAGAGACAGGGTTTCACCATGTTGGCCAGGCTGGTCTCGAACTCCTGACCTCAAGTGATCCACCCGCCTTGGCCTCCCAAAGTGCTGGGATTACAGGCATGAGCTACCACACTTGGCCAGGGTGTAAATATTAAAACAAAACTTTAAAATTTAATAAAAAGGAGAGATGAATATTTTTAAAACATTGGAGTAGAGAAAATTTCCCTAGAAAAAATAGAAAAAGATGTCATTTCCTCCGTCTTTTTTTCTCCTTCTTCTCTCCTTCCCCTTTGTTAGGGCTGAGCTTTCCACTGGCCCATAAAGCAGAAGGAGGGGGCCCAGTATGTTCCAGTCAACCTGTGTGACTAGGACACAGGGAAGGAGTGGGATTGGGGAAGTGAGTAAGCACATTAAGGATGAAGGGAGTCAGACTTGCCACTGTAATATGTTACACATGGAAAGAGGGAAGGCTGGAATAAACCCTGCAGGGTTGGACTAGAATTGGAGTATTGGCTGTGATTGTGGTTTTTTAATATACATAGACATAGATGTCTATTACTTGTACCAAAAAGTAAGGATGTGTGCATAAAAGAATTGTGAAATGTCAAAAGAATACAGAAACCAGCTTGAAGGGGTTTTCATTGGCCTAATCTAGAAAAAATTGAACATTAAAATATATAGATTGGGCATCATGGCTCACGTGTGTAATCCCAACTCTTTGGGAGGCTGAAGCAGGAAGAACACTTGAGGCCAGGAGTTTGAGACCAGCCTGGGCAACATAGGGAGACCCCATCTCTACTAAAAGTAAAAATTAGCCAGGCATGGTGGTGTGTACCTATAATCCCACCAACTCAGAAGGCTGAGGTAAGAGGATCCCTTGAGCCCTGCAGTTCAGGTCTGCAGTGAGCTATGATTGCCACACTGCACTACAGCCTGGGCAAAGAAGCAAGACCTGCCTCTAAAAAATAATAATAATAATAACAATAATAATAATAAATGGCCGGGCAAGGTGGCCCATGCCTGTAATCCCAGCACTTTGGGAGGCCGAGGCAGGCAGATCACCTGATGTCGGGAGTTCGAGACCAGCCTGGCCAACATTGTGAAACCTCGTCTCTACTGAAAATACAAAAATTAGCCGGGCATAGTGGTGTATGCCTGTAATCCCAGCTACTCGGGAGGCTGAAGCAGGAAAATGGCTTGAACCCAGGAGGTGGAGGTTGCAGTGAGCCAAGACCACACCACTGCACTCCAGCCTGGGCAACAGAGTGAGACTCTGTAAAAAAAAAAAAAAAAAATTTTGTACAACTCAAGAAAAAGACAATTAAGAATAGGCAAGGGAGAGCCTGGCACAATGGCTCACACCTGTAATCCTAGCACTTTGGAAGGCCAAGGCGGGTGGATCACTTGAGGTCAGGAGTTTGAGACCAGCCTGGCCAATAGAGTGAAACCCCACCTCTACTAAAATACAAAAATTAGCCAGGCTTGGTGATGGATGCCTGTAGTCCCAGCTACTCAGGAGGCTGAGGCACAAAAATCGTTTGAACCCAGGAGGCAGAGGTTGCAGTAAGCGGAGATCCAGCCACTGCACTCCAGCCTGGGCAACAAAGTGAGACACCATCTCAAAAAAACAAAAAACAACCCCCCCCCACAAAAAAGATTACGCAAAAGGGCCAGGCACAGTGGCTCACCATTGTAATACCAGTGCTTTGGGAGGCCAAGGTGGGAGGATTGCTTGAGGCTGAGATCAAGACCAGCCTGGGCAATATAGAGAGACCCTGTCTCTACTCACCCCCCACAAAAAAAAAAAAAAATGAGCAAAGGACTTGAATAGACATTTCTCTAAAGAAGATATACAAATGGCAAATAAGTACATGAAAAGATGCTCAACATCATTAGACATTAGGCAAATGCAAATTAAAACCACAATTGAAACCCTCCCAGGTTCAAGCGATTCTCCTGCCTAGCCTTCCAAGTAGCTAGGATTACAGGTGTGTGCCACCACACCCGGCTAATTTTTGTACTTTTAGTAGGGACAGGGTTTTACCATGTTGGCCAGGCTGGTCTCGAACTCCTGACCTCAAGTGATCTGCCAACCTCCGCTTCCCAAAATGTTGAGGTTACAGGCGTGAGCCACCACGCCCAGCCAATCAGGTGGTTCCTTCCTTCCTTCCTTTTTTTTTTTTTTGTCAGAGTCTCACTCTGTCGCTCGTGTTGGAGTGCAGTGGTGTGAACTTGGCTCACTGCAACCTCTGCCTCCCGGGTTCAAGTGATTCTCATGCCTCACTCCACAAGTAGCTGGGATTACAGTCGCACGCCACCACGCCTGACTAATTTTTGTATTTTTACACCATGTTGGCCAGGCTGGTAAATTTGGTGATTTCTTAAGCGTATCTTGGGGGAAAAAAAAGTTTCTGAGAGCAGTAAGTATAAACGTGTGTCTAAAATGTGTGTCCTTTTATTTATTTATTTTTTTTTTTGAGATGGAGTCTTGCTCTGTCATCCAGGCTGGAGTGCAGTGGCGCAATCTCGGCTCACTGCAACCTCTGCCTCCCGGGTTCAAGCAATTCTCTACCTCAGCCTCCTGAGTAGCTGGGATTACAGGCGACTGCCACCACGCCTGGCTAATTTTTTGTATTTTTAGTAGAGATGGGGTTTCACCATCTTGGCCAGGCTGGTCTCGAACTCCTGACCTTGTGATCCACCTGCCTCGACCTCCCAAAGTGCTGGGATTACAGGTGTGAGCCACTGTGCCCGACCTGGACTTATCTTTTCTAATAGTTATTATTTCTTCCTGTACTTCCTGGGGCCTTGGAGGTATCATAAATCCATACCTGCTTTTTTTTTTTTTTTTTGAGACAGTGTTTCGCTCTTGTTGCTCAGGCTGGAATGCAATAGCGCGATCTCGGCTCACTGCAACCTCCGCCTACTGGGTTCAAGTGATTCTCCTGACTCAGCCTCTTGAGTAGCTGGGATTACAGGCACCCACCACCACGCCCAGGTAATGTTTTTTGTATTTTTAGTAGAGATGGGGTTTCACAATGTTGGCCAGGCTGGTCTTGAACTCCTGACCTCAGGTGATCCATCCACCTCAGCCTCCCAAAGTGCTGGGATTACAGGCGTGAGCCACCGTGCCCAGCCTTTTTTTTTTTTTTTTTTTAGACAAAGTGTCAGTCTGTCACCCAGTCTGGTGTGCAGTGGCACCATCTCCCCTCACTGCAACCTCCACCTCCCGGGTTCAAGCGATTTTCCTGCCTCAGCCTCTCCAGTAGCTGGGATTACAAGTGCACACCACCACACCCAGATAATTTTTATATTTTTAGTAGACACGGTGTTTCGCCATGTTGGCCAGGCTGGTCTCAAACTCCTGACCTCAAGTGATCTGCCTGCCTCGGCCTCCCAAAGTGCTGGGATTACAGGCGTGAGCCACCACACCTGGCCATTGCTCTGGGTTCTTGATGCCTGTCGTCACCTGGAGCTTGCTGGGCTGGCAAGAAGTGAACATCAGTGCCCTGTTGGCTGAAGCCCAGGATACAGCTCTAGACAACAGGATATAGGAAGGAACCCAGAAGCAAAACCTCCTCCTGTGGAAAGGGGTGGAGTCTTCCTTAGGAAGAGAGAAGTCGCCTTCCTTAGAGTCTAGGAAGGAAGTTCATGGACACATGCAGGGTGAACCTGAGGACCAGAAGAGAAGAATCCATGAAGATGCCATCCTTGAGAAGATCAAGAGATGTACTGCTTTACTGCATGCTACAAGGGAATGAATGGCTAAGTGAGCCTGAATTGTAATCTCTGCCTCTTTTATAATGTAAATTCCTTCTGAAAATGCCATAATTCCATGTTTTCCAAGCATTAGTGTTCATGGGAATCACCTATAGCAGTGGTCCCCAACCTTTTTGGCACCAGGTTCTGGCTTCATGGAAGACAATTTTTCCACAGACAGGGTTGGGGGGACGTAGGATGGGGGGACCGATGGCTTTGAGATGAAACTCTTCCACCTCAGATCATCAGGCATTAGATTCTCATAAAGAACATGCAACCTAGATCCCTCAAATGCACAGTTACAATAGGGTTCACGCTCCTGTGAGAATCTACTGCTACTGCTGATCTGAAAGGAGGCAAAGCTTAGGTGGTAATGGCTCACCCCCCCATCACCTGCTGTGTGCCCAGTGCCTAACAGGTGACGGACCCATACTGGTCTGCAGCCCTGGGTTCAGGGATCCCTGACCTCTATTTGTTGTAAATATAATTCCTAGAATCCTTCTATAGAGTCTGAATTAGTAGAAAAGGCAGACAGCTGTGGTTTATCCTGTTCAGCATCCTTCACCCTCTCTTTTGGAATACTTCTGGGAAACAAACTGGAGGACAAAATCCATAAGGACTTATTCATTAGCTCCCATCCCCATCAGTCAGTGATGGCCCCAAGGCATCGATTCTGCCACTTCTAGGATGCGCGTGTGCTAGCGCTGAGCAGGCAAGAGTCCCACACTGAGGTATCAGAGAAGCTCCAGGGCAAAAAGCAAGAGGCACCAGGTGTGGGCCAGGTGCAATCACACTGCACCCATGCCAAGGCAGCAGAGCCTGCATAGAACTGGCGGTAGCAGCTGTGGCTTGAAAAAGAGGCATGGGCTGGGCGCTGTGGCTCACGCCTGTAATCCCAGCACTTTGGGAGGCCGAGGCGGGCAGATCACCTGAGGTCAGGAGTTGGAGACCAGCCTGGCCAACATGTTGAAACCCTATCTCTACTAAAAATACAAAAAAAGTAGCCAGGCGTGGTTGTTCACGCCTGTAATCCCAGCTACTCGGGAGGCTGAGGCAGGAGAATCACTTGAACCCAGAAGGCGGAGGTTGCAGTGAGGCGAGATTGCGCCATTGCACTCCAGCCTGGGCAGCAAGAACGAAACTCTGTCTCATATCTCATTTTTTATTTTTATTTTTTTCAGACAGAGTCTCACTCTGTTGCCCAGGTTGGAGTGCAGCAGCACGATCTCCGCTCACTGCAAGCTCCCCTTCCCAGGTTCAAGCGATTCTCCTGCCTCAGCTTCCCGAGTAGCTGGGACTACAGGCGCCCGCCACCACACCCGGCTAATTTTTTGTATTTTTAGTAGAGACGGGGTTTCACCGTGCTAGCCAGGATGGTCTCGATCTCCTGACCTCGTGATCCACCCGCCTTGGCCTCCCAAAGTGCTGGGATTACAGGCATGACCCACTGCGCCTGGCACTGTCTCATATCTCATACACACACACACACACACACACACACACACACACACACAAAGAGGTATGGCCAAGAGGATTTGAAGTAATGCCCAAGAGATTTCCCATATGCTCCACTTCTTCCAGCTCTCAGCCCTGCATGGGCCCTCCATTAAGACCAATCCATCACAAGAAGATGTGTAGGACCAGCTATGTTCATTACCTTCCTCCGCTATTCCCCTTCTCAGTCTCTCTCACCTACACCCAACATTTTGTTTAATGGGTAAAGTGACCCAGAGGTAAGAAACAAAACCAAAAAAACCCCACCACCATTAAGTGACGGCACTAGTGGGGATTTGCACCCACTCAGTTCTTCTCTAGAATTTGTTTGGGTGTTTTTTTGTTTGTTTTTGATACGGAGTCTTGCTCAGTTGCCCAGGCTGGAGTGCAATAGCGGGATCTTGGCTCACTGCAACCTCCGCCTCCTGGGTTCAAGCGATTCTCTGGCCTCAGCCTCCCGAGTAGCAGGGATTACAGGCGCCTGCCACCATACCTGGCTAATTTTTATATTTTTAGTAGAGACAGGGTTTCACCATACTAGCCAGGCTGGTCTCAAACTCCCAAATTCAGGCAATCTGCCCACCTCGGCCTCCCAAAGTGCTGAGATTACAGGCATAAGCTACCACACCTGGCCTAGAATTGGGGCTTTTTTTTTTTTTGAGATGGAGTCTCACTCTGTCGCCCAGGCTGGAGTGCAGTGGCGCAATCTCGGCTTACTGCAACCTCCTCCCCTCCAGGTTTAAGCAATTCTCTGCCTCAGCCTCAGGAGTAGCTGGGATTATAGGCGCGTGCCACCACGCCCGACTAATTTTTTGTATTTTTAGTAGAGACGGGGTTTCACCATCTTGGCCAGGCTGGTCTGGAACTCCTGACCTCATGATCCACCCACCTCGGCCTCCCAAAGTGCTGGGATTACAGGTGTGAGCCACCGCGCCTGGAGAGAATTGGGGCTTTTAACCACGCAGTGCTGAGAAAAATTTCAAGGTAAGTGGCATCTGGGTTCAGTGAGAAAGAATACCATAACTGATTAGAGTGTCTACCAAAGGAATTGGTAGATACAACACCAAGAGAACAAGTAACAAAAGAAAAACCAGACTGGGCGCGGTGGCTCACGACTGTAATCCCAGCATTTTGGAAGGCCAAGGCAGGAAGATCACCTGAGGTCAGGAGTTTGAGACCAGCCCAGCCAACATGGTGAAACCCTGTCTCTACTAAAAATACAAAAATTAGCTGGGTGTGGTGGCAGGCGCCTATAATCCTAGCTACTCGGGAGGCTGAGGCAGGAGAATCACTTGAACCCGGGAGGTGGAAGTTGCAGTGAGCCAAGATCACACCACTTAACTCCAGCCTGGGCGAAAGAGCGAAACTCCATCTCAAAAAAAGAAAAAAAAAAAAAAACTAGATACACTGGAAATTGAACATCAAAATTAGAAACTTTTGTGCTGCAAATCATAGACAGTGAAAAGACAACCCATAGAATGGGAGAAAACATTTCCATATCATATATCTGATAAGGGTCTAATATCCAGAATATATAAAGAACTCTTACAATTTGATAATATAAAGACTAATAATCTAATTTTTTAAATGGGCAAAGGATTTCAACAGACGTTTCTCTAAAGATATACAAATGACCAAAAAAAAAAAGCATATGAAAGGTGTCTGATGTCATTAGTCAACAGGGAAATGCAAATCAAAACCACGGTGAGGTATCTCTGTGCCCCCACCAGGATGGCTGTAATATAAACAATGGACAATAACAAGTATTGACAAGGATGTGGAGAAATCGGATTTCTCTTACACTACTGGTGGGAACGTATGATGCGGCAGCTGTGGAAAAGAGTTTGGCAGTTCTCCAATAAGTTAAACAGAATTACCATATCACTCGGCAATCCCACTCGCAAGCATATACCCAGAATAACTGAAAAAACACATGTTCAAACAAAAACTTGTACATAAATGTTCATAGCAGCTCTATTCACAACAGCCAAAAAGTGGAAACAACCTGATGCCCATCACTGATGAATGGAAGTAAAAGATTATATATACATACTATCAAATATTATCCAGAAATAAAAAGAAATGAAGCCAGGCACAGTGGCTCACCCCTATAATCCCAACACTTAGGGTGGCTGAGGCGGGAGGATCACTTGAGCACAGGAAGTCAAGACTAGCCTGAGCAACACAGTGAGATCCCATGCTACAAAAAATTATTTTAAATTAGCCGGGCATGGTGGCGTGCACTTGCAGTCCTAGCTACCCAGGAGGCTGAGGTAGGAGGATCAACTGAGCCAAGGAAGTCCAGGCTGCAGTGATCTGTGATCACACCACTGTACCTCCAGGCTGAGCAACAGAGTGAGTCTCTGTCTCAAAAAAAGGAGAAAGAAAAGGAAAAAGAAGGAAGGAAGGAAAGGAGGGAGGGAGGGAGGAAGGGAAGGGAAAGAAAAAAGAAAAGGAGAAAAAGAAAAAGAAAGAAAGGGGCCGGGCAGGGTGGCTCACGCCTGTAATCCCAACACTTTGGGAGGGCGAGGTGGGCAGATCATCTGAGGTCAGCAGTTTGAGACCAGCTTGGCCAATATGGTGAAACCCCATCTCTACTAAAAATACAAAAATTAGCTGGGTGTGGTGGTGGGGGCCTGTAATCCCAGCTACTCGGGAGGCTGAGGCAGGAGAATTGCTTGAACCCGGGATGTGGAGGTTGCAGTGAGCCACGATTGCGCCATTGCACTCCAGCCTGGGGACAAGAGCGAAACTCCATCAAAAAAAGAAAGACAGGAAAGAAAAAGAGAGAGAGAGAGAAAGAAGAGAAGAGAAAGAAAAGAAAGAGAGGGAGAGAAAGAAAGGAGGGAGGGATGTTGGGAAGGAGGGAAGGAAGGAATGAAGGAAGGAGGGAAGGAAGGAAGGAAGGGAAAGAAAGAAAGAGAGAGAGAGAAAGGAGGGGGGATGTTGGGAAGGAGTGAAGGAAGGAAGGAAATGAAGGAGGGAAGGAGGGAGGGAGGGAGGTTGGGAAGGAAGGAAGGAAATGAAGAACTGATACATGTTACAACGTGGATAGACCTAGAAAATATATTGCTAATTTAAAAATGCCAGTCACAAAATGCCCACATATTATATGATCCCATGTATACAGAAGGTCCAGAATATACAAATTTGTAGGGACAGAAAGTAGGTTAGTGGTTGCTTAGGGATTGGGGTCGAGGGAGAAGAGTGAGGAGTGACCACTAATGGGTATGAGATTCGTTTTAAGAGGGAGGAAAATATTCTAAAATAAGATTGCCGTGATAATTTCACAACCCTGTGAATATACTAAAAAACATTGATATGCTCATTAAGTGAACGAGGTATATGGGAATATAAATTCTATCTCAATAAAGCTGTTTTTTAAAACCTGAACGTCTCAGGCTGGGCATGGTGGCTCACGCCTGTAATCCTAGCACTTTGGGAGGCTGAGGCGGGCGGATCACGAGGTCAGGAGAGCGAGACCATCCTGACTAACTCGGTGAAACCCCATGTCTACTAAAAACACAAAAAATTAGCCAGGCGTGGTGGCGGGCGCCTGTAGTCCCAGCCACTCGGGAGGCTGAGGCAGGAGAATGGTGTGAATCCAGGAGGTGGAGCTTGCAGTGAGCTGAGATGGCGCCACTGCACTCCAGCCTGGGCGACAGAGCGAGACTCCACCTCAAAAAAATAAAATACAATACAATAAAATAAAAAATAAAACCTGAAAATCTCAAATTCTGGGAAACCTCTCAATGCTGGGCAAACCGGGAGGTCTCCCTGGCACCACTCTTATCTCCATAAAATTTATTTATGTATTTATCTATTTATTTAATTAATTTTTGAGACGGAGTCTCTCTCTGTTGCTCAGGCTGGAGTGCAGTGTCTCGATCTCGGCTTACTGCAACTTCCGCCTCCTGGGTTCAAGCAGTGACTCTCCTACCTCAGCCTCCTGAGTAGCTGGGATTACAGGTGCCTGCCACCACGCCCAGCTGATTTTTTTTACTTTTAGTAAAGACAGGTTTTCACCATGTTCGACACGCTGGTCTCGACCTCCTGACCTCAGGTGATCCGCCCACCTCGGTCTCCCAAAGTGCTGGGATTACGGGCATGAGCCACCACGCCAGGCCCATACTTTTTTTTTTTTTTTTTTTTTTTTTGAGACGGAGTCTCATTCTATCACCCAAGCTGGAGTGCAGTGGTGTGATCTCAGCTCACTGCAGCCTCTGCCTTCAGGGTTTTAAGCATTTCTCTCTGCCTCAGCCACCTGAGTAGCTGGGATTACAGGTGCTCACCACCACGCCCGGCTAATTTTTGTATTTTTAGTAGAGACAGGGTTTCACCATGTTGGCCAGGCTGGTCTTAAACTCCTGACCTCAGGTGATCCACCCACCTAGGCCTCCCAAAGTGCTGGGATTCCAGGTGTGAGCCACTGCACCCGGCCTGCCAGGCCCATAAAATTAAAAAAAAAAGGGGGGGCGGGGGGGATTTGGGGAGAGAATGCAGTGTCTGGAGTATTAGTCAGCTTTTTGCTGTGGCAATGCTGTGTAACCAACAACCCTGGAACTTAGTCATTTACGGCAGCAAACATTTCTTTCTTATAGGTCTGTAGGTCAACTGTGGCTGCACTAGGCCAGCTGGGCTCAACTGTACTTGGCCCAGCTGTACTGTGAGTTAGGTTCCAGTCTACTCCAGGTGTCTCTCATTCCAGGACCCAAGCTGAAGAAGCAGCATATCCCTAGGGCATGCTCTTCTCAGATGGATGGCACACGCAATAGAAACCAAGCACACACCATACAATTACTACAACGCCTCAGCTAAGATTACTGCTTACTTCATGTCTGTTCACGCCCCATTGGCCAAGGCAAGTCACATGGTCATGTCCACAGTCACAAGGGTGGGGAAACATTCACTGTCTCATTTGAGGCACTGAAAAGCAAGGTAATGGGGCTGGACATACAATCTAATTATAGGAGGGGGTGGGATAGCTGGAAACAATAAGCCAACCAACTCAGAACAAATGCTTGCCATTCTTGCTCTACGAGACCTTTAGGGAGCAGGTCAAGAAGGATTCATCAGGCCAGGCATGGTGACTCACCTGTAATCCTAGCACTTTGGGAAGCCGAGGTGGGAGGATCACTTGAGCTCAGCAGTTCAAGTGGCAGAACATGGCAGAACCCTGCCTCTACCAAAAAAATATAAAAATTAGCTGGACGTGGTGGGATGTGCCTGTAGTCCCAGCTACTAAGGGGGCTGAGGTGGGAGAATTGCTTGAGCCCAGGAGGTTGAGGCTGCAGTGAGCCATGTTCGTGCCACTGTACTCCAGCCTGAGTGACAGAGTGAGATAAACACACATAAAAAGATAAGAATCGATCTATTTTGTCTAATTCTGCTGCATTAGCATCTTGTGTTTTTTTGGTTTTGGGGGGTTTTTTTGAGATGGAGTTTTGCTCTTGTTGCCCAGGCTGGAGTGCAGTGGCACAATCTCGGCTCACCGCAACCTCCACCTCCTGGGTTCAAGCAATTCTCCTGCCTCAGCCTTCTGAGTAGCTGGGATTATAGGCACGCGCCACCATGCCCGGCTAATTCTTTGTATTTTTAGTAGAGACGGGGTTTCATCATGTTGGCTGGGCTGGTCTCAAACTCCTGACCTCAGGTGATCCACCCGCCTCGGGCCTCCCGAAGTGCAGGGATTACAGGCGTGATAGGGTCTTTTTTCTTTTTTCCAAGACGGAGTCTCGCTTTGTCGCCCAGGCTGGAGTGCAGTGGCACAATCTTGGCTAACTGCAACCTCTGCCTCCCAGGTTCAAGCGATTCTTCTGCCTCAGCCTCCCAAGTAGCTGGGATTACAGGCACCCACCACCACACCAGGTTAATTTTTGTATTTTTAGTAGAGACAGGGTTTCACCATGTTGGCCAGGCTGGTCTCGAACTCCTGACCTCAAGTGATCCGCCCATCTTGACTTCCCAAAGTGCTGGATCATGCCTGGCCAGGTCTTTTCTTAAAAAATAGAAATGACATTTTAAATTCTGATTATAAAAGCAAAAATATCAGATAATACAGGATACTTTAACAAAAAAGTAGGAACAGCTTCCAGGAATAATTCTATGCCCGCCAATCTGACTCACCTCATTTTATTACACCAATGTGCAGGGCAGAAAGTCATTTGGTGATACAAGGATGTAAACAGTGCCTAGCATTGAACACACACGTGGACAGAGGAGGAGAAACGAGGTTTGACATGTACAGAGCTAGAAGCTAGTCTGTGGGAATTAGTGGCCCATCTCCTGTCATGTGGAAAAAGACAGGCTGCAGGAAAGAGAGTATGGCTGATGTACACAAACAGAGGCAGAGACTGGGGGTGAAAAGAACGTCCTGGTAGCATTTATGTCCTGGGTCCGGTTATTCCTAAAGTCGGCCTGTATCCCTTCCCTTCCCACAATTGGGCATTCAGCCCTTCCTTCAGTTCCATGAGCCAATAAATCCCCCATTTTGTTCAAGCTAGTTTGTTTGTTTATTTATTTATTTATTTATTTATTTATTGAGACAGTCGCCTAGGCTGGAGTGCAGTGGCACAATCTCGGCTCACTGCAACCTCCACTTCCCGGGTTCAAGCGATTCTCCTGCCTCAGCCTCCCGAGTAGCTGGGACTACAGGCGCCTGCCGCCACACCCAGCTAATTTTTGTATTTTTAGTAGAGACGGGGTTTTACCGTGTTAGCCAGGATGGTCCCAAACTCCTGACCTTGTGATCTGCCCACCTCGGCCTCCCAAAGTGCTGGGGTTACAGGTGTCAGCCACTGCGCCCAGCCAATTTTTGTATTTTTAATAGAGATGAGGTTTTGTCTTGTTGTCCAGGCTGGTCTGGAACTCCTGACTTCAGGTGATCCACCCACCTCAGCCTCCCAAACTACTGGGATTACAGGCGTGAGCCATCACACCTGACCTTGAGCTAGTTTAGACTGAGAGTTCTGCAACAAGAACCCTAAAGTGTGGCCACCCAACTGGTGCTAACACCACAGATTCTGGGCTGATGCTGCAACTATAAAGATGGACAAAAACTGGTCCTGCAAACAAATAATTACAGCACGACGTGCCAAGTTTCATAACAGTGGGGTTCCAACGGATGTGGGGCCAAGAGATGGACTTCTGACCACACACAACAACTGAATAAAATTTCACCAAGGAGTGCTAAGTTTTAGGGGCTGAACTGATACCAACATTGCTGTTAGGTCATTACTTTTCTTCTTTTGGATGACTTTAGGATAAGCTGGCAATAGGATTACTGAGCTGAAGAGCATGGCTATATATTTATTATGGCTTTTGCTGAAGACCACTACTAAATGCCAAGCCAGTTAAGAGTGAAGCCCCCCTGCCCTTACCTAGGCTTCAGACAGCCCTCTCCTCACTTGGAGCTGGGTCTAGTCCACTTGCTACAGCAGCCCACCCATATTTCTTTTTCTTTTTCTTTTGAGACGGAGTCTTGCTCTCTCACCCAGGCTGGAGTGCAACGGTGCAATCTCGGCTCACTGCAACCTCCGCCTCCCAGGTTCCAGTGATTCTCCTGCCTCAGCCTCCCGAGTAGCCGGAACTACAGGTGCATGCCACCACCTGTAATTTTTGTATTTTTACAAAAATTAGCAGCCCGGCTAATTTTTGTATTTTTAGTAGAGATGAGGTTTCACCATATTGGCCAGGTTGCTCTCGAACTCCTGACCTCATGATCCGCCTGCCTCAGACTCCCAAAGTGCTGGGATTATAGGCATGAGCCACCACGCCCGGCCCCCATATTTCAATATCCCCACAGCTATTCCCACTTGAGGCAGTCCACTTGCTGTCTCAGCTTGTCACTGGGGTCCTAAAATGCTACCAACAATAAAAGCTGTGCCAAAAGGAAATGCTTCCTCCAGCTTGGGCCTCCAGCCTAGGGGACACCATGGGGAGTGGCCTGGAGCAACTATTTGCTGGGACAGAAGCCATTGGTTCTCCACTCTTCCTGTTTTCAGTCTGTCCTGCCCCGTCCTAGGAATCTCATGTCTCAAGGCCAAATTCGCTAAGTCAAAAGACGAGTTACAGACATAACTTAGATTAGTAAGGGTCTACCCTCTCTCCTCCACAGGAAGCTGTCTCAACAATTAAGATTCCTGGCTGGGCGCAGTAGCTCATGCCTGTAATTCCAGCACTTTGTGAGGCTAAGGTGGGAGGATCGTTTAAGCCCAGGAGTTTGAGACCAGCCTGGGCAACATAGGGAAACCCTGTCTCTATAAAAATACAAAATGGGGCCAGGCGCATTGGCTCACGCTTGTAATCCCAGTACTTTGGGAGGCCGAGGCAGGTGAATCACCAGGTCAGGAGTTCCAGACCAGCCTGGCCAACATGGTGAAACCTCATCTCTACGAAAAATACAAACAATTAGCCAGGCGCAGTGGCTCACGCCTGTAATCCCAGCACTTTGGGAGGCTGAGGTGGGTGGATCACAAGGTCAGGAGATCAAGACCATCCTGGCTAACACGGTGAAACCCCATCTCTACTAAAAATACAAAAAAATTAGCTAGGCGTGGTGGCGGGCGCCTGTAGTCCCAGCTACTCGGGAGGCTGAGGCAGGAGAATGGTGTGAACCCGGGAGGTGGAGCTTGCTGTGAGCCAAGATCACGTCACTGCACTCCAGCCTGGGCTACAGAGCAAGACTCTGTCTCAAAAAAAAAAAAAAATACAAACAATTAGCTGGGCATGGTAGCGCACACCTGTAATCCTAGCTACTCAGGAGGTTGGGGCAGGAGAACTGCTTGAACCCAGGAGGCAGAGGTTGCGGTGAGCAGAGATCGTGCCACTGCACTCTAGCCTGGGCGACAGAGCAAGACTCCGCCTCAAAAATATATATGTAATAATAACAATAAATTAAATAAATAAATTCCAATTCTTGGCCAGGTACAGTGACTCACACTTGTAATCCCAGCGCTTTGGGAGGCTGAGGCGGGAGGATCGCTTGAGCCCAGGAGTTCGAGGCTGTGGTGAGCTATGATTTCGCCACTGTACTCCAGCCTGGGTGACAGAGCCAGACTCTGCCTCTACAACAAACAAACAAACAAAAATTCGATTCCTGTATTTGGCACTTTCTATGTAGCTGTGTAGCTGGTGGAGGAGAATTCCTGGAATTCCTAATAACTCCACTGAAGATGGTCTGGAGTCTTCCCTCAGAGCTCAGCGCAGAGAAGGTTTGCTCAGCAGAGCAGGTATGCAAGGCAGAAGGCCTGGCTTTGCAGGCCGACCAATTCGCTTCTGTGACTTTCATGTTGTTTGATTTGGTTTCTTCATCTAAGCATTGCAGTGTTTAAGAGCAAGGACAGGGGATAGAGCTAGGGTTGGGTCCTGCCTTAGCAACTAGCCACATTTCATTAAATCTAGGACATCATGGTTTGCAAGATGAACCATTATTTTATGTATCCCCAAAGAAAAAAATACTGCCAAACTATGACAATGATCTCTTATCACTTGGAATTTTATTTTACGTTTATTAAAAGAGCTCTTTTGGCCAGACTCGGTGGCTCATGCCTGTAATCCCATCACTGTGGGAGGCCGAGGTGGGTAGATTACTTGAAGTCAGGAGTTCAAGACCAGCCTGGCCAACATGATGAAACCTCGTCTGTACTAAAAATACAAAAATTAGCTGAGCATGGTGGCACATGCCTGTAATCCCAGCTACTCAGGAGGCTGAGACGGGAGAATCGCTTGAACCCGGGAGGTGGAAGTTGCAGTGAGCCAAGATAGCGCCACTGCACTCCAGCCTGGGCAACAGAGCAAGACTCTGTCTCAAAAAAAAAAAAAAATTAAAAGAGTTCTTTTAGGCCGGTGCAGTGGCTCATGCCTGTAATCCCAGCACTTTGGGAGACCAAGGCAGGCGGATCACTTGAGATCAGGAGTTCGAGATTAGCTTGGCCAACATGGTGAAACCCCATCTCTACTAAAAATACAAAAAATTAGCCAGGTGTGATGGCAGACGCCTGTAATCACAGGTACTCAGGAGGCTGAGGTGGGAGAATCACTGAAACCTGGGAGATGGAGGTTGCAGTGAGCTGAGATCGTGCCACTGTACTCCAGCCTGGGAGACAGAGTGAGACTCTGTCCCAACAACAACAACAAAAAGAGCTCTTTTAGACTTGCAGATTTTTTTTCTTTTTTTTTTTTGAGACAGAGTCTTGCCCTGTCACCGAGGCAGGAGTGCAGTAGCACAATCACAGATCACTGCAACCTCCAACTCCCAGATTCAAGCGATTCTCATGCCTCAGACATCAAGGTAGCTGGGATTACAGGGGCACGCCACCACACCAAGCTAATTTTTTTTTTTTTTTTTTGAGACAGAGTCTCACTCTGTCGCCCAGGCTGGAGTGTGGTGGCGTGAGATCGGCTCACTGCAAGCTCCACCTCCCAGGTTCATGCCATTCTCCTGCCTCAGCCTCCCAAGTAGCTGGGACTACAGGCGCCTGCCACCACGCCCAGCTAATTTTTTGTATTTTTAGTAGAGATGGGGTTTCACCGTGTTAGCCAGGATGGTCTCGATCTCCTGACCTCGTGATCCACCCACCTCGGCCTCCCAAAGTGCTGGGATTACAAGCATGAGCCACCACGCCCGGCCTTTTTTTTTTTTTTGAGACAGAGTTTTGCTCTTGTGGCTCAGCCTGGAGTGCAATGGCCCAATCTCAGCTCACTGCAAGCTCCACCTCCTGGGTTCAAGTGATTCTCCTGCCTCAGCCTCCTGAGTAGCTGGGATTACAGGGGCCCGCCACCAGACCCGACTGATTTTTTGTACTTTTAATAGAGATGGGGTTTCACCATGTTAGCCAGGACGGTCTCGAACTCCTGACCTCAGGTGATTCCCCTGCCTCAGCCTCTCAAAGTGCTGGGATTAGAGACATGAGCCACTGTGCCTGGCAATTTTTTTTTTTTTTTTTTTTTTGAGATGGAGTTTCCCTCTTGTTGCCCAGGCTGCAGTACAATGGCACAATCTCAGCTCACTGCAACCTGCGCCTCCTGGGTTCAGGCGATTCTCCTGCCTCTGCCTCCTGAGTAGCTGGGATTACAGGTGCCCGCCACCACACCCGACTAATTGTTTGCATTTTTAGTAGAGACAGGGTTTCACCATGTTGGCCACGCTGGTCTCGAACTCCGAATCTCAGGTGATCCAACCACCTTGACTTCCCAAAGTGCTGGGATTACAGGCGTGCGCCACCACGCCCAGCCATCCAGCTAATTTTTGTATTTTTTGTAGCAACTGGGTTTGGACATGTTAGCCAGGCTGGTTGCGAACTCCTGGCCTCAAGTGACCCACCTGCCTTGACCTCCCAAAGTGCTGGGATTATAGGTGTGAGCCACTGCACCTGGCCCTAGATTTGTTGATATTTTAACATAGGTTTTCATGATATATCACTCTTCATATACATGAAAATGTAGGCAAAATAAATTTGTTGGGGTTGTCAAAGCCCTGTGACCAAGGACCACCAGGAACACACTTGTAACCAAAATTAGGTTTAATTTGCTGCAGTGAAGGAGAATACATCCCAGGGAAACCCTCAAGGCACCCAAAGGAAACTCCTTAAATTTGGCCTCGTTCCCATAGTTCTATGGAAGAATTAGGGAAATGGAACTGGTTCAGGATTGAATGCTGTCAAGAAACAGGGGCAGTTCAGAAACTGGGTATCTTATTTTTTTTTTTTTTTTTTTTTGGAGATGGAGTCTCGCTCTGTCACCCAGGCTGGATTGCGGTGGCGCAATCTCGACTCACTACAACCTCTGCCTCCCAGGTTCAAGTGATCAGCCCGCCTTGGCCTCCCAAAGTGCTGAGATTACAGGTGTAAGCCACCATGCCCAGCCTGGACTAGAGTAATTTTTGCTAAAGAGAAATAGCAATTGCTCCAAAAAAGGTGAAGTCAGGCCGGGCACAGTAGTGCACACCTACTTTCCAGCACGTTGGGAGGCTGAGGCAGGTGGATCGCTTGAGTCCAGCCTGGACAACATGGTGAAACCCCATCTCTAAAAAAAAAAAAAAAAAATTCTTTTTTTAAAAAAAGGCAAAGTCGGCCAGGAGCAGTGGCTCACACCTATAATCCCAGCACTTTGGGAGGCCGAGACAAGCGGATCACCTGAGGTCGGAGTTCGAGACCAGCCTGACCAACATGGAGAAACCCTGTCTCTACTAAAAATACAAAATTAGCCAGGTGTGATGGCGCATGCCTGTAATCCCAGCTACTTGGGAGGCTGAGGCAGGAGAATCTTGAACCTGGGAGGCGGAGGTTGTAGTGAGCTGAGATTGCGCCATTACATCAGCCTGGGCAACAAGAACAAATCTCCGTTTAAAAAAAAAAAAAAAAAGGCCGGAAGCAGTAGCTCGCGCCTGTAATCCTAGCACTTTGAGAAGCCGAGGCAGGAGGATCACAAGGTCAGGAGTTCAAGACCAGCCTGGACAAGATGGTGAAACCCTGACTCTACTAAAAATACAAAAATTAACCAAGTGTGGTGGCAGGCGCCTGTAATCCCAGCTGCTTGGGAGGCTGAGGCAGAGAATTGCTTGAGCCCGGGAGGCGGAGGTTGCAGTGAGCCAAGATTGCACCACTGCGCTCCAGGTTGGGTGACAGAGTGAGACTCCATCTCAAAAAAAAAAAAAAAAAAAAAAGGCGAAGTCACTTTGTGGTCATGAAGTGGCTTCATCTATGTCTCATTCTAAACATAGCTTACCTTCTCCTGGTAACAACACAGTCTGAATGCCAGAAAAGCCATCTTTCACTTTCTTGATAGTCCTAAACTTCAGTCCTAAACTTCACGTTGATGTTGATTATAGAAAGCATCACCATTTGAGGGATATTAAAATGTGGGGGAAATATTCACTCTAGGTTGGATGAAATAAGATTCTTGCCGTATTACCTTGGGCAAGTAATCTAACCCTTTAAGCTTCAACTTCTTGCTCTATAAGCTGAGAATAATATGACCTAAAAGAAATAATGTCTACTAATTGGGTGGTACAATACTGGGTGTATCACTCAAGATTCAACCAGGAAAATAGGAACCACTTTTTTTTTGAGACAATCTAGCTCTGTCGCCCAGGCTGGAGTCAAGTGCAGCAGCATGATCTTGGCTCACTGCAACCTCCGCCTCCTGGGCTCAAGCAATCTTCCTGACTCAACCTCGTAAGTAGCTGGGATTACAGGCACACACCACCATGCCGGGCTAATTTCTTTTTTCTTTTTTGTTATGGTAGAGACGGGGTTTCACCATGTTGGCCAGGCTGGTCTCGAACTCCTGACCTCAAGTGATCCACCTGCCTTGGCCTCCCAAACTGCTGGGATTACAGTTGGGAGCCACTGCGCCCCGCCAGGAGGGAACCACTTTAAGTATTGAAAACAGAGAGAATGTAATGCAGGGTTTTGGTGACACGATTAACAGGGGTTAACAGGGAGGTCTGGAAAGCCCAGCAGGGGACAGAGAGAGGCAGTACAGAGACTGGCAAAAGCAAGAAGCTGCCTACAACTCCTAACCTGCAGGGACAAAAAGAGGAGGTGGACTGAGTAGAGCCCAGGGGCATGGATCATCCTACAGATGTTGGGACCACAGCTACCTATCCATGAGCTGGAGCCACAGAGAGGCCTCATCTGCTGCTGGAGATGTCACCTGAGCCTGAGCAAGAGAGAGAAAGAGAAGAAATACCATGGCTCTTTCTTTCCTCCTGCCTTCTCTTCTCCTGCCACTGCCTCCCATTGGCTAAACCGAGGCCTGAAGCCAGATGCTCTGGGAGCCTGAGAAACTGCCCCCTGCAAGACTCAGCCCACTGCAATACAGAGCAGAGCAGAGGGGCACGGAAGGGATCTGTAGCAAATGGTAGAGAATGACCATTCAGCAGAAATAGTTAAACAGGCTTGGTAATACCTTTGTTGTAAAACCTTTAAAATATCAGATACACTTGCACATAACAAAATAATTCCCTTAAAAATAGACTGCAAGGCCAGGCGCGGTGGCTCACGCCTGTAATCCCACTTTGGGAGGCCGAGGCAGGCGGATGATGAGGTCAAGAGATCAAGACCATCCTGGCCAACATGGTGAAACCCCGTCTCTACTAAAAATACAAAAATTAGCCGGGCATGGTGGCACGTGCCTGTAGTCCCAGCTACCCAGGAGGCTGAGGCGGGAGAATAGCTTGAACCTGGGAGGCGGAGGTTGTGGTGAGCCGAGATGGCGCCACTGCACTCCAGCCTGGTGACAGAGCGAGACTCTGTCTCAAAAAAAAAAAAAAAATTTAAAAAATTTACTGCAATCCATATAGACTAGTTCACACCTCTTCTCACACCCCCATCCTACTACGCGATTCTGAATACTACTGTGTCTGGTCTGATATAACGACATTCGAAGATGGATTTTCAGTGTCAGACATTTTGCATTTTCTAAGCTGAAATCTCATGAGAGTTGCTATAGAAGAGGGAGATGCACATTCCATGTCACAGAAGTAAAAGCTCACCCAGAGTGTGGTTATAGGGCAGCAATGTCATGGCAACTGGACTCTGGTCTTGGGGCTCTCAAGGGATTGCTGTGTGTCCTTGGAGAGGGTCACAAAATCTCTGGACTCCCGTGCCAAAAATGGAAATCATACCCATCAGGGTGGTTTATGTCCGCTCACAGTCCACTCCGCTTCTCTTCTTTGCCTTCCCAGAAGGGTCCAAAATGGTTTTTGAAAGAAACGATGAGCCGGACTAAGAAAACAGATAATGTGCCCACGGCCACCGAGCTGGCAGATGAGAAGGAATTCGGTCTCTGCGTTTCCATACCAAGGCCCTTTCCACTCACCCACCGCTTCTCTTCCTGCCCGGGGCATCTGCTGGCGGAGGAAGGCTTGTCCACGGAAAGGCAAAAGCGACTCCCGATCAAAATCCGGGGGCACCTGGTAGCGCTCTCCACGCCAGCAGAAACGCCCAACTGACTTCTTAATGGAGGGAAACCCCGGGCTTGGCCCGCAGACTGAGGCGCCCGCGTTGCGGGTTTTGGGGGCCCCTCTGCCTCTGCGCACCGGGCGGCCCCGGGTCCCCTCGGCCCTTCCCGCCGCCTCCCGGGTCCAGGGTTTCTAACGGGGCCGCGTGCCCGGGGCGGGGCCACGCGCGATTGGCCGCGCGGCATTGGGGGCGGGTCCGCGGCTGGCCGGCCGGGCGGGCGCCGACAATGAGCCTCCATAAAAGGGAGCGGCGGGGGGCAGGGGCCCCGGATTGAGCCCTCCCCGCCCGGGCTCCCGACGCGCCGAGGTCTCGGAGAGGCCCGGACGCGCCGGTCGCAGGCCCGGCGGGCGAGCGGCGGGCGGGCGGCGGGGAGGGGGCTGCGCGGGGCGGGGGGCGGGCGGCGGGCCCGGCGCTATTCCGGCCAGGAGGCGGGAGGCGGTTGCCGGCTGCGCGCCGAAGCCTGCGCGCCAGTCCTCCGGCCACTGCTATCGCCCACGGCCGCACCATGGCCCTAAAGGCCGAGGGCGCCGCACTCGACTGCTTCGAGGTGACGCTCAAATGCGAGGAAGGGGAGGACGAGGAGGAGGCCATGGTGGTGGCCGTAATTCCGCGGCCCGAGCCGATGCTCAGAGGTGAGGATGGAGGGGATTCCACTTCCGCGTCACGGTGCGGGGCCGGGGCTGGGGCCGTCCCTCCCCAGTCGGGGTCCGGGACCCGGGCACCTTCTCACCCCCTTCAGCCTTGGGGCCCAGGTTTCCCTCTCGGATCTGGGTCCAGGGCGCGCTCTTGCACCTCCCCCACCATGGTTTAGAAGCTCAGGCCTCCTCGATTTCCCCCTCCCTTCCCCTTTCCCCCGCCCAGGGTCTGGAGACTTCGATCCACGCCCCGCACGCTCCGGATCTTCCGGTGCCCAAGCGCCCCCTCTCCCGGGCCCAGCACCGGAGGCCGGATCCCCAGAGGCGCTGGGTGGTTGCGGCCGCCGTCTCACAGCCTGGGAAGGGGAGGCAAGCACAACGGCCGGGCTGTGTTCTAGTCCGAGGGGCGGCGAAGCCTCTAGGCCGGAGGCTGCAGGCGGGCGCCGCTGCCGACCTCCAGGAGAATTTTAAGGGCTCTCCGAGCATAACGCTTCCCTGCCCACCACCCCGCTTCGTTCCCATTCCCGGGCCTTCCACTTGCAGGAGCCACAGGTGTCAAGTTCTGGAGAGAAGGGATGAATGGGACTGCATACAACAGCTAGTTTGGAAAAGCAGTGCAGTGCTAGAACGAGATTAGCTTTGGGAGGGGATGGGAGGAACAATCTCAGAACACTCGCTCTCCCCTCCCCCTTCACCGATTTCTAGTCCTCAGGAGCTTGCAAACCGTAAGAAAACAAAGAGCCATCTTTGTGGGAGACTTAATATGCATGAAAATGCAAATATATTTCCGTTCTCCCACCCCGCTTTTCTTAGGCGGGATAGTACCCAGAAGAGGTTGAGAGCAGCAATGCCATTCATTGAACTTCAGCCGAACAGAATGATGCCTGTCTGCATTGCCTGTCATCCTTTTTGGAACTGGAAGGGTTATAAAATTCATGAGGGAAATAAAGGTCACCTCCCTTCTCGGAGCATTTAGTCCAAAAGATAGGTTGTTTTCCTACTTCTGCTAATATTTGTTGAGTGTTCATTGGGCATTGTCAGAGGCTGTCTCAGTTAATCCTCTCAACCCTGCAAGGGTGGCCTTATCCCCACTGTTAGGGCAGGAATAGACAGGTGAATTCATTCAACCAATATTCACTGGACGTCTACTTTAGGCTGTTTCGTCTAGTGTTTTTAGGCTGGGAAGTAGTAGCAGTAAACAGAGCAACCGAAACCCTCCTCTTGAAGAACATATATATACCAATGGCTAAAGACAGAGAAATAGGTTCATGTATAGTATGTTGGGTGGCAATAAATGGTTCAGAGATCACTAAAGCAGGAAAAGGAGAAAGAGGAGGAATGGGTATTTAATTGAATATATCGAGTGGTTCAGAAAGGGTTTTCTAATAAGGTGAATTTTGAGCACAGACCCGAAGGAAGTGAGGATGCCAACCTTGCAGATATCTGCAGGAAGAGCATTTCAGGCCGAATAGCAAGTGCAAAGGTCCGGCAGCACAAGCTGCTGGAAAGATTTCGGTGGAGAGAGGAAGAAAGATTGAATTCAAGGTTTTTGGCCTGAGCAACTGGAGGAAGAGCCTTCCCATTTTCCGAGATGGAGAAGGCTGCGGTGCTCTTGGGAGACTGGGAGTGAAAGTTTGAATATGATTACGTTTGAGATGCCTATGACATATTCAGGTGGAGAGGTCAACTAAGCAGTCAGATACATGGGCCTAGATTTCCTGGAAGTATCTAGCTAGTGGCGTAAACAGAAATTGCCAGCAGGCAGACAGTGGGATGAGAAGGAAGTAGAGAAGTGTCTAAGGACTGAGTCCTGGGAAACTCCAGTGATGGCAGGTTGGAGACCGGGTCAGTCCCTCATCACACATTACTAAATGCCACTGCATGCGAGGAGATACAGATACAGATGCTGGAGATACAGATGCAAAACATCAGAAATCTGTATGGTCATGGATTTTTTTTTTTTTTTTTTTTTTTGAGACGGAGTTTTGCTCTTTTTGCCCAAGCTGTAGTGCAATGGCACAATCTCGGCTCACTGCAACTCTCGGCTCACTGCAACCTTCGCCTCCCGGGTTCAAGTGATTCTTCTGCCTCAACCTCCCGAGTAACTGGGATTACAGGCATGTGCCACCACGCCCAGCTAATTTTGTATTTTTAATACAGATAGGGTTTCCCCATGTTGGTGGGGTTGGTCTCGAACTCTCAACCTCAGGTGATCCGCCCACCTCGGCCTCCCAAAGTGCTAGGATTCAGGCGTGAGCCACCGCACCTGGCCGTGGTCATGGATGCTATGGTGTGGTAAGGAGACAGGCAGTGAACATCCCAAAAACAAGTGCCAGGTGGTGATGTGTGCTGTGTTGGAGGTGATGCATAAGGGTAATGGGGTGCTCTAGTGAGGGGAGATGGTTCTTCAGCAACAAGCCAGAAGAAGGGAGGGAATATTGAGAAGAGATGAGGAAGAACTAGCACACATAACTGAGAAAGAGGGCCAGGGAAGCAAAAGAAGAACCAACAGAAGGTCATGCCCTATACGCAAGTGATGAAAATCAAGATGGAAGAGGTGATCGGCAGAGGATGAAGTTGAGAAACTGACCGCAGAGTTTAGCACTGCTGACTTGGATGAGAGCTGTTTTGGAAGACTAGTAGGGAAGAAAGCTGATTGCAACTGAGAGGTCATTTCTGCCCATGGTCGCATGAGAGATAGGTACAAGACATATCTCGTATCTCTTTCAGACACCACCTCTTGTATCCATGCAAGCCGAGGCTCCTATTTCTCATACCACCTCTTCCATGCAGCCCCCAGGTATTAGGGCCTCCTGTGTTTTAATTTTGTCCCATCCTCTCTGGAAGGTAGGAGGGAGATGCAGCCGTGAAGGATCATGGGCACTTCGTAAAAGCACTGAGCTTCCAGGCTGATGCAGGTCTAAGGCTGCCTTCTTTGCTGAACTGGAAAGGGTGATGCCCTGTGAAAGCTTATGGTCTGTTTGTGTACACAAAGAGCAGGTATCAGGCAGCAATAGGAGTGGGACCATGGCTGTAAATGCTCTGTGAGCACTGAGAAGGGAGGCGAGTTCTGAGGGGATGGGGTGGCCTTTAGAACGGGCACGGTGGCTCATGCCTGTAATCCCAGCACTTTGGGAGGCTGAAGCAGGAGGATTGCTTGAGCCTGGGAGTTCACAACCAGCCTGGGCAACATAGCAAGACCCCATCTCTTAAAAATTTTTTGTTTGTTTGTTAATTAGCTGGGTGTGATAGCATGCATCTATCTGTAGCCCTAGCTACTCAGGTGGCTAAGGCTGGAGGGTCCCTTGAGTCCAGGAGTTGAAGGCAGCAGTAAGCTATGATAACACCACTGTACTCCAGCCTGGGTGACAAAATGAGACCCCCATCTTTTAAAAAAAAAAATTATTAGCCAGGCATGGTGGCGCTCACCTGTAGTCCCAGGTGCTTGGGAGGCTGAAGCAGGAGGATCGCTTGAACCCAGGAGGTCAAGGCTGCAATGAGCTGAGATTACGCCATTGCATTCCAGCCTGGGTGACAAAGTGAGACTCTGTCTCAAAATAAATAAATAAAATTTAAAAATTAAAAGAATTTACCTTCCTCATCTTCAAGAAAGTGTAGAAGTCAGATTTGGATGAAATCTATTGTCAGGGATTGGGGTTCTGGGAAGCTTCGCAGGGATGATGTTGCCCAGCCCAATTAGGGTGGTCTGGACAGATGTGCAAAGGCTGGAGACCTGCAAGAATGCAGCCTGTTGGGAAAGTATGTGTAGTCAGTCCTAAGGTCCAAGACTAGATCAAGAGGAAGTATAGACGCGAGAGTCGTGGGATCCCGGGCACATCAGCTGTGTTGAGTGTGGCGTGTGCCTCATGGGCTCCAGGGGAAGGAAGAAGAACACTTTGGCCAGAAATGCTCTCCTCCCCCATCCCACTCAAACCACTGAGTCTGGAGACGTGCTAAGTGTTGTTGGTTGTGGGCACCTTTAGTGATAACACCCTCCCCCTCTCCCCTCGCAGTGACCCAACAGGAGAAGACCCCACCGCCTAGACCCAGCCCACTAGAGGCGGGCAGTGATGGCTGTGAGGAGCCGAAGCAGCAGGTGTCTTGGGAGCAGGAGTTCCTGGTGGGCAGCAGCCCAGGAGGCAGCGGGCGGGCACTGTGCATGGTGTGTGGCGCTGAGATCCGGGCACCCTCGGCCGACACGGCTCGCTCGCACATCTTGGAGCAGCACCCTCACACCTTGGACCTGAGCCCTTCTGAGAAGAGCAACATCCTGGAGGCCTGGAGTGAAGGGGTGGCCCTCTTGCAAGACGTGAGAGCTGAGCAGCCATCCCCACCCAACTCAGGTAGTTGGTCCTGGGGCTGGCGAAGGGAGAAGTCGGACTTGTTGGGGCACTAGAAGCTCATTGTGCTCTTGCTCCCTGCAGACTCGGGCCAGGATGCCCACCCAGACCCAGACTCCAACCCAGACGCTGCCAGAATGCCAGCCGAAATCGTCGTTCTCCTTGATTCTGAGGATAACCCATCCCTCCCTAAAAGGAGCCGGCCCAGGGGACTCCGCCCCCTCGAGCTTCCTGGTTAGTCAACAGAGAAGCCAGTGAGCCCCGGTGGAGGTGGGGGTTTGGGGACAGGGTGAAATACAGGCCCTGTGTTCTGGGCAGGTATCTTCAGGAGCCCTGGGGTGGCAGGGTTCGGGGATGGCCTCTTAAAAAGGGTATGAGGTCTTTTCTTTTTGCAGCTGTCCCTGCCACAGAGCCAGGAAATAAGAAGCCCCGTGGTCAGAGATGGAAGGAACCCCCAGGGGAAGAGCCAGTCAGAAAGAAAAGAGGCAGACCTATGACCAAAAACCTGGACCCTGACCCAGGTGAAGGGGAGGCCCGGGGGAGGCGTGGGCTCTGACCGCAGTGCTCTGAGGAAATCCGCGTCAGTGAGGATGGAGCAGGGCCCAGGCGCAGGGCGCCTGCAGCTCCTGAGGCTTTTTCACTCACAGTTCCATCCCGTCCTCCCTTCCAGAGCCCCCATCGCCAGACTCGCCCACGGAGACTTTCGCAGCACCAGCCGAGGTCCGACACTTCACTGACGGCAGCTTCCCCACCGGCTTCGTCTTGCAGCTCTTCTCCCACACCCAGCTCAGGGGCCCAGACAGCAAGGACTCACCCAAAGACAGGGAAGCGGCAGAAGGAGGCCTTCCCCGGGCGGAGAGCCCCTCTCCAGGTGAGCCCTCCTGAGAGGGAAGCACAGTGGGGACCTCGCAGGCAGCACTCCTGGGCCGGGCCTCGGAGAGGCTGCTCTATGGCAGAGCCCACAGTAGGGGTGGGTGGGGTGGGTGGTGCTCAGGTTTCCTGGTACATGGGGCCGGGGCAGGGGGATCTGAATGATGAGGAAGGCTGGCCTGAAAGCTGAGCTTTTCTTTTTCTGTTTGTTTGTTTTTTGAGACGGAATCTTGCTCTGTTGCCCAGGCTGGCATGTAGTAGCACAAGCCCGGCTCACTACAACCTCTGCCTCCCAGGTTCAAGCAATTCTCCTGCCTCACCCTCCCTAGTAGCTGGGATTACAGGCGTGCGCCACCACACCCGGCTAATTTTTGTATTTTTAGTAGAGACAGGGTTTTCCCATGTTGGCCAGGCTGGTCTCAAACGCTTGACCTCAGGTGATCCAACTGCCTTGGCCTCCCAAAGTGCACCACGCCTGGCCTATTTTTTTATTTTTTATTTTTTGAGACAAGAGTCTTGCTCTGTCGCCCAGGCTGGAGTGCAGTGGCGCGATCTCGGTTCAGTGCATCCTCTGCTTCCCAGGTTCAAGCGATTCTCCTGCCTCACCCTCCTGAGTAGCTGGGATTACAGGCGTGCGCCACCATGCCCAGCTAATTTTTGTATTTTTAGTAGAGACAGGGTTTCGCCATGTTGGCCAGGCTGGTCTCGAACTCCTGACCTCAGGTGATCCACCTGCCTCAGCCTCCCAAACTGCTAGGATTACAGGCGTGAGCCACCGCACCTGACCAGGTGGGCTTTTCTTAGTGTTTCCTTGTTTCCTGGAATTGGTCATTGGGTCCGGGTAGGCCAGTGTTTCCCAGAAGCCTGATACTGATTTCCACACATGCAGTTTGTTCTAGCTAGAGCCTGAGGGGTGCCCACCTTACCCTGGTGGAGCTGAGGCCCAGATGGGGCCACTCAGCAATTCAGTTAGGTGTCCAGAGAATAGATGAGATGAGCAGTGGACAGACACCTCCAGGGGACACCAGCTCAGTAAATTGCCTCATAACAGCAGTAAGTGCTTGTGTTGTTTGGGCTCCTGCTGAGTTTAAGAAGCTTACATACAAGGCAAGTCGTGGTGGCTCACGCCTGTAATCCCAGCACTTTGGCAGGCTGAGGCAGGCAGATCACCTGAGGTCGGGAGTTTGAGACCAACCTGGCCGATATGGCGAAACCTCATCTCTACTAAAAATATAAAAATTAGCCAGGTGTGGTGGCAGGCGCCTGTAATCCCAGCTACTTGGGAGGCTGAGGCGGGAGAATTGCTTGAACCTGGGAGGTGGAAGTTGCAGTGAGCCGAGATTGCGCCACTGCACTCCAGCCTGGGCAACAGAGTGAAACTCTGTCTCCAAAAAAAAAAAAAAAGAAGCTTACATACAGTTTATTTGGCCCTTACAAAAGTAACTTGTATAGAAGGGCAGATGTCCATTCCTTTTTCCAAAAGGGAAAACCATTTCTCAAAGAAATGGTTCCTTCTTCCCCATGGTCCTTATGTCAGTTTCCTATTTGCTGCTGTAACAAATCACACAAATCTAATGGCTTAAAACAACACACATCGCTTGTGCCTGTAGTCCCAGCCACTTGGGAGGCTGAGACAGGAGGATTGTTTCAGCCCAGGAGTTCAAGGCTGCAATGAGCTATGATCACACCACTGCACTCCAGCCTGGACGACAGAATGAGACCCTCTCTAAAAACAAAACAAAACCCAAATTTATTATTTTACAGTTCTGGAGGTCAGAGGTCCAAAATGGGTCTCACTGAGCTAAAATCAAGCTGTTGGCAGGGCTGTGTTCCTTCCTGGAAGCTCTAGGGGAAAATCTATTTTCTTGACTTGCCCAGCTCCTAGAGGCTGCCTGCATTTCTTGGCTTGTGGCCTCCTTCCATCTTCAAAGCCAGCAGTGGCTAGTAGAGTCTTTCTCAGATACTGCCCTGGGTTCCGGCTCATCTGCCTCTTCCCCATTCAAGGACCCTCATGATTATATTGGGCTACTCAGTCCAGGATAATCTCTTTTTGAGTCTGCTGATAAGCAACCTTAATTTCATCTGTAACCTTCATTCCCCTTTGCCATGTAACAAAACATTCACGGGTTCCAGGGATTAGGGTGAGGGGCATCATTCTGCCAACCACACATGACCCAGCAGACAGAATTAGGATGAGACTGGAATGTAGTCCAGCAGGGCAGAGACCAAGCCTAGTCCTCTGTTCACCTCTCCATGCCAAGCATAGTTTACAGGCGCTCAGGAAATGCTTCTTGAAGAAGTGAATAGGTCAGGAGTGCACGTCTCCTTGTACCAACTTGTCTGAAATGTGTGTTTGAAACTAGAGCCACAGAATGATGGCCAACGAGGTGGCTGGAGGCTCTCCTGAGAGTAGGGCTCTCAAAAAGCAGGTGTGCTTTTGTTTTTGTTTTTTGAGACAGAGTCCCTGCCCAGGCTGGAGTACCGTGGCGCCATCATAGCTCACTGCAGCCTCAAACTCCCAGGCTCAAGCAGTCCTCCTGCCACAGCCTCCTGAGTAGCTGGGACCACAGGTGTGCATCTCCACACCAGGCTAATTCTTAAATTTTTTGTAGAGACAGGTTTTCACTGTGTTGCCCAAGCTAGTCTCCAACTCCTGGGTGCAAGCAGTCCTCCCACCTGGGCCTCCCAAAGTTCTGGGATGACAGGTGTGCTTTTTTGCATAAAGAAAAAAGCCTTGGCTAGGCACAGTGGCTCACAGACCTGTCATTCCCAGCACTTTGGGATGCCAAAGTGGGAAGATTGCCTGAGGCTAGGTGTTCGAGACCAACCTGAGCAACGTAAGGAGACTCCATCTCTAGAAAAATTTTTTAAATTAACTGGGCATGTTGGTGTGCACCTCTAGTCCCTACTAAGACTAGAGGCTAAGGCAAGAGGATCACTTGAGCCCAGGAATTTGAGGTTGCAGTAAATTCTGATTGTACTCCAATCAGATTGTACTACTGTACTCCAGCCTGGGCAACAGAGCTAGACTGTCTCAAAAAAAAAAAAAAAAAAAAAAAAAGAAACAAAAAAGGCAGCGTATTATGTACTCCTTTAGTCACACTCCACTCACCCCTCACAAAGTTTTTCTTTGTGTTCACTGCTATACCACTCTTAATTTGGTTTGTATCCTTCAGAGAGAGCTCTCTGTGTGTTTGCGTGTGTGTGTAGTTGCTTTTGTTTATTTGCCTAAATTTGAGCCCCCCGTTTTCTGATCTCGAGGCAGGCCTCACCCCTTCACGTAGATCACAGTTTTAACTGTCTCAAGTTTCAGCTTGAGTCACATTCCAGTCCTGGCTCCCTGAGACCGAGTGTGCTGCTTGGACTTGAGCGTGTCCCGAGTCTCCTGGTCCTCTCCGGTGGATCCCTGCTCTAAATGGCTGACCTCTTCCACTGTCTAATGGGTCTTCTGATTTCATTCTCGAAAGGGAGCCCTCATTTCAAGTCCTGGGGTACCCTGTGCGCAAACTCCACCTATCTGGAGTGGTGAGTAGATGAGAAGAGAATCCCTGAGATTCTAGGTTTCTTTGGGGTGAGTGGGCAAAGTCTGAGAGGAAGGGGCTTCAGCAGGCTGCTTGAGTGATCTGAGGGGGCGGAGGCAATTGTAGGGTGTTGTCAGCAGTGGCAGCCTTCGTGGAGGTTGGAGATGCCTGGGAAACCATAGAAGATACCTCACTGGTACACAAGTGTTCCTGGAGCCTGTGCCCGAGGGAGGCACCCTGGGAGATGGCATGAGTGAGACAGTCTTTGTCCCCCAAAATTCTGTGTCCAGGTATATAGGCTGGAGGCAGTAAATCTTTAAAAACCAGGGGCCCCCGTGGCGGTTCTTTGCGGAGCAGAGGCTCTGGACCTGTGGTTTCAGACGATCTCACGAACCCAAAGCTTGGACAGATTTCTCAGAAACCTGTGAGGCTTCGACCAAAATGTCTCTACTTTCTGTGTTGTTATGTACGTATTGAAGTTCTCTGAAGACTTTATTTAAATAAAGATCCTGCCACTTTAAAAAAAATTAGAGGTGTAAAAATCGTGGATTTAACAGTTGGAAAAGGCCACCTGTGGTCAGGTTAGCTGAGCTGATGAATGTGAATGTGAGGTAGTCCAGGAAGACTCTAGAACCTTCTGAGGACCTTGCCAGAGGAGGATGGGGAGAGTGTGCAGGCCAGGAGAGGAGGTGGGCCACAATGACCCACTGACAAGTAATGGAAAGAGGAGCCTCTCTGTCTTGCTGGTGTTTTTCTTTTTTTTATTTTGGAGATGGAGTCTCGCTGTGTCGCCCAGGCTGGAGTGCAGTGGCGTGATCTCGGCTCACTGCAAGCTCCGCCTCCTCCCAGGTTCACACCATTCTTCTGCCTCAGCCTCCCAAGGAGCTGGGACTACAGGCGCCCACCACCACACCTGGCTAATTTTTTGTATTTTTAGTAGAGACGGGGTTTCACTGTGTTAGCCAGGATGGTCTCGATCTCCTGACCTCGTGATCTGCCCGCCTCAGCCTCCCAAAATGCTGGGATTACAGGCGTGAGCCACTGCACCTGGCCTGTTTTTCTTTTTCTTTTTTTTTTTTTGGAGATGGAGTTTTGCTCTTGTCGCCCAGGCTGGAGTGCAGTGGCGCAATCTTGGCTCACTGCAACCTCCGCCTCCCAAGTTCAAGTGATTCTCCTTCCTCAGCCTCCTGAGTAGCTGGGATTACAGGCATGCGCCACCACGCCTGGCTAATTTTTTTGTATTATTAGTAGAGATGGCGTCTCACCCTATTGGCCAGGCTAGTCTCAAACTCCTGACCTCGGGTGATCCGCCCACCTCGGCCTCCCAAAGTGCTGGGATTACAGGCATGAGCCACTGCACCTGGCCGGTCCTTTATGATCTCGTGGTTATGGTGGGCTGATCACTCACTCCTTCCTGGAGACAACTTTCTTCCCTTGGCTTTTCAGGCAGCTGCTCGCCTGGTGTTCCTCTTCCCTTACTAACTGTTCCTTCTCAGTTTCTCTTGCCGCTCACTCTCAGCTCCCAGAGTTGGAACACGTCGTATCATTGTCTGCCTTTCCCTTTCTAGAATGTAAGGGCCTGCAGGTTAGGGTGTTTGCGTCCTGCACTATAATATCTGCGGTAACCAGAACAGTGCCTGGCACAGCGTAGGCCCGGCTTATGTGTTTGGTGAATGAGTAAGTGCTTAAGTATCCGCAGCCGTGGGTCAGTGTCGGTACTCGCTCCCTGGGAGATCTCATCCAGGTTCACAGCTTTCAATGACATGTGTGTGCTCGTAATGCCCACCTTGGCTGCTCCTTCCTGGTTCCATCCTCTTTTCCAGTTGCCCAGGTGGCGTCTCTACATGGATGTCTAAAAGATCTCAAACATTGTGCCACTGCACTCCAGCCTGGCGACAGAGCGAGATTCCATCTCAAAAAAAAAAAAAAAATCTCAAACTCGCCACATTGAAACTGAACCCCCAGTCTCACCAATCCACCCTACCCCTAGACTCCACAATCTTCCCTTTCCCAGTCAACAGGCAGCCCCAGGCTTCAGTTTGCTGTGACCACACCCACACAGTCATCCTCTTCTTTCTCCAGCCCAGCATCTGTCCAGCAGCCGATCCTCCAAAACAAGTTCAGAGCTCACACTGCTGTCACCACATCCACTGCTGCTACCCTAGTCAGGGCCGGCTCTCGCCTGGTTCCTGTAACAAACCTAAGCCAGGTCTCCTGGCTGCTGAGCTTTGCCCGCTATGCTCTGCTCTCCTGTAGCAGCCAGAGTGTCCCTGCTGAGAACACAAGTCAGATCCAGTCACTCCTCTACTCATGGCCTTTCTGTGCTGCTCCTGTTGCACTCCAGATAAAAGCCAGAGCCTTCGTGGTGACCAGTGAGCTCCCCACAGGCTCCTGACCTCTCCCCCCACATCCCGCTCCCCGCACAGGCACTGGCCTTGCTGTTCCTGGGGAAGCCAGCGTGCTCCACCAGGGCATCCACATTTGCTCCTCCCTCTGCTCAAAATGCTGTTCCCTCCCTGTCTGCCTCACTGGCTCCTCACTCCCTCTGTGTCTCTGGTCCCCTGTCAGCTTTCTGCTATCCTATTATCCTATCTCCTTTCCCTGGTGTACTTTGCTACTTTGCGTCTGTCCATATATAACATACTGCATTTTTTATTTGTTTATCCTATTTATTAGCTCTGATAAATAGAATGTGAAGTCCCAGAAGGCCACTTAGGGAGCTCCATTCACCGCTGTACCCCTAGCAATCCGAACGGCATTGGGCATATAGTACTCAATAAATTATTGTCAAATTAATGAACAAATGGGGTTCAGTGTTCCTTCAGGGAGCCTATAGTTTATCAGGGAGACAAACTGTCTTCTGGGAACACAGAATAGCATTTGGTAGGTGATAAAAATGCGGTGGCAGCCACTAAGTCATTTTAAATTCCAGCACATCGCACAGCAAAATTGTACCTGTTTTCTGTGCCACGTTTTAAATAATCGTGTCTCTAAAAACAGGGTAGAAAAGGAACACACACAAATAAATCCTTCCCAATATAGACAGTGCAGTAGTTGAAATCACCATTTTCTGTTTTTGCCTTTCAATGTAATGTAACTTCTTTTTTTTTTTTTTTTTTGAGACAGTCTCACTCTATTTCCCAGGCTGGAGTGCAGTGGCGTGATCTTGGCTCACTGCAACCTCCACCTCCCAGGTTCACGCGACTCTCCCGCCTCAGCCTCCCGAGTAGCTGGGATTAGAGGGGTGCACCACTATGCCTGCCTAATTTCTTTGTATTTTAGTAAAGGGGTTCTCCATGTTAGCCAGACTGGTCTCAAACTCCTGACCTCAAGTGATCTGCTCACCCTGGCCTCCCAAAATGCTGGGATTACAGGCATGAGCCATCATGCCCAGCCCTAATGTAACGTAACTTTTGCACACGTCCCTGTTGCGTGCTCGTTTTTTATGGCTGCACGCAGCCACGGCAGTCCTCAGTCCTCTTTCCTCTGCCTCGAGGCCCAGCTTTGCCCATTATGAGTGCCTTCTCCATACTGCTAAGGTGGACACCTGGTCTTGGTGATGTAGGTGTTGACACTCAGGAGATAAAGAGCCTGGTGGAAGTTCGCCAGGGGTCTTTTCTGTCCCCCACGTAGTCCCTCATGAGCTCCTTGGTGGGCACAGCTATGCCTTAGACTGCTTCTGGGTGTTCCCACCCCATCACCTCTGCCCCACTCAGGCAGAACCCGTTAGGCTAGGATGCCCAGTAAGTTTGAGATAAAATGGAGTTGGCTGCAGGTAGGAGTTACAGGAAGAGGCACGAGCACCAGGCGTCCCTGTGCCAAAATACACACAGGAGGAAGGCTACCTGGCTTCAGCTGGCTTGTCCCTAGGGAGGCTGTGCGCCTCATTTTCTAGCTGGCAGCAGTCCTCGATCACCCAGGAGTGGAGCTCCCTGCCATCCTTGGGCTTCCCCTCATGCCAGGCACTGGGCTGTGGACATAATGAAAGCCCTGGAAATGTGGGTACAGTTTGCAGAGCTTCCAGGGGGCATCCTCGTGGTGGGGTGTCTGGGGGGCTCTGACTGCTCTCTGCTCTCATCCCTGCCCAGCTCCCCCTCCGGGGCTCCGCGGGACACTGGATCTCCAGGTTATCCGTGTGCGGATGGAGGAGCCCCCAGCGGTCAGCCTCCTGCAAGACTGGTCCAGGCACCCCCAGGGCACCAAGCGTGTGGGAGCAGATGACACCTCAGACTGGCCCACAGTTCTGTCAGAATCCAGCACCACTGTGGCAGGGAAGCCGGAAAAAGGGAATGGAGTGTAAATTCTTGCTTTCCTGGGGAGGGAGGGAGGGAGGAGGCAGCGTCCCCCAGTGGCTTATAACTCAGAGCTGCCTGGCTCACCCACCTGGTGGAGAGAGTAGAAACAGGTGCCAGGGCAGGAGGGGGCTGGGGCAGCATCCACTGTTATTTCGGGGCACTGGAAAGTGTCTGTTCCTGGCCAGGCCTGAGGTCGGCGAGGGTGGCTGAGGCTGTTGTGCAGTAGGGCACTGGGCCTGTGGAGAACACCTACCCCAGTCCTTCGCTGACCCCCACCTCTGTTTGTCCCCCATGACCACCTCCCACCCTCCCCCTGCTCCCCACCATTCTCCCTTGGCACAGTGCCTTACACAAGAGTGGTCATAAGGGGGTTTGAACTGAGTCCCACTACCTCGGGGGACACCTCTCCTCCCCACTTGTTCAGGCTTCTAAACCAGGAGGCCTCCATTACCTCTTCCTGTCCCACCCCTGCAGAGGCCTGAAGCTGGGCCTGGGCACCCCATTCACTCCTGTTCTCATTTACATCTGTTTTCCTGTTGTATATATCACCTTTGTTGACAATAAATTATTTTTTTTTATTAAGAGTTCCGTCTGGGCCATCATTGGGGGAAAGGGTTTGCTAGCAGGATACCTGGCCACCTAGAGCAACCTTGAGGGGCAGGAGGGTTGGAAGATGGTCCTGGGGGGAGCCAGGGAGCCACCTCTCCTGAAGGTGGGACAGCACCAGGGCAGGCCTCTGTGGAGCCCAGGAACGAGGGCTGACTTGTGCTCTCTGTCACCTGTGGGCGTCTCACCCCCTCCCTTCCTCTCTGCTCTGGAAAGGGGGTCAGAAACAATTTTCTTTAACATTGTACCTTCTGGTTCACCTGGTAGGCCTCTGCCCAGAAGAGGTCACTGTAGAAGCCCAGGGGTGCTCACAACCAGGGAGCTGGGAATTAGCCTGAGCTTGCTTGCTTGCTTTTTCTTTTCTTGTTTTTTTTTTTTTTTTTTTTTTTTTTTGAGACAGAGTTTCATTCTTGCTGCCCAGGCTGGAGTGCAGTGGCGCCATCTCGGCTCACTGCAACCTCCACCTCCTGGGTTCAAGTGATTCTCCTGCCTCAGCCTCCCTAGTAGCTGGGATTACAGGCACCCACCACCATGCCCATGCCCAGCTAATTTTTTGTATTTTTAGTAGAGACAGAGTTTCACTATGATGGCCAGGCTGGCCTCGAACTCCTGACCTTGGGCGACCCACCCGCCTCAGCCTCCCAAAGTGCTGGGATTACAGGCGTGAGCCACCACGCCCGGCTTATCCTGAGCTTTCTAAAGTGAAATGGCGGTAGCCAGCTTGCAGGTGGAAAGATGCCTCTCCTCCCTTTCTGTATGATGGTGAGGGGCACAGGGGTCCTAAACTCAGCCCTGCCTTTTCCAGCCCTACAGGCCTGCACCCTCAGCTGTCCACCTTCATCCCACCCAACCCTTGGCTTAATTAAACCCAAACGCTTGCTGGTTTCCCCTATTCCCTGGATCATGAGGAGGCCACTTTTGGTCTCTTCACCGGATTCCTTACCTTCCTAAACTAAACCAACAGGGGCCAGATGTGTGCATGGTTTTCCCTTTGGTGAGATGGAGCACACAGGCAGCCCCTTCTCAAACCCCAGCTGTACTGTCCTGTTTAGAGCCCATGGCAGGTGTGGTAAGCAGGACTGTATACCTCTGCACATGCTGACAAATGTGCACATAGGAGAAGTGGGGGCACAGGTGGGACTTGGAGGGCAGCTATTCCTGTAGGACGCTGACACTGCCACATTTTTTTTTTTTTTTTTTTTGAGTTGGAGTCTTGCTCTGTCGCCCAGGCTGCGATCTTGGCTCACTGCAACCTCTGCTTCCCAGGTTCAAGCGATTCTCCTGCCTCAGCCTCCCGAGTAGCTGGGATTACAGGCGTGCACCACCATGCCTGGCTAATTTTTGTATTTTTTGGTAGAGATGGGGTTTTCGTCATGTTGGCCAGGCTGGTCTCAAACTCCTGACCTCAGGTGATCCACCCACCTCGACCTCGCAAAGTGCTGGGATTACAGGTGTGAGCCACTGTGCCCGGCCAACACTGCCAGATTTTGAGACTAACCAGGAAGTTCATCTCGGGCAGGCAGGGTCTGGGCCTGGGCAGCGTGTGCTGCGTGCTCACCTGATGGGGTGTCACCATGTGCCAAGCCAGGTATGAGGGATCTCACGACTTGGTGGGCTCCTGGGACATGATCCCTTCTCCCCATCTGACAAGCTCAGGAGGAGCCTAGAAATATACAGGGTCTTTGTCTAGGGGACATTAAAAGACAGGTGTGGTGGACAGAAGGCAGTGGCCAAGGCTTCAGGATGCCTTGTATCTAGTGTGGCTCCCCCACTGCATGATGGCAGGCAGGCAGGCCGGCCACGGAACTCCCATGTCTCAAACACCATTATCCACAGATTGGCAAAACTTGTATCCTACCTGATAGGAAGGAATAAATAATGCTAAAAATCTGGTTCTGCAAGCACAAATACTGCAAATGGTTTTCTCTCATCCTTTCAATCCTGTGACTTGTGTTTACATTTATGCCAATGTGCTTTTAAAACAACATGGCTGTGTTGCTGGGTGTTTACACTTGAGAAAACGTATGTAAAAGTTTGTTGTAAAATTGTGAAGCCAAATGCCCCTTTGCTGTTCTATGATTAATGGCTTGGCCTTCTAGACTGTGAGCTCCTGGGCAGGGACCAGGTTGTATTGACTTTGTTTTCCAAGTGTCCTGCCTGGGGCCTGGCACATAGTAGGTGCTCAATAAATGTTTCTCGAGTGCCCTCTGAGTGTGTATTCCTGTGTGACATTTTTCTAGTGCATGTTGGTCCCTGGAGTGTGGTTCTCAGCACAGGGTGGTTGCTACAGTGACTGTGCAGGGTGGGAACTTCATCCCCACATTGTGGCCAATAGGGGTCTCCCCAGCCTCAGCCAGGGCCCTGGGGACTATGTGAGTGTGTGTGGCCAGCAGCTGTGTGTGGCACCTCTGGGCTTCCAGGAAAGAGTTGGAGAAAGTGGGGCTGAGGATATGACTCCAGCCCAGGCTGGAAGGACCTTACTGACGGATTGCCCAGGGCTTTCCTACTCCACACTGGCTTGGAGTCCGTGACGCTGGTCCTGCATCCTGGTGCAACACCGGGGAAGCTCTGCATGAATGTCAGTGACTCTCAGGGCTGGTGGTGGCACCTTCATCCATGTGGTGCTGTGGCCCAACCATGCGTTTGGTTGAAGAAGTTGGGGAAGAGGGTGCCGCTGCCCCTGACTGCTGAGCCACACACCCATTTCCTGACTTCCCAGACCTCCTTGGCTCTCTGAAGCCAGCCACCTCCTGCCCTCCCAGCTGCCTTCCGTGGGATCCAGGTGTGGGAGATCTTTTTGGATACCTAACAAGGAAAAACTTTCTATATTCCCAGTACTTCTGACACCAATGTTAGTGGGGAGGGGGGCGCCCACATCAATTCTCCGACTCTCCAGACACCAGCCAGCTGTCCTAAAATTCAGTTCTGACACTCACTACCCAGAGTTAGCACAGTCCCCGCAGGTGAAAGGCTCAGTCCCAGCAGACTGCCCCTGCTTCAGATACCAGTTCTAGGTCCCAGCTTGTCACCTGTACTTCTGACCAGCCCAAATTTGGAAGTTCCCACAACCCCCTCCTCAGTTTTGATAATTTGCTGTAATGGCTCACAAAAATCACAGAAACAGGCCGGGCGCGGTGACTTACGCCTGTAATCCCAGCACTGTGGGAGGCCGAGGCGGGTGGATCACCTGAGATCAGGAGTTCGAGACCAGCCTGGCCAACATGGCAAAACCCCGTCTCTACTGAAAATACAACAATTAGCTGGGCGTGGTTGCGGGTACCTGTAATCCCAGCTACTCTAGAAGCTGAGGCAGGAGAATCACTTCAACTCAGGAGGTGGAAGTTGCAGTGAGCAGAGATCACGCCATTGCCCTCCAACCTGGGTGACAGAATGAGACCCTGTCAAAAAAAAAAAAAAAAAAATTAGGGAAACATTTACTTACATTTACTTGTTTATAAAGGATGTTACATAGGATATAGACAAACAGGTGATGAGGTACTGAGGGCGAGGTTCAGAAGGGTTCCAAGCACAGGAGCTTCTGTCCTAGTGGAGTTGGAGTGAGCCACCCTCCTGGCATGTGGATGGGGTGCTGTCACTGACCTGGAACCTCCCAAACCCCATTATTTAGGGTTTTTATGGAGGCTTCATTAGGCACGATTGATTAAATCATTGGCCACTGGTGATTGGCTCAATCTCCAGCCCCTCTTCCCTCCCCAAGGTCTTGGGTAGGGATGAAAGTTGCAATCCCCTAATCACGTGGTTGGTTTCTCTGGCCACCAGCCCCATCCTCCAAGAGTCATCTCATTAGCGTGAACTCAGGTGTGGTGAAAAGAGACTCATTATGAATAACAAAAGATGCTCCTCTTTCCCCATCACTCAGGAAATTCCAAGAGTTTTAGTTCTGGACCAGAAACCCGGATGAAGACCAGATATATATGTCTCTTTTTTTTTCTTTTTGAGTCGTAATCTTGCTCTGTCTCCCACGCTGGAGTGCAATGGCATGATCTTTGGCTCACTGCAAGCTCCACCTCCCGGGTTCCAGTGATTCTCCTGCTTCAGTTTCCTGAGTAGCTGGGATTACAGGCGCCTACCACCACGCCCAGCTAATTTTTGTATTTTTAGTAGAGACAGGGGTGGGGGGGTTTCATCATATTGGCCAGGCTGTTCTCTTGGCCAGACTGGTCTCGAACTCCTGACCTCGTGATAACTCCTGCCTCGGCCTCCCATAGTTCTGGGATTACAGGCGTGAGCCACCTGCGCCCAGGTGTCTTTTTTTTTTTTTTTTTTTTTGAGACAGGGTCTCGCTCTTGAGGCCCAGGCTGGATTGCAATGGCACAATCTCGGCTCACTGCAACCTCCGCCTCCAGGGTTCAAGCAATTCTCCTGCCTCAGCCTCCCGAGTAGCTGGGATTACAGGTGCTTGCCACCACCATGCCCAGCTAATTTTTTGTATTTTTAGTAGAGATGAGGTTTCACTGTGTTGCCAAGGCTGGTCTTGAATTCCTGACCTCAGGTGATCCACCCGCCTCGGCCTCCCAAAGTGCTGGGATTACAAGTGTGAGCCACCGAGCCTGGCCGATATATATGTCTTTTTATATCACAATGCTGGTAATCCTCTCTTTCTTGGGGACAAAGCCAGTCTCAGACAAGGGAACAGTCACCCCTGCCCTCCTTGAAGAGAAACTGGAGCATGTGGGAGTGTGAATGGGAATGGGGGACACTGGCTGGGCCCCTGCCGCACCCCAGTGGTGGCACTGGTCTGGTCCAGGCCTTGAGGCTTTCTAGCAGATGCTCCTGCAATCTGAGCTTCCTGTTTCTCTGCAGAAAATGAGGCAGTCACCCCCACCTCCACCCCACACACAGCTGGGCTGCTGTGTGGCTCAAATGAGACTCTGCATTTGGGGCCCTTTGTAAACTGTACAATCCTGCACACCCCTAAGGTGTGGTAGAAGATGGGGGCTGGGATGGGAGAGGGTCTCTAATGGGCTTGCAGACCCTCTCTGCCATCGGAGTCTCTTGGGAGGGGGGCACCCTACTGAGGCTGCTTGCAGGTGCAGGGACAGGGAAGGGGCTGCAACACCTCCTGGGGTGTCTGCCTTCCTACCTCCCTGGAGCCAGGTGCCTCAGCCCAGAGCCATCATGCCACCAAATCTGCTCAGTCCCTTTCTCCCCTAGAGAGAACACCCTCATTCTCAGGACAAATGTACCAGCGTCCAGGAAGGAAGAGGAGCCAGCCTTTGGGTTCCCAACACCAATGTCAATGGCTTGGATCTCCTCCAGCCCCACATCTGGTGGGGGTGGGCAGAGGAAGCAGGAAAAGCAGGTGTGTGATGGGAGATGGGGTAACCACCCTGTGTTGCTTAGATCACACAAGCATCAGTGAAGGACCCCATGGGCAGGCACTGTGTTAGAAACTATGGGGTACAGACAGGACACCTACCCTGGCTTCATCACGGATCACCTTGTATTGCGCCCATTATACAGGTGAGGAAACTGAGGTACAGTGAGATGAATGCAGTGACTTGCCTGCCATTCCAGAGCTAGTAAAGGAACAGCTGTGGCCAGGCATGGTGGCTCACGCCTGTAATCCCAGCATCTTGGGAGGCCAAGGGGAGGCGGATCACCTGAGGTCAGGAGTTCGAGACCAGCCTGGCCAACATGGTGAAACCCCGTCTCTACTAAAAATACAAAACTTAGCAGGGCATGGTGGCAGGCGCCTGTAATGCCAGCTTGGGAGGCTGAGGCAGGAGAATCACCTGAACCCAAGAGGCAGAGGTTGCAGTGAGTGGAGATGGTGCCACTGCACTCCAGCCTGGGCGAAAGAGCAAGACTCCATCTAAAAAGAAAAGAAAAGGAAAAAGAAAATAAGAAAAAAGAAACAAAAGGGAAAAGGGGGTCTTACTCTGTTGCCCAGGCTAGAGTGCAGTAGTGCAATCATAGCTCACTGCAACCTCAACCTCCTGGGTTCAAGTGATCCTCCCACCTCAGCCTCCCAAGTAGCTGGGACTACAGTTGTGCCACCATGCCTAACTAACAGGGGTCTCCTTATGTTGCCCAGGCTGGTCTCAAACTCCTGGACTCAAGGGATGCCCCCCACCAAATTTGGCCTCCCAAAGTGCTGGGATTACAGGCGTGAGCCATCACACCTGGCTTTTATTTTATTTATTTATTAATATTTAGAGACAGGGTCTCACTCTGTTGCCCAGGCTGGAGTGCAGTGGTGTGATCATAGCTCACTGCAGCCTCGACTTCCCAGGCTCAGGTGTAATCCTCCTACCTCAGCCTCCTGAGTACCTGGGACTACTGGCAAATTTTTTGTATTTTTTGTAGAGACAGGGGTTTGCCATGTTGCCCAGACTGCTCTCGAACTCTTTAGCTCAAGCAATTCATTCACCCACCTCAGCCTCTCGAAGTGCAGAGATTATAGGCATGAGTCACCATGCTGGGTCAGGCCTTAATTTTTTTAAGAAAAGGGCTAGGTGCCATGGCTCACGCCTGTAATCCCATCACTTTGGGAGGCCAAGGTGGGCGGATCATGAGGTCAGGAGTTTGAGACCAGCCTGGCCAATATGATTAAACCCCGTCTCTACTAAAAATACAAAAATTGGCCAGGCGTGGTGGCGCACGCCTGTGGTCCCAGCTACTCAGGAGGCTGAGGCAGAAGAATCTCTTGAATCCTGGAGGTGGAGGTTGCAGTGAAGTAAGATTGCACCACTGCACTCCAGCCTGGAGACAGAGGGAGACTCCATCTCAAAAAAATAAATACATAAATACGTAAATAAATAAATTTAAAATTTGAAATATTTTTAAATTTAAAATTTTTGACACATTTTATTCAGATAGTCTGATCACATATGGTCTAAGAACATTCAAATCATAAATCAAATATAAATCAAATGTTAAAGATGGATCGTCAAACATTGTAGCCAGTGATGCCACACTCACCTATGATCTCTGTGACATAAAACCACATCCACACCCCAGTGACCTCTGAAACATTCAACACAGCTTCCTTGACTGTGAGCTGTTTGAAGCTACCAGTTTGAGCGCTATTGACTTTTTTTTCCAGGCCCTGAATAACTCTAGGGATCTCAGCAGGGTTTGGAGGAACCAACTCCACCTTGGCGTAGTACTGAAATGTGGCCAATCAAGGCTTCAACTGAGTCACAGCAGCGTTCACCAGTACCAGGGCCTTCTCTGGCGAGGTGGTGGACAAATCAGGTCATGGTTCTAGGATGGAAAGTCTGTCGCCCCGAAGGGCCCGCTGAATGCCAAAACCTCCAGGCAGTTTTACTCTCTGTGTGTGTTTTGTTTTCAGTTGTTCAGGCGGGAAAGCCTGCAATCGTCTTTAACTCCCCTCTTTCATAACCCCAACCCATCCGAAAGCCTGTTGGCTGTACCTTTCAAATATGTCCCAAATCTGATCACTTCTCACTACTTCCACTGCTGCTGCCTGGCCCCAAGCCACTGGCATTTCTCCCTTGAATTGTTGTAAAAGCCTCCTTGCTAGTGCCCCGGGTCTGCTTCTGTCATGCCCTTTCACTCTGTTCTCAGTCCAGCAGCCAGTTAGATCATGTTACTCCGGCGGCAACTCATCCCACTCCCAGGGAAAACCACAACGGTAGCCCACCAGGCCTGGTTCCCGTCGCCACACACCTACCTCCTCACTCACTCTGCTCCAGGCTCATTGGCCCCTTGCTCTTCAAACAGGCCAGGTATGCTCCTCTGGCTGGGTTGCTCTTCCCCTAGATGTCTGCAGAGCTCATGCCTTCACCTCCTTCAAGTCTTTTTTTTTTCTTAGCCTCCCAAAGTGCTGCGATTACAGGTGTGAGTCACCACGCCCGGTCTCCTTCAAGATTTTACTCAAGTGTCACCTTCTCAGTGAGGGCTCATGAACCCCCTCAGTACTGTAGCTTGTCTTCCACCCTCCCACCCCTGTAATCCTGGCTTAACTGGCTCTGTTTTTTTCTGATATCACTTAATACTGACTCTTTTGTTTGTTGTATGTCTTCCTCAAAATGAAAAGTAAGCTCCCCAAGGGCAGAGTTGTGTTTTTTTTTTTTTTTTTTTGAGACAGAGTTTCTCTCTTGTTGCCCAAGCTGGAGTGCAGTGGCGTGGTGATCTCGGCTCACTGCAACCTCCGCCTCCTGGTTTCAAGCGATTCTCCTGACTCCGCCTCCCAAGTAGCTGGGATTACAGACGCCCACCACCGTGCCTGGCTAATTTTTCGTGTGCTTTTTTTTAGTAGAGACGGGGTTCCACCATGTTGGCCAGGCTGGTCTCGAACTCCTGACCTCACATGATCCACTGACCTTGGTCTCCCAAAGTGCTGGGATTACAGGCATGAGCCACCGCGCCTGGCAGGCAGAGATCTTTATCTTGTTCACTGATCTACCTAAAAGCCTAAAACAATGCCTTGCACATAGTAGGTGCTCAATAGGGATTTGCTGAATGAATAAATGAATTTGCAGATTTAGAGAGGGGGTAAATGTGTGGCAATAATTCATCTTTGAGGAGAACTAGGAGGGTTCATGGATTTGAGTAGGTGAGATTTGAACTGGATCTTGAAGTGGTTCTGGAAGCTGAGGTGGATGATGGGCAATCATCTATCAGCTTGAACAAAGGCATGGAAGTGAGAGAGACTGGCAGCGGGGTAGGAGTTAGGGAGAAGTGTGATCAGTGATAGTTGGAGAGGTTATTGTAACACAATGTGAGGCCAGATTGAGCAAAGTTTTGAATGCAGGCTAAAGGCTTTTCCTACAGCCAGGACCAGCTACATAATTTGTGGGGCACAGTGCAAAATGGAAATGCATGGCCCACTTGGTCAAAAATTTCAAGATAATGGGCCGGGTGTGGTGGCTCACGCCTGTAATCCCAGCACTTTGGGAGGCCGAGGCAGGTGGATCACTTGAGGTTGGGAGTTCTAGACCAAACTGGCCAACATGGTGAAACCCTGTCTTTACTAAAAACACAAAAAATTAGCCGGGTGTGGTGGTGGGCACCTATAATCCCAGCTATTCAGGAGGCTGAGGCATGAGAATCACTTGAACCTGGGAGGTGGAGGTTGCAGTGAGCTGAGATCGCACCACTGCACTCCAGCCTGGGAGATAGAGCGAGATTCAATCTTAAAAAAAAAATTTCAAGATGGTGACAGCAGAGCATTAATTCAAGCTCAGGGTCCACCTGAGCACAGGGCTCTGTGTGACTGCACGGGGTCGTGGGCCCAAGAAGCCAGCCCTGCCTATAACCAGTGAGGGAGCTGTTGATAGCTTTCTAGCAGAGCAGAGATGTTATTGGAGCTGGACTTTGGGAAGATTATTCTGACATGTCTGGTGCAGTAGGTTGGAGGGAGTCTAGGCGGGGAGACAAGCTCAGCAGCCTTGTGCAAAGCTAGCAAGGAAGAGAAAGGATAGGTAGGGTAGGGGTCGGGGATGAAGGTCAAAGGGCAGGGGTGAGGCAGGGGTTAGAGCTAGAGTGAGAAGCTTGGAGAAGATGGAGTCTATTTAGACGAGAGTGTGGACCAGGGAGAGACTGCTGGAACACCAACCACCAACTGCTTCCTCTCTCTTTTCCCTGCTTTCCAGACCCTGGCATTAGAGGTGATACCAGGCACAGGAATCAGCAACGTGTCTCCCTTTGGCCACCAGAGGGCAGATGATTCTCAAGGATCGAATTTGGGTTGGGGGAGTGAAGTGTTCTCTGTCCTCCTCTTCTCTCTTTCCCTCACCTTCATGGGTGTGCCTTCACCTTCTTCCTCAACGGTTGGGTGCCTGAATAGAGCTGGTATGGGGCATGGGGAGCAGTGCTGGAGTCCCAGGATTTACTAAGAGTGTAGTGATACCTGTTGCCTTAGGAAGTACTTTCATACCCCGGTAATTACATCTGCTCAGATGCCTATTTCTCTGATTGATGGGATGAAGGCTGGCTCAAAATGCTGTAGCTGGGAGTTGGAGATCAAGTAGCAGGGGTCCAATCAGCAGTTTTCCCAATAACTCCTGGAGCCTCTCTGCTCCTGTACCTTTGGGAACCTGTTGCCTGAGTCTGGTTTCTGACTCCTGCGGGGCCTCTGCCTCCTGCCCACCTTAAGCCACTGATGGGAGGGTGTGGTTCCAACGTGTTCCAGGTACTATGGGTGAGGACAGCTTGGCGCTGGGGAAATCAGCCCAGGATACTCCCTGTCCTTGGTAACGCAGTGTAAGGGGAAGTGAGGAATGGACTGCAGTTGCCATACAGACTTCCTGTTAGTCAAGGGCTCTCCAAAGCTGAGAAGGACCTCCGAGTTCATGAATCCAATGGCTTCACTTTACTGATGGGGAAAATGAGGCCCAGAGGAGGAAAGAAAAGAAACTTTAAATGCCTTATCTTGCAGAGGCATTTTAAAAGGTAACTGGAATTCAGAAATGTCATTTTGAATGTCAACGCAGGAGCAAAGGCAAAGGAAAGAGGAGCCTAAACTCAGTGATGTTATGTGATTTTTCCAAGATCACGCAGCATTGGCACTTGGCAGAGCTGGGGCTGAAATGCAGGGCCCTGGACGCTCCCGCATCCGGTGCAGAGGACGCTGCCCTGGGCCTGCCTGGGGCCTTGCCGAGCCCTGCGGACTAGATGCGGGAATGCACGGATGAATCCACAGAAGCCAAGATAGACGGTGGCAGACAGGCAATAGACTGATGCTGCATTTGACAGGTATATTGATAGGCTAGATGACAAAAAGAAGATGAATTTTATGAGCTGACCGACAGATGGACAGAAATGCAGACAGGAAGCTGCTATAGAACCAGAGGATGCCAATCACAGGGACGGCTAACAATCTTGTTTTGTATTTAGTCAAATCACAAGCACAGACAGGTGACCCACGCTTCCTGTTCAAGGTTTGAAAATGCCCGAAAACTGACGGAAAGACACGAAGCGAATCAGACTCCGAGAGCCCCCCGGGGAAACGACCGGGTGCTCGGAGGGCCTCGGGTGTTGCCGGAAATGGCCGACGACCGCCCTCGGCAGGGCTGTGGGAGGGGGCGTGGCCGGCTCAGCACGCGGAGCAGCTTCGGGTATTTCCGGAAACTGCCGAAAGCCCTCGAAGTGGGCGGGGAAAGGCCGGTGGGCGTGGCTGGATGGCCGTGGACGGGGGCGGGGGGTAGGCACCCGGGGTCGCTTCGTGGATTTCCGTAAACAGAGCCGAAGCTTCGTCTTCGGAATCGAGGAGGCGAGCGCGTCCCCGGGGTTTACCTTCTTCGGCTGTTTCCGGAATTCACCCGTAGTCTGTGGCCGGGAGGAGAAGGCGCGCCCCACCTCCCGTTTCTAGCGGCTTCGGATGTTTCCGGCTGCTGCCGGCGGAAAGAGCCGAGGGCCGGCGGTGGTGGCGGCCATGTTGGGAGCAGCAGGTCCGGCGGCGGCTGCCTGTGTGCCGGGCGCGGAGCAGTGCCGCTGAGGGCAGGGGAGGAGCGAGGCAGGCGGCCGGCTGCGGCGGCAGAGAGTAGGCGGAGCGGCGCGGCCCGGCCGAAAGGCGGCACAGCCCAGCCGGGGGTCGGGGGGGTGCGGTCCGGAGCCGCTCGGAGCCGGCGCGGCCTAGCCCGAGCGGCGCATCCCCGGGCTGGCGTGAGCGGCTGCCCGGCCTCCCCGCACCCCCGGCCGGGGCCCATGCGGCGGGTGCTCCTGCTGTGAGAAGCCCCGCCCGGCCGGGCTCCGCGCCTTCCCTTCCCTCCCTTCCTCCAAGCTTCTCGGTTCCCTCCCCCGAGATACCGGCGCCATGTCCAGCGCTCGGACCCCCCTACCCACGCTGAACGAGAGGGACACGGAGCAGGTAAGGAGCCCCGAGGGCTCCCCGAATTCTCTGGCTGGGCCCTTTGCACCTTGCGGAGCCTCCTCCCTCTTCTGCTCTCCTCGTGCCCCTGCTGCCATCCTGCAAGCCTCGGCTGCCCTGTCATCCGGCTCCTGGCTCCGGCTCCGCACATCCCGCTTCCGAGTCCTGACCTGGGACCCACCTCGTCCTGACTCCAAGCTGCACACTTGTCTTTCTGCCAACCCCCTCTCCCCTCACCGCCCTCCTGCGCTCTTCCGTGTCACCTCCCCAGCTTCCCTTTCTCTTCCCTTTTTCTCTCAGGGGCCTTTCTGGTCTTCCTCCACCCACGCTTAAAGCAGCCACCCTCCCGCTCCTCGAATAGCAGCACCCCGCGATTTGCCACAGATCGTTGTCCACCTGTCCCTTCGTCTCTCCTGCCTCGCTTCCCCTCCGCCCGCACCGGTTCTGCCAGTCTCTGGGTTATCACCCTCAGGGTCCTTGCCCTGGACTGCGCTCTCGATCCCTGGCCCCTTGCAGTTCCGCCAGCTTTTTCTACCCTGCTTCTTCGTTTTGCAAATTGTGCTCTCCCTCTTGCTTGCAACCCACCAGCTCCACCCTCATCACCTTTCCAAATCCTTCGCCTACTCTTTGCTCATCACTTTCCCTTCTTTGCTCCAGGAGCTCCCTGGATCCTGGCGCTGGCATTTGTCGCTTCCGTGTTTCCCCACAGCTGTCATGCGCATAGTTTTCCCACAGGTTGCGTTTGGGGTTCCAATCATCACTCCCTTCAGAGTCTTTGGATCCCTCTTGTTCTCTTCCCCTCGGGTTTGGCTTTTGGGTCCCTGGGCCTCGTGTTTCTCTCTGTGAGTGTTCTACCAGCCTTCTACTGGGCTCTTTCTCCCAACCGAAAGACACTTGGCCCCACCGTATTAACACAACCTGTTGCTCAGTCCTTTCCCAGACCTCGCTGCATCACAGTTTTTGCCTTTCTGTCTTCTACGCTGGAACACAAACCATGATGACTTTCTGTGTCTTCACTCCCGTGCCTGGCACTTAGAGTATTTTCTTTCTTGCTTGTTGCCTTCCTGTTTCTCCACCCTCACCCCATCTTCCTTACTGTGCCTTTTAATCAGCGTTGCCTTTCATCTCCGCATTAGTCTCCTGCCTTCTTCATGTCCTGTGTATCCCCCCACTATGCTTGGATCCATTCTGTTCCTATTGGCTAAGTCTCTGTAATGCCCAGGAAGTCCAGGTGTTTTGCATGCTAGTTTCTCAGCCTCACGACTCTACACGGTCCCCCTCATCCTGGCAGTCACTGCTATGTTTTTCACCCAAGTCTTAGCCTTTCTGTGTCATCTCACTTTTGATCCCAGAGACGTCCACTTTCCACACCTCCCCTTTCTTTCACCATCTCTAGCGTCCTTTGCTGACTGCTCTGTGCAGAGTCCCCTGCCTGTCATACCTTTCTTGGTGGAGAACTTTACTAGGCCAAAAAAAATTTGACTTGAAAAAGAAGTGCTTCTGCCCCGGGGCTGCTGTGCTTTTTGCCTTCTTTCCCCTCCTTCCATCCTTTATGTTTCCCTCTTACTCCCTTCTTTCTTTGTAGCCCGGTAGAGCAGTTGTTGTATTCTCTTGCATGTGAACATTCTTCTTTGAAAAATCTTACCTCCTTTCTTTTACTGTGTTTTTCTATTTTGTTACCCCCTGGCCCTCTGTCACCTGGGCAGTTAGGAACTAAAGAGAAGTTCTAGGCAGAGTTTTTCTCTGCAGGGTTGACCCTTTTATTACTTGTGGATTATTTGCTTCTGGGGGTGAAATAGGGGTTGAGAGGGAGGGATGGTTGATTTCCATTTCATCTCTGGGTTTGGCAGCTGGTTCTGCATGGGACAGGGGTCTTTGGAGACAGAGGAGCATGTTCTGTGTCTCGCAGTCTTTCTCTCCCTTGCCTACCGGCTGTTTCTCTCTCCTTACTGGGAATTGCTTTCTCTGGGCCCTCTTGAGGTTGCTTATTCCACCCATTTTCCTCTCACAACCTTTGTTTTAGCAGGTAAACCCTGCTTAACCAGAGAACTTTCCCAGACTGTTGATCGTGAGCTGGTAGGAGGAGGCCAAGTGACTGACTGGCACCCTCAGGCATTTGGGGAGTGGCGATGGAGTGCCTACTCTCAGTGAGGCTGGTGGGGGGCATTGTGTTCAGCAGAGCAGAGTAACAGACTGCCTCAGTGTGGTTTCTTTGTGCTGCTTACTACATGTAAATGTATTATTGCCATGGTATTTTTCCTGTGATGTGTGTGTTGATTTCCTTTCTTCCTTACATGCCTAGCATACTGCTGAGCATATAGTAGGAATTCCACCGTAGTGTGCATCCACTGATTCCATGATAGCAGCAATCAGTGACCATTTGGGAATGTAAGTAAGCTCTTTGCTCTTTGATAACTTTGCCCAGAGCAGTAGCTGCATACATTGTCATCCTGTTACGATTATTAATTACCCATCCTATTTCTACTCTTTATGGACTTAGATTCTCCTTAGCCCCTTCATACCTTCTACTGTTGTTCTCAGGGTAGCCAGTCACCGTATCGATTTAATATTAAGTCTCATTCCAGTAAAAGCAGGGACTTTGGAAAACCTTGGATGCACCTATTCCAGACAGATTCCTGTATTCTGTTTTTTTTTTTTGAGATAGAGTCTCGTTCTGTCGCCAGGCTGGAGTGCAGTGGCACAATCTTGGCTCACTGCAATCTCCGCCTCCTGGGTTCAAGCGATTCCCCTGCCTCAGCCTCCTGAGTAGCTGGGACTACAGGCACACACCGCCACGCCTGGCTAATTTTTTGGATTTTAGTAGAGACAGGGTTTCACCATGTTGTCCAGGATGGTCTCAGTCTCCTGTCCTCGTGATCTGGCCTCCCAAAGTGCTGGGATTACAGGTGTGAGCCACTGCGCCGGGCCTGATTCCTGTATTCTTTAAAACGGGAAAAAAGACAAGCAGCAGCTCCTCAGGTCACAAGGCCAGGTATATCAAACACTGGCCTCCGAGAATAGATCATGCCACCAAGTGAAAGAAACCTCTTCTTGGTCCTGTTGTGATTTTAGCTAAAGTAGTCATGGAAGCTTGGTCATTACTATAGTCTTAATGTTATTTTTTTTAAAAAGGGGATTTAGTTGGGCTGATTTCTTCCCCTAAAGGTCCTCTGTCACCTTATTTAAATTTAAAACTGGTTTTACCAGAAAATAGGTAAACAAACACCACTGGTTGTCTCCAGTCTCTTTTCTTGCTCTTCCTCTCCCTCTTCTTTAAAAATGTGGCTGATGAGAACCTGTTTCCAGGAGCCCTTTGATCACTCTGAAACACACAGACACTGAAAATGTTGAAGCATAAAAATAAACCTTGCATTACAGGGAGATTGCCTGTTTGCTGTCCACTTCGCTTATAACAGTGAAAGTAGGAGATTAAAAAAAAAAAAAAGTTAAGCCCTGTCTTTAAGATGGTTTTTGTGACACCTGATTCCAGATGTGCTTTTTCACAGCCATAGACTTCCTGCTTTTGCAGAAGGAGGGTTCTAATCTGGGGCTCGTAGCTTGGGGGATTCTTAGTCTGTGAGCTGAGCTTTTTGTTCACTTCTTTTCCAAATGACTCTGCTGGCCTGAAGCTTGGCAGTTGTGAAAGCAATCAGCAAGATGACTGTTTGTCTTCCAGCCAGCAGCAGCAGTCACAGGCAAGCCTGGAGAAAGGTCCAGCTTCCAGAGTTCACCTGCTAGAGTTTTCCATAACACCTGGGGGAGAGGCTACTCCATCTGGGACCTGCCCCACCTCTGGGCCTCAGAAACTATGAGAGAGGGATTGAGAGAAAACTTGCCCCACTTCTGCTGCAGTGGGAAGGGAGGGGGCTGCTGTCAGGCTTCTAGGCAGTGAGTGGCATTGTTTATTCTCTCAGTTCTAGGAAGGGGAGTTTAGAAGTACTGGTGAAGAAAACAAAGTTACAAGATCCTATAAGGAACAGCTGAACTCTACTCCAAACACTCTTCACTGGACCCCCATTGTTGACTCTGGATAAAAAAATATATATATATAAAACTCTTTTTTTTTTTGACACAGAGTCTTGCTCTGTCGCCCAGGCTGGAGTGTAGCGATGCGATCTCGGCTCACTGCAACCTCCGCCTCCCCGGTCAAGCGATTCTCCTGCCTCAGCCTCCTGGGAGTAGCTGGGACTATAGGCGCCCACCACCATGCTGGCTAATTTTTGTATTTTTAGTAGAGACGGGGTTTTGCCATATTGGCCAAGCTGGTCTCGATCTCCTGACCTCAGGTGATCTGCTGGATAAATATTTTTTTTTTGCTTTTGGTGTCACTTAGGTAGATTGGATCGGCTAGCTAGCATCTCAGTCCACACTCTGAGCTGTGCAGCAGTGTGCCCTGGTGCTAATTCTCACTCTGTCCTTTGATTCTGGCCAGGGGGTCCTTGGTGGTGCTGCCTTCTGGTCAGGAATGTGGGTGAATGTCAGACCAAATAGTGTCACTTTCGGCTTGGCCCTAGAGATCAGGAAGGAAGTGTTGTTAGAGCAAGGGCTTTGGGAGTCCTTGGAGTTCGTAACCTTTGAATCTGAAAAGTAACTGTACCTAGTAAATTAGAATAATTTCTCTCTGGTCAGGCACCATGGCTCATGCCTGTAGTCCTAGCACTTTGGGAAGCCAAGGCAGGAGGATTGCTTGAGGCCAGGAGTTCAAGACCAGCCTGATCAATAAAGTGAGACTCCATCTCTACAAAAAAATTTTTTTAAATTTAGCTGGGCATGGTGGCACATGCCTGTGGTTGCAGCTACACAGAAGGCTGAGGCAGGAGGATGGCTTGAGCTGGGGAGGTCGAGACTGCATTGAGCTGTGTTTGTGCCACTGCACTTCAGCCTGGGTGACAGAGCAAGACACTATCTCAGAAAAAAGAAAAAATTACTTTTCTCCAATTTATGGACTTTGGAAAGTAGCTAAACAGATGGATATAAGACAGTTGTTGAAACTCGGCCTGCTGCAGATTAAAATAAAGTTTGCACAAGGATAACTTAATCTTTCAGACCAACCAAAGTTTGGGCTGGAGATTTTTCTCAGCATAAATGTCCTAAGCAGAGTTGGTGCCTATGAGGTAGGAAGAGATTGAGACTTTGCTTGCCTAAGAGGTTTGCAGGGTTCGAGCTCTTGGGAGTCAGAACTTCTCAGACTAGATTGTTTCCCCTTTGGACAGAACAACCCAATTCTCAGTGGGCATTTGATCAGGACTAACCCAGGCCTTCATGAACTCTTTCCCATTGAGCACTTAGCCACCTGGCTGGCATTTCTCTTCTCCCAGGAGCTTCCATGAGGTTCCTACATATGTATTATGTCGACTTGAATGAATATTTTATGTCTAGAGTGCAGCCAAGCCTCAGACTTTGTGGCCCATTATCGACAAATGGGGTAGGGGGTGGGCGCCACCTTTGGCCCCATGATAGCTTCTCTGCTAAATGGACTCCCCCCAGCAGCACTTTGAAGCCCATTAATGGATTGGAATGAAGTAACCTCAGCAGATGGAAAGGGTGAGGAGGGTGGTCATCTTCCTTCCCTGAGACTGCCTGATGAGGCTTTCCTACAGTAACCAGGACAAGCCCCTATTCCCTCTGCTTGGTTAAGCTGTGGACTGGAGCTACTAGGCCTCTGCTTTGAGAGGAAGTATAGAAAGGATTTGATTCTCTTTTAGCCATGGTGGGGCCGCCAGTTTCCCCACTTTCCCATCAAAGCAAAAATTGAGAAGGATGTGGAAAGGGTGGGTGGAGTTTAAACCTGGCCCTTCCTCCTTCAGTGGAAGTTCAGCAAAATGACAAACCAGATAGGTGGCTAAATTTCCTTCTCTTGACGGGAGATTCCAGTATTTGTACGTTTTGTGCTTGTAGTTTGGATTCTCCAGGCCTCCTCCCAGCTTTCATCAAACATGAGTGAGTCACTGAAGTGTTGTCTATGCATTTTCTCCCTTCTGTCTCTGCAAAGGGAAGAGTAAGCCTTTACAAACCTGTGGGGGAGGAAGTCACCCTCTTCCCACTGCTGGAGAGCCAGGCTATCCCCAGGTTAACCCTGAAAGTGCTAACTCCTGAGCAGAATGTTACTGCCACCCGCCCCCTTCCTTTTTGTTATAGGCCATTGAAGGTCATTGCTCATCTTTTTTTTTGAGACAGTCTTGCTCTGGTCACCCAGGCTGGAGTGCAGTGGCAGGATCTCAGCTCACTACAACTTCCACCTACTGGGTTCAAGCGATTCTCATGCCTCAGCCTTCCAAATAACCAGGATTACAGGTGCGCACCTCCACGCCTGGCCACTTTTTGTATTTTTAGTAGAGATAGGGTTTCACCATGTTGGCCAGGCTGGTCTTGAACTCCTGGACTCAAGTGATCCGCCTGCCGTGGCCTCTCAAAGTACTGGGATTACAGGAGTGAGCCACCGCGCCCGGCATCATTGCTTATCTTTTAGACTAGTACAGCTGATTCTAAACAGCACCCAGAGAGAATCTGGCCTCTTGATTTCCAGTTGTGTCTCAGAGGAGGAGGCATCCCAGTTCCTCCTCTTGCCCTCTAGACATCTCCTCCTCTGATAAGTATAAATAGGCTAGATCCGTTTATCTTCATATCTGTTTTTGTCTGGAATGTTTCATGTTTCTCAAGCTAGGTGTGGTGGTTCATATCTGTAATCCCAGCACTTCGGGAGGCCACGGCAGGAGGATCACTTGAGCCCAGGAGTTCAAGACCAGCCTGAGCAACATAGTGAGACCTCATTTCTACAAAAAAAAATTTTTTTTTTTGAGACGGAGTCTTGCTCTGTCGCCCAGGCTGGAGTGCAGTGGTGCGATCTCAGCTCACTGCAACCTCCGCCTTCCGGATTCAAGTGATTCTCCTGTCTCAGCCTCTTGAATAGCTGAGATTACAGGTGTACGCCACTGTACCCCACTAATTTTTGTATTTTTAGTAGAGATGGGGTTTCACCATGTTGGTCAGGCTGGCCTTGAACTCATGACCTCGTGATCTGCCTCAGCCTCCCAAAGTGCTAGGATTATAGGCATGAGTCACCCCGCCTGGCCAAAAAAAATTTTTTTTTTTTTTTTGAGACGTTGTCTTGCCCTGTCGCCCAGGCTGGAGTGCAGTGGCGCGATCTCGGCTCACTGCAAGCTCCGCCTCCCGGATTCACGCCATTCTCCTGCCTCAGCCTCCCGAGTAGCTGGGACTATAGGTGCCCGCCACCACACCCGGCTAATTTTTTTGTATTTTCAGTAGAGACGGGGTTTCACCATGTTAGCCAGGATGGTCTCGATCTTCTGACCTCGTGATCCACCCACCTCGGCCTCCCAAAGTGCTGGGATTACAGGCGGGAGCCACCGCGCCCAGCCCAAAAAAATTTTTAAAAAGTTACCTGGGTGTGGTAGCACATGCGTGTATCCCACCTACTCAGAAGGCTGAGATGTGAGGATCACTTGAGCCTGGGAAGTTGAGGCTGCAGTGAGCTGTGATCATGCCACTGCATTCCAGCCTGGGCAACAGAGTGAGACCCCATCTCAAGATAAATAAGGTTTGTCAGTCCCTGTGGTGGTTCTTTCCGCAGATGTCTGTCTTTGGGTTGGCACTTATTTCCCCCTACTTGCAGTTATTCCTTACATTTCTCGTTAGAAAATGGCAAAAAGGGCAAAAGTAAATTCATTTCCTTTTTACACCAAATCATTAATTTTAGGCTTATAAAACTAAATGAACAGAAGATTTGGTAGGAGAGGAGGGGAGATGGACACTGATACTGGTGGCTAGGTGATCCTGAGGGACAACTGGTGCCTGGCAGAAAGAGAGGAGGGCTGTGTTCAGTGACTGGCTCCCGCCACCTTTTTGGCCTTTTTCTTTTTAACATGAGGAAGGCGGAGCAGACCAGGGGCTTCTCTGTAGAACCAGTCAAGCTGGTTTTGGGCAGCCTTGGCCTATTTTCTTGTGTGCTCTTTGGGAAGTTGGCAATACAAAGTTGGGGCTGTGTTCGTTGAGGCGAAAGTTTGGAAGACAACTATCTGTCAACAACCCCCTTCTCCCCAAACACTGAATGGGTCTCTGAGCTGGTCCTTCACTCCAGGGAGGAGGCTTTCTCTCCACCCTATGCTGAACCTGAAGGCAGCTTTGCTTTATACACCTTTCACTGAAAGCTCTAAGACATTAACTTCTTTTTTGGACTCCCTTCCCAATTCACAACTTGGTGAAAGACCCTCAGCCTAGCCAGGAGGAAGGGACTGGGTCTGCCTTTGGCTCCTCATTTATGGGTCTGGGAGGGGATCAGGACTCCTTACTGCTATGATCTGGCTGCTAAATTCAGTGACATCCCAGGCCTTTTTTCGTCCACGCAATGGGACTGTCTGTCCAGGCCTGCTGGGAAAGAAAAGAGAGAAAAAATAGTTTTTGGTCTTTGGCAGCTTACAGGGACTTCAGCCATAGGAAACAACCTGTAGGAAAGGTGGGAGCTTCCGGTCACCATGTGTGCCGACACTTCCTGCAATAGCAGTAGGGAGTCTTTCTCAGGGAGCAAGGCCAGCCAGGTAGGATTATTTCCCAGTCTCCCAGCTAAGCAGGAAATGCCAAAATATGAACGTTTAGTAATTAGTGAGTGTAACTACCTGCTGACAGAGCTCCAGCCTAGACCTTGTCCTTGGGGGCTGGTTGCCCCTGTTGATACTACAGTGAGCTACTCATTGCTTCTGATTACCATTTCAGTACGAGTTTTGCTTTGGTTTCTGATATCCCATGTGCGGCTGCCTTTTTTCTCCACCTTCTTTTTGTTGTGTCTTTTTGTTTTTTTGAGACGGAGTCTTGCTCTGTTGCCCAGGCTGGAGTACAGTGGCACAATCTCAGCTCACTGCAACCTCTGCTTCCCAGGTTCAAGCAATTCTGCCTTAGCCTCCCAAGTAGCTGGTACTACAGGCATGTGCCAGCACACCCGGCTAATTTTTTTTTTTTTTTTTTTCTTGAGACAGGGTCTCTCTCTGTCGCCCAGGCTGGAGTGCAGTGGCGCGATCTCAGCTCACTGCAAGCTCTGCCTCCCGGGTTCACACCATTCTCCTGCCTCAGCCTCCCGAGTAGCTGGGACTTCAGGCGCCCACCACCATGCCCAGCTAATTTTTTGTACTTTTTTTTTTTTTAAAGTAGAGATGAGGTTTCACCATGTTAGCCAGGATGGTCTCAATCTCCTGACCTCATGATCCACCCACCTCGGCCTCCCAAAGTGCTGGGATTACAGGCATGAGCCACCGTGCCCGGCTGTAACACCTGGCTAATTTTTGTATTTTTAGTAGAGATGGGATTTCACCATGTTGGCCAGGATGGTCTTGATCTCCTGACCTCGTGATCCGCCCGCCTCGGCTTCCCAAAGTGCTGAGATTGCAGGCGTGAGCCACCGCGCCTGACCTTGTTGGTGTTTTTAAGAGACAGGGTCTCACCCTGTCACCCAGGCTAGTATGCAGTGGTGTGATCATAGCCCACTGTGGCCTCAAATAGCTCCTAGGCTCAAGTGATTCTCCCACCTTAGCTTCCAGAGTACTGGGACTACAGGTCACACCTGGCCCCCTCCACCTTCTGGACTTTTCACTCACCCCATCACTCCCTACTTCTCCGCCACAGAAGACTGTCATTGGCTATCTTTGCAAGTAGTATTGAAGCCACTCGGAGATTGTTGCTTTGTCTTTTTGCCCGTGAAAGTTTGAATTACTGGTTCTCCAGTCACAGGAAGTGGGGCTCCTTAGGCCAGCTCCATCTCACATAGTGTACTGATTATGTTGAGCTTATGGCACAGCTGAGAGGAGAGTCCAAACTTTTTGAACACTTTTTGACTTCCGATAAGTGGTTCCACTATGGTTAAGAGCAGGTTTGGTGGGCCGGGCGCGGTGGCTCATGCCTGTAATCCCAGCACTTTGGGAGGCCAAGGCAGGCGGATCACCTGAGGTCAGGAGTTCGAGACCAGCCTGACCAACATGGTAAAACCCTATCTCAACTGGAAATACAAAAATTAGCCTGGTGTGGTGTTGTACACCTATAGTCCCAGCTACTCGGAAGGCTGAGGCACAAGAATCACTTGAATCTGGGAGGTGGAAGTTGCAGTGAACAGAGATCATGCCACTGCACTCCAGCCTGGGCAACAAAGCAAGACTTTGTCTCAAACAAACAATAAGAGCAGGTTTTGCGGCTAGATTTCCTGTATTGGAATCCTGGATCATCCTCTCCTGTGATCTTAGGTTCCCTCTGTGTCTGTTTGCTCATCTGTAAAATGGGAGAAGAATAGTACCCATCTTATAGGTATAGCTGTTATGAGTATTAAAAGAGTTAATGAATAGAAAGCATTTAGAATAGCGCCTGGCACAGCAGAATGATCATTGTCATTATTGTTCCAGTTGAACAACACAGTGAATTTTATCTGAGCACCACACAACTCTAGGTCAGTATAAGGGGTGATGTTTGGGATTTCTCTGTAATCAGTTGAAAAAATCTTGTTCTGGCATCTTTAAGCCACTGGGGTCCTATAGGTGCTTTTTCTAACATTTCTGTTTTTTTGTTTGTTTGTTTGTTTTTTTGAGATGGAGTCTTGCTCTTGTTACCCAGGCTGGAGTGCAGTAGCACCATCTTGGCTCACTGCGACCTCCACCTCCCAGGTTCAAGCGATTCTCCTGCCTCAGCCTCCCAAGTAGCTGGGATTACAGGCACCTGCCACCATACCTGGCTAATTTTTTTTTTTTTTTGTATTTTTAGTAGAGATGGGGTTTCACCATGTTGGCCAGGCTGGTCTTGAACTCCTGACCTCATGATCTGCCCACCTCGGCCTCCCAAAGTGCTGGGATTACAGGCGTGAGCCACTGCACCCGCCCTAGTTTGCTTTTTTACCAATCACCTATCTGAAAAAAAATGGAATGCTACTGGAGAGATTCATGTACTTCTGAGAACACTTTTAGCTCATTTTTTATAAGGCATCAATATTAGATAGTTTTCTTGATTAAAGAAAAAAAAACACCACCCACTGCCTGCCTATATTTCTGTGTTGCAAATGATGGCGGTGGATGTGCAGCCTCATCCGTGGCTAGAAGGCCAAATCCAAAGTCACCAGAGCTCGAGTTTTTTGAGAGTTGAGATCTGTGTGTCAAAGGGGAAGCCCTAGGGTTCTTCTCTGCAGCACCCAGAGCAGGGATTCATACCATCATGTTCCTTTCTTTTTTTTCTCTCTCTTCTTTTCTTTCTTCCTTTCTTTTTGTTCTCATGAGTTCTCACTGTGTTGCCCAGGCTGGTCTTGAATATCTGGCCTCAAGTGATCCTCCCGCATTGGCCTCCCAAAGTGCTGGGATTACACACTCAGCCATGTTCCTTTCTTCAAGTACGGTATTGACCCTTTGGCCACAGGAGAAAGTGCCCAGTTTTTCTTAAAGACCACGTGGGAACTCAGCAGCCCATGATTGTAGGTTCCTTTTTCCCTCATAGAGTGGCCTTCAAGGGCAGGTTCTTGTTATCTGTGTTTCAGAGACCCAAAGGGACACAGGCATTTCTGCTCCTGGGAATTTGTGGACTTTGAATCTTGAGCTCAGATTTTGGTCTCTGTTGGTTGCTTGTTTATCTTCATCTCTTGTCATTTCTGGAGCCTGCATGCCTTCTCAGAGCAGCAGGTAAGTTGCTTAGTTTTTTCACATTGAAGCTGTGGCTGGGGGAAGGTAACAGTGTCCCCTCAGAACTCATGGAGATGCCAGGCATAGTGGAGGCTGAGGCAGGAGGGTCACTTGAGGCTGGAGGATTGCTTGAGGCCAGCCTGGGCAACATGGTGAGAGCTCATCTCTAAAAAATTTTTTTAAAAAGAACTCATCAGGGGCTATTTCTTTCATTGTATTTTCCTCTTCCTTTTGCCCCCTCTGCTGACTTGTTTCACTTTCTTTTTTTCTGTTTGGTTTCTTTGAACTCCCTTTCTTCATTATCATGTCCTCATTCCCGTCCATCTTAGGTTTTTCATTTCCTTGTTCCACTCTCCCTAACCTGTTTCTGTGCCCTGTTTATGGCATGGCTCAGGATATGAATTTTGATCTCCGTCTGAGATCTCCTTCAGGTATAGAATCCCAGACCACCTGGTCCTTTTGTTCTCTCATTCCTCTGATTTCTGTACATCTAAGGATTCACTGCTTTAGAAAACTTTTTTTTTTTTTCTTGTTTCTGGAGCCACCTCTCTCAGTAAAGCCAGGCTTGGCAACTTATTAGGGACAGCATTCTGGTTTCCCTGGTGACAGGGTTTAAGCTGATTCTAGGCTGTTGCCTCTAACCCATCGGGAATGCCATAAGTATAGACCCTGTCTTGGGAGAGATCTGGAGAGATACTTGAGAATTTTGGACACTGTAATATTGAATTTGGTTCTAATTGTGATCTGGAGACCCTCAGACTCTTTCAGGTGATGCACGAAGTCAAAATTCTGTTCATAGTAACGTTAACACAGTGTTGCTTTTTCACTCTCATTCCCTCACCAGTATACAGTGGCATTTTCCAGAGGCTAAATGATGTGTGGTAACATCACATTCTTCTGGCTAATGAAATGTGTAATTCTGTATTCTTGTGTTTTCTATAACTTTTAAGGTAGTACTTTAAGGTAAAAATATGGAAGTTTTCATTGATGGACTCAGTTTGTTCTTAGTACTTCTGTGCTCTTACTAGGTTTCTTCAGTTATAACTGCTATCATCTTTTTGTACACTTCATTACTGTCTAATAAATCCTTATTTTGAAATCCCAACATTTTCCTGGAACCTTTGAGAAAATATAAGAAGTAAGTACTACTTGTAAAACTTGCTTGTAAAAACTTTTGGGAAAACTCCTAATTTTAAAAATTTTATTGACAACTTATTTTAGCACTTTATTCTAAAATAGAAAAAAATTTATAATATTTCTCTTATATGTAAGGGTGGATTGTTGGCTTAAAAAAGGGAGATTAGAAGACTTGCTTTTTCAACCCATAGCTGCAACTTGTATGTTAAAAATACTGAAGTGGACATACCAACAAGTATAAAGGAGGACTTTAAAGAATCTGGGCAGAACTGTAAATAAGAACTAAAAAAAAAAAGAAAATAAATGAAAGTGTAATGAAAGCTACCTTCTCAGTTTCATAAATGTTCATAATGTACCTTACTGCGTCTTATGCGACAGAAAATTTTCATGTAGTATTATGGTACCAGTTAAGTTGTGGCATTCTTTCAAGATCATTTAGAGTTTAAAGAAAAAGGAATTGCATATTTTATGCGTACGTACTATGAGCTCTTTAAAAGCCAAAATTTCTTCCAGTTCTTAAACTAGAAATAAAAAAGTCACTGAAGCCTCTATCTAACAGGATAAGTTGCCACATTGCTTTGGCTGGAAAAGCCCACACAGAAACTGAGAGACGAATGAAGTCTTGAACAGCTGACATTCCTGAATGCCCACTGGATGAAAAGTCAGTAAAATTCAAGGCAGTGCCGCTTTAAATGTTACCAGGATTCATTAAATTAAAGATTTAGCCAGGCGCGGTGGCTCATGCCTGTAATCCCAGCACTTTGGGAGACCAAGGCAGGTGGATCACCTGAGGTCAGGAGTTTGAGACCAGCCTGGCCAACATGGTGAAACTCCTTCTCTACTAAAAATACAAAAATTAGCCAGGCGTGGTGGCGCATGCCTGTAATCCCAGCTACTCGGGAGGCTGAGGCAGGAGAATCGTTTGAACCCAGGAGATGGAGGTTGCAGTGAGCCGAGATTGTGCCATTGCACTCCAGCCTGGGCGACAAGAGCGAAACTAAAAAAAAAAAAAAGATGTAGCTGCACACATGAAGACCAAGTTAATATCTTATTTACAGAATTTTACTTTCACCTTACAAATGAGCAAATCTATAGATGTGGCTCAACTTGCTGTATCAGCACCAACTGCTCATCAAAGAATAATTTATTTTATGTGAATGCTCAGCAGCAGATACAAATGGTGATAAATATTCAAAGGGTTGAATAACTTCCTGAATCTCATGATTTATCCTGGAACAACTTTATTTCCATTTGCACCCTTGGTGCAGAAGCAGTGGTGGAGAAAACTGCTGACGCCGTAACATGGCTCAAGGAAGTGGCACTAAGCTCTACTAGTGGTCATTGTCATGGTCTTCTTTCCCACCACAAACTTGTGGTTGAAAAATAAAAGCCATTTTTACTTGAGAATGTCTTGAATGAAGGATTAAAGACTATCATTTTTATTTATTTACTTATTTATTTATTTTTATTTTTTTTAATTTTTATTCATTTATTTTTTTGAAACAGAGTCTCACTCTGTCTCCTAAGCTGAAGTGCAATGGCGTGATCTGTGCTCACTGCAACCTCTGCCTCCTGGGTTCAAGTGATTCTCCTGCCTCAGCCTCCCAAGTTGCTGGGATTACAGGCACCCGCCACCACGCCCGGCTAATTTTTGTATTTTTAGTAGAGACAGGGTTTCGCCACGTTGGCCGGGCTGGTCTGGAGTTCCTGACCTCAGGTGATCCACCTGCCTCGGCCTCCCAAAGTGCTGGAATTACAGGCATGAGCCACCATGCCTGGCCAAGACTATTAATTCTGTGTGTGTGTGTGTGTGTGTGTGTGTGTGTGTGTGAGAGAGAGAGAGACAAAGTCTCACTGTGTCGCTTAGGCTGGAGTGCATTGGTGCGACCTCAGCCCACTGCAACCTCTGCCCCCCCGGGTTCAAGTGATTTTCTCACCTCAGCCTCCCCAGTAGCTGGTACTACAGGTCTGCACCACCACGCCTGGCTAGTTTTTCTATTTGTTTGTTTTTTTTTTTTTTTTTTTTTTTGGTAGAGACAGGGTTTTACTATGTTTGCCAGGCTGGTCTCAAACTCCTGACCTCAAGTGATCCACCTGCCTCAGCCTCCCACAGTGCTGGGATTACAGGCATAAGCCACCATGCCCAGTCTTTTATTTTATCAACCCTTTAATAAAGGTCTCTTTAGGCCAGGCATAGTGACTCACGCCTGTAATCCCAAAACTTTCGGAGGCCAAGGCGAGTGGATCACCTGAGGTAAGGAGTTCGAGATCAGCCTGGCCAACATGGTGAAACCCTGTCTCTACTAAAAATACAAAAATTAGCCGGGCATGGTGGTGGGTGCCTGTAATGTCAGCTACTCCGGAGGCTGAGGCAGGAGAATTGCAGTGAGCCGAGATTGCACCATTGCACTCTAGCCTGGACCAACAACAGTGAGACACCATCCCAAAAAAAAAAAAAAAAGGGTATTCCAAGTGAGGAAATACAAAGTATTCATGAAGCATTGCTGCTGTATGCCAAACTTGAGGAAAGCACATGTGTTGGAGCTGAACCAGCTGCAGGGATCATAATTTTTTCTTGAAAGAACAACTGATGGACAAACTAGAGTTGTTCATATGGACATTTTATGAAAATGAACAAAGTGAGCCTGTCATTGTTGCCCTTGATAAAATTCAAGTTTTCAAGTGAAAATTAGAATTTTGGAAAACTTGGGTCTGCTAAAACTTTTCCGAGATTGGTAGTAAAATTAATGAATGTGATTTTTTGACATTGTGTGAAACATCAGTATTTGGAAATTCTGCACAATTCAGTGAAGAAATATTTTCCAGATTGCTAGTGGGTAAAAGAGCCATTCAAAGTGCAGGACGAGGCCAGGCATGGTGGCTCACGCCTGTAATGTTAGCACTTTGGGAAGCTGAGGAGGGAGGATCGCTTGAGGTCAGAAGTTCAAGACCAGCCTGTGCAACATGGCAAGACCTCATCATCTCTGCTAAAATGTTTAAAAAATTAGCTAAGCATGGTGATATGCACCTGCAGTCCTAACCACTCAGGAGGCTGAGGCGAGAAGATCTCTTGAGCCCAAGAGGTCAAGGCTGTAGTAAGTTGTGATTGTGCCACTGTACCCCAGCCTGGGCAACCGAGTGAGACCTTATTTCAAAAACAAAACAAAAACAAACAAAAAAAAAACAGTGCAGGATGACTAATGTAAAAGTATATGAAATGTTCCTTGATAAAATTTCAGGTTCCACATTGCAACTAGCCTTTAAAAACTACCACTTGTTGAATTTTGGTGTAGTATCAAAGAAGAAAATCCTCAGTATCTGAAAGGCTGTTGAACTCTATTTTTCAACTACATGTCTCTGTGAAGTGAGATTTTCTTCATATGTTTCAACCAAAACAACTTATGAAAACGCATTGAATGTGGAAGCAGAGAGAAGTCAGCTGTCTTTCATTAAGCCAGACATTAAAGAGATGTGCAAGAATGTAAAGCACTGCTACTCTTGTGGTGAAATTTCATTTTGTTTTGGAAAATACAGGTTTTTTATTTTAAAAAGATTATTAGCATAAACATGTGGGTTTATGATCTTGAATGGATTAATAAATATTTTTTAAAATTAGTTTCAATTTCTAATAAGATAGCTGTGTAGTCCTCAATAATTTTTTAAGCATATAAAGAGTTCTTGAGACCAAAGGTGAGAAAACCACGGTAGCAGACAAAACATGGGGCCCTTGTCTTGATCGGTTGGTTGGTTACTTGCTTTGACTTCATAAGGAGCTCTTGTTTTGCTGGTTCCCAGCCCCAGCATAATCCCTGCCTGGGTCTCAAAGAGGCATTCAGTACTTTGGTTTGCAGTCCTTCTGGTTCCAGAAGCTAGTTCTCTGTGATGTGAGGGACTTTGACCAAAGATAACTGATTTCCTCCTTCTGATACATACACCACTGGCCCTGTGGGTTTTGTTGTTTTTTTGTTTTTTTAAATATATGGCTTGTTTATTCTTTTTCTCCCCTTTTTTCTTTATTTCTTAAATTTTTTTCTCATTTTCCCTTTTAATTTCTTTATTGTTGGTTTATTTATTTTGAAACAGAGTCTTACTCTGTCGCCCAGGCTGGAGTGCAGTGGCGTGATCTCAGCTCATTGCAGCCTTGACCTCTCCAGGCTCAGTTGATCCTCCCACCTCCGCCTCCCAAGTAGCTGAGATTACAGGTGTGCGCTACCACACCCGGCTAATTTTTGTATATTTAGTAGAGACAGTGTTTTGCCATGTTGGCCAGGCTGGTCTTGAACTCCTGGCCTAAGTGATCCGCCAACCTCGGCCTCCCAAAGAGCTAGGATTACAGGTATGAGCCACTGCAACCTGTCTTGTTTTTTATTTTTCTCATTTTTTTCCATTTTTAAATTTTTCAGGTTTTTTTTTTTTTTTTTTTTTGAAACAAAGTCTCTCTCGCTCTCTCGCTCTCTCGCTCTCTCGCCCAGGCTGGAGTGCAGTGGCGCCATCTCGGCTCACTGCAAGCTCTGCCTCCCGGGTTCACGCCATTCTCCTGCCTCAGCCTCCCGAGTAGCTGGGACTACAGGCGCCCCCCACCATGCCCGGCTAATTTTTTGTATTTTTATTAGAGATGGGGTTTCACCGTGTTAGCCAGGATGGTCTCGATCTCCTGACCTCATGATCCGCCCGCCTCGGCCTCCCAAAGTGCTGGGATTGCAGGCATGAGCCACCACGCCCGGCCTAAATTTTTCAGTTTTTATACTCATTTCCTTTTTATTTGTTTTGTTTCTTTAATTTGTTAGTATTTGTTGTTTTTTGAGACAGCCTCACTTTATCACCCAGGGTGGAGTGTGGTGGCACGATATCGGCTCACTGCAACTTCCACCTCCCAGGTTCAAGCAGTTCTCCTGCCTCTGCCTTCCCAGTAGCTGGGATTATAGGCACTTGCCGCCAAGTGATTTTTGCATTTTAGTAGAGACGGGGTTTCTCCATGTTGGTCAGGCTGGTCTCGAACTCCTTACCTCAGGTGATCTGCCTGCCTTGGCCTCCCAAAGTGCTGGGATTACAGGCATGAGCCACCGCCCCAGCCTGTTTTTTGGTCAGCTGTTTTGTTTTGATTGCATTATAAGATTAGTTCATCAGGTAGACTTTCTTTGGTATATATTTAGTTGTGGTTTGGAAAATAAGTTTTTTATTAAAAATAAGTCATTTATGTTTACATGTAATGAGTTTACTCATGTTCTGTTAAATGAATTGATACATATTTAAATTTTTCCTCAGTTGAATTTCTAATATAGTAAATACTGATAGATAAAATTCATATAAACAAAAGCTTCTGGGTGTTCAGTTATTTTTCAAAATGCAAAGAGTCCTGAAACCAAAAACTGTAAGAATCATGGTTGTAGACAAAACTTGGTTTGGTTCTCCATGACTTTGGTTGATAAATTTTTTTATTTTTTGAGACAAGTTCTCATTCTGTCACCCGGGTTAGAGTGGAATGGCATGATCTCGGCTCATTGCAGTCTCAACCTCCCAGGCTCAAGCAATCCTCTCATCTCAGCCTCCCAGAGTGCTGGGATTATAGACATGAGCCATTGTGCCTGGCTATATTATCATCGTTATTATTGTTTTGTTTTGTTTTTTGAGATGGAGTTTTGCTTTGTCACCCAGGGTGGAGTGCAGTGGCACCATCTCAGCTCACTACAACCTCTGCCTCCTGGGATCAAGCGATTCTTGTGCCTCAGCCTCCCAAGTAGCTGGGATTACAGGTGCACACCACTACACTTGGCTCATTTTTGTATTTTTAGTAGAGACAGGGTTTTGCCATGTTGGCTAGGCTCCTGGCTTCAATTGATCTGCCTGCCTCGGCCTCCCAAAGTGCTAGGATTACGGGCATGAGCCACTGTGCCTGGCCTTGTAATATAATTTTACATGAGTTAATAGTGTAACATTTTCTCAGTTGTAATTTTTTTTTTTTTGAGACAGTGTCTCGCTCTATCACCCAGGCTGGAGTGCAATGGCGCGATCTCCACTCCCTGCAACCTCCCAGGTTCAAGCGATTCTCCTGCCTCAGCCTCTTGAGTAGCTGGGATTATAGGCATGCGCCACCACACCCGGCTAATTTTTGTACTTTTAGTAGAGATAGGGTTTTCACCATGTTGTTCAGGCTGGTCTCGAACTCCTGACCTCGTGATCCACCTGCCTCTGCCTCCTAAAGTGCTGGGATTACAGGCCTGAGCCACTGTGCCTGGCCAGTTTTAATTTTAATACAATAAATATCAGTAGCTATCACCCACATGAAGAAAGCCATTTGACGTCATCAGTAAGAGTAAAGGGATTCCAGACAGTGTGAGAACTCTTTTGTAAACAGAGATAGGACTGATAATCCCTGTCCTTGATTGGTTGATTACTTGCTATGACCTCATAATGAGCCTCTGTTTTGCAATTTCTGGGGCCCTGGCTGGGCCTCAGGAAGGCACTTGCTGTCTTGGTTTTCAGTTGTTCTAGCTGAGGAAGCTGGTTCTCAGTGACCTGATGGACCTTGGCCAAAGTTGGCTCATTTCCTCCTTTGAATACATAGCATTACTTTATGTTTTTTTATTCCATTAAAAAGATCATTTGGCTTACTTGGATTTTATTATGAGGTTTGTGTTTTGTTATGAGGTAGGTTTGTGTTTTTTTGTTTTTTTTTTAACTTATATGTTGGCTATTGGTCAGTTCCAAATTTGAAAACTGCAACGCTTACACAGCTTCTATCCTTGAAGAACCTTGGTGCCTACAATAGCTGAGAGCTGGTAGGCTGCAGTCACTAAGGCCAGACACTCAATAGTCTATTCCCTGGGTGGCTTGAGACCTGACATACTTTGTTTCTTTTTGTTTCTTTTCCTTTTGTACTTGACTCTTTTTAACCTGTTTATTTCTTTTTTTTTCCTTTCCTTTTTCTTTTTTTTTTACCCGAGGAGTCCTGCTCTGTCACGCAGGCTGGAGTGCAGTGGCACGATCTCGGCCCACGGCAACCTCCGCCTCACAGGTTCAAGCAATTCTCCTGCCTCAGCCTCCTGAGTAGCTGGGATTGCAGGTGCCCGCCACTATACCCGGTTAATTTTTGTATTTTTAGTAGAGAAAGGGTTTCACCATGTTGGCCAGGCTGGTCTTGAATTCCTGACCTCGTGATCCACCCACCTTGGCCTCCCAAAGTACTAGGATTACAGGCGCAAGCCACCATGCCTGGGCTAACCCCTATTTCTATCTTTCTTTTTTTTTTCGAGACAGAGTCCCACTCTGTCGCCCAGGCTGGAGTGCGGTGGCCGGATCTCAGCTCACTGCAGCCTCCACCTCCCAGATTCAAGCAAATCTCCTGCCTCGGCCTCCCGAGTAGCTGGAACTACGGGTGCGTGCCACCATGCCCGGCTTATTTTTGTATTTTTAGTAGAGACAGGATTTTGCCATGATGGCCAGGCTGGTCTTGAACTCTTGACCTGGTGATCCACCTGCCGTGGCCTCCTAAAGTACTGGGATGACAGTCATGAGCCACCACATCCGGCCTCTAACCCTTGTTTCTTAATGAAACATACCTGTAAACCCCACTGTTATGTAGGTATACTTTATTTTTCCTGTAAGAGGTAGGTTTATTTGGAGTGTTTGTAGCAGTGTGTGAACTTTGTATTTCCTTGACAAGTCCTTAAGTGACAGGGAAAATTGTAGTAGTATATAATCTGTAAACTACCCTGTAATTCTCAACCTTGTTCTTTTGCATATACTCATTCTCCAATTTCCATAGCACCTCTAACTTTTAACAGCTTCCCTAAGTCCTACAAATAATAGACCTTGGGCCTCCTCTAATAGTCACTTTGACCAACTTTAAGCAAATCTTTTAAAACTCATGTCGGCTGGGTGCAGTGGCTCACTCCTGTAATCCCAGCACTTTGGGAGGCTGAGGCGGGTGGATCACGAGGTCAGGAGATCGAGACCATCCTGGCCAACATGGTGAAACCCCGTCTCTACTAAAAATACAAAAATTAGCCGGGCGTGGTGGCGTGTGCCTGTAGTCCCAGCTACTTGGGAGGCTAAGGCAGGAGAATCGCTTGAACCCAGGAGAGGGAGGCTACAGTGAGCCGAGATCATGCCACTGCACTGTAGCCTGGGTGACAGACAGAGACTCCCTCTCAAAAAAAAAAAATAAATAAATAAATAGAAATAAAAAAGCCAGGCACAGTGGCCTACATCTGTAATCCCAGCACTTTGGGAGGCCAGGGCGGGTGGATCACGAGGTCAGGAGTTCGAGACCAGCCTGGCCAATATGGTGAAACCCCGTCTCTACTTAAAATACAAAAAATTAGCTGGGTATGGTGGCGTGTGCCTATAGTTCCAGCTCTTCAGGAGGCTGAGGCAGGAGAATCACTTGAACCCAGGAGGCGGTGGTTGCAGTGAGCATAGATCACGCCACTGCACTCCAGCCTCGGTGACCGAGTGAGACTCCATCTCAATGAAAAAAAAAAAACAACAACAACAAAAACTCATGTCATTTGCTCAGAATCACATCTCATTGGAATCATTTTTTTAAAACTGTTTAATCAAGCGCTCAACATATCAATTCATGTCTACATAGAGGATCATAGCTCCATTTCCCATCACTCAGCAAGTCCCATAATCTGCTTTTTCCACAAAGCGTATTTCTTTTCAGATTTACATGTGGCATGCATTTCAGTTCCAGAATTGAACTTAATGTGCTATTTTCTCTCTTCGGCTACTGGTCTGTGTGGAAGATAAGGAACTTTAATTTCGGGTTGGGTGCAGTGGCTCACGCCGGTAATCCCAGCACTTAGGGAGGCTAAGGCGGGTGGATCACGAGGTCAGGAGTTCAAGACCAGCCTGGCCAAGATGGTGAAACCCCATCTCTACTAAAAATACAAAAAACGTAGCCAGGCGTGGTGGTGGGCGTCTGTAATCCCAGCTACTCTGGAGGCTGAGGCAGAGAATTGCTTGACCCCGGGAGGTGGAGGTTGCAGTGAGCTGAGATCGCACCACTGCACTCCTGCCTGGGCGACAGAGCGAGACTCTGTCTCAGAAAAAAAAAACAAGAATTTTAATTTCAAATATTTGTTTACTGTATTAGTTAAGGCAACAGCTTAGTAATGGCACCTCCTGGATGGCCCTGTAAGCGCATTAATCTGGTCCAAGTCATTGGGAAATTCAGCCTTAAAGGGAATGGACTGAGTGGTTGAAGAGTAGGCAGGGTCTCCTCATTTTTGCATGGTTTGCCTCTGAGGCTGTGTATCGTTAGCTACAGACAGAATAGCTAACATTTATTGAGCCCTTACTCTGTCGCAAGCACTTGTTTAGTTGTTTTACATTCATTAACTCATTTACTCTTTTTTTTTTTTTTTTTTGAGACAGAGTCTCGCTCTTGTTGCCCAGGCTAGAGTGCAACGGCACGACCTTGGCTCACTGCAACCTCCGCCTCCCGGGTTCAAGCAATTCTCCTGCCTCAGCCTCCCAAGTAGCTGGGATTATAAGTATCTGCCACCATGCCCGGCTAATTTCTTTTTTTTTTTTTTTTGAGATGGTGTTTCGCTCTTGTTGCTCAGGCTTGAGTGCAATGGCACTATCTTGGCTCACTGCAGTGTCCGCCTCCTGGGTTCAAGCAATTCTCCTGCCTCTGCCTCCCGAGTAGCTGGGATTCCAGGTATCCGCCACCACGCCCGGCTGTTATTTTGTATTTCTAGTAGAGATGCGGTTTTACCATGTTGGCCAGGCTGGTCTCAAACTCCTGACATCAGGTGATCCACCCATCTCAGCCTCCCAAAGTGCTGGGATTACAGGCATGAGCCACCATGCCTGGCTTCATTTACTCTTTGTAAGTTAGTAGATCTCACTGTTTTACAGGTGAGGAAATAGAGGCCCAGAAATGTTGAGTAACTTGTTTAAGGCTACAAACCCAGGTGGTCCAGAGTATGTCATTGTCAGAACCAGCTTTTCTTGGTTGTGAAGAATCCTTTGTCCCTGGCTTCAGTTGTGTCCAGGCAGTAGAAGATAGTTTCCTTAGGATTAGCTCCCAGTCAGTGTGAGGCAGATGTCTTGCAGGCGGAATTTAGAGTCACAGATGGCCTCCTCTGCCTCCAGTTGTTTCTTTTGTCCTTGGTGGCCATTGGTAAATGTGGCCGAAATGGTGTGGATGGAGTGGGAGCAGCTTTCTGGGCTCACCTCCCTACTATTGAGGGCTCTACGCAAGAGCTATGGGAGACCTTTTTAAGAAACCCTCTTTAACCCCAGCTTCTGATTCACATCTTTATCTTTTCCCATCTTCCGGAATTTCAAGAACCCCTTTAGAAAAACCAAAGCCCCGAGTCCTAAAATTGATAACCAGCAATTAAGTACCTTAAAGTGTAGGGCATGATGGATTTCTAGGTTTGACTATCCTGCTCTGTGGCACCCATGAAATGTTGGGATTCTAGAACTCTTTCTTTGTAAGCACCCCACTCCCCACCAAAAAAAAACCCCACTAAACATAAGAAGCTTTTGTCTGTGGATCTTAACTGTGTATATTTTGTCTCTAGGAAGCAAACTCAGATTCTCTCTTACAACCGTGTGTGTGCCACTTGCACACACACAGGCACAGAGCTACTTGCTTGTAGCCTTGACTGCCAGCAGCCCTGAACACCGTAGCTGGTGGTGCCAGGCCTTGTGTGTGTTTAGGACTTGCCAGTTCAGTCCTGGGAGCTGAACTCTGGACATCCTGCTGTGTGTCTCTTTATCCCATCGCTGGTGTAATTTATGCCACTACTTCCTGTTTGCATTTGCTCAGTCTCTCCTTTGGTTTGCTTCTCTCTGCTGAAGCCGGTCCCCATAGCTGTGCACATGGCTAGCTATGGGGACTAGGCATCTAGATATTCTAGACATCTGCAGTTGTTTCTTAGTGGGAATGGTTGCTTTGTGTCTCTCTACAGAATTTTAGTTGAACTTGAGTGTATGATTTAATTTACTTCCTTGTCTAACTTTAGCAAGGGTGCCTTTTATTTTAAGATGCCAGCATGGGGTGAGAGTAAAGGGGTGAGCTATTGCCCTCCCCCAACCCCCCACCCCCCACCCCCCCACTTTTTTTTTGAGACAGGGTTTCTCTCTGCCACCCAGGCTGGAGTGCAGTGGCGCAATCTCAGCTCACTGCAACCTCTGCCTCCTGGGTTCAAGTGATTCTTGTGTCTCAGCCTGCTGATAAACTGGGACTACAGGTGCCTGCCACCATACCTGGTTAATTTTGTATATTTAGTAGACACAGGGTTTCACCATGTGGGCCAGGCTGGTCTTGAACTCCTGACCTCAAGTGATCTGCCTGCCTTTGCCTCCCAAAGTGCTGGGATTACAGGTGTGAACCACTGTGCCCCCCCGCCCCACACCACCACCACTTTTTTTTTGAAACAGGATCTTGTTCTGTCACCCAAGCTGGAGTGTAGTGGCCCAAACATGGCTCACTGCAGCCTCAGCCTCCTGGACTCACACAGTCCTGCCTGAGCCCCCTGAGCACCTGGGGACTAATAGGCACGTCCCACTACACCCAGCTAATTTTTTTATTTTTATTTATTTATTTATTTTTTTGAGACTGAGTCTCGCTTTGTCGCCCAGGCTGGAGTGCAGTGGCGTGATCTCGGTTCACTGCAAGCTCTGCCTCCTGGATTCATGACATTCTCCTGCCTCAGCCTCCCAAGTAGCTGGGACTACAGGCGCCCGCCACCACTCCCGGCTAATTTTTTTGTATTTTTAGTAGAGACAGGGTTTCACCATGTTAGCCAGGATGGTCTCGATCTCCTGACCTTGTCATCTGCCTGCCTCGGCCTCCTAAAGTGCTGGGATTACAGGCGTGAGCCACCACGCCCAGCCTATTTATTTATTTTTTGAGATGGAGTTTCACTCTTGTTGCCCAGGCTGGAGTGCAATGGCTTGATCTCGGCTCACCGCAACCTCCGCCTCCCAGGTTCAAGCGATTCTCCTGCCTCATCCTCCCGAGTAGCTGGGATTACAGGCATGCACCACCACCGGCTAATTTTTTTTTGTATTTTTAGTAGATACGGGGTTTCTCCGTATTGGTCAGGCTGGTGGTGGTCTTGAACTCCCGACCTCAGGTGATCTGCCTGCCTCAGCCTCCCAGAGTGCTGGGATTACAGGCGTGAGCCACCGTGCCTGGCTTTATTTTTATTTTTTGTAGAGAATGGGGTCTTGCTTTGTTGGCTAGGCTGGTCTCAAACTCCTGGGCTCAAGTGACTGTCACCCACCTTGGCCTCCCAAAGTGTTGAGATTACAGGCATGAGCCACTGTGCCTGCTCTGTTGCCCTTGATTAAGGTATCACTTAGGGCTGGATGTAGTCGGTGGCTCACAGCTGTATTCTCAGCACTTTGGGAGGCCAAGGTGAGAGGATCACTTGAGCCCAGGAGTTTGAGACCAGCCTGGGCAACAAAGCAAGACTCCATCTCTAATATTAAATAAATAAATAAGATTTACTTATCCAAAAGCACAATTATGTGCCTTTTTTCTTTTCTTTTGAGACAAGAGTCTGACTCTGTTGCCCAGGCTGCTGTAGTATAGTGATGCAATCTCGGCCTTGACCTCCCAGGCTCAAGCAATCCTCCCACCTCAGCCTCCCAAGTAGCTGGGACTACAGGCATGTGCCACTATGCCTGGCTAATTTTTTGCACTTTTTGTAGAGATGGGGTTTCGTCATGTTGCCCAGGCTGGCCTGGAACTCCTGGCCTCAAGCAACCTACCTGCCTTGGCCTCCCAGAGTGCTGGGATTACAGGCAGTCGCCATTGTATCCAGCCCAGTTATGTAGTTATGTGCCATTTCTAAACTACTTTAGAACCCATCTCTTTGGTGTTTGTTTGTTTGAGACAGAGTCTCACTCTGTCACCTCAGCTGGAGTGCAGTGGTGTGATCTCAGCTCACTGCAGCCTCGGCCCCCAAGGTTCAAGTGACCCTCCCACCTCAGCCTCCCAAGTAGCTGGGACCACAGGTGCTCTTTTTGTTAAGAGTGGAAAAGCCAAGGTCCATGTACTTTTTTTGAGAAAGACAGCCTGTTGGCTTTCTTCAGAGTGGTTCTGCCCCTTCCCGTACCCCATCTCCAACACATTTTTATCTCTCAACAGAGGTAGCTGCTATTCACTCAGGTGTTCTTTAATGCTGTGGCCACGGCTTCCTTGGAGAGTGTGGCAGTGCTTTCCTTGCTAATGAAAAGGCTGTCATAATGGGTTAGGTCCATAGGGGCTCTGCCCTTCTGTACTTGTATTCCCAGGGAGAAAAATCTCTACCTTAATTACCGACATCTCATGCTGGCAGAGAGGTGTGGTTGCTAATTGATTAGATGACAGTCCTTTTCATTGATGTGGCACTGTTGGGGTGGTTTTGTTGTGCTTTTTCAAGTAAACAGATAGATTTGGGCCAGGTAAGTTGATTTTGGAGAGATGAAGTTCTGTGTAGGGATTTCCCTTTATTAAGCTCATGTCTTTAGTGCCACTTTTGTGTCCTAATTTTCTAACTTGATAGTAAGAAGTACTAAGTTGGCTTGTCTTGCTATTTTGGTGCGGGTGGTGAATAATGTCTCTTCTACCCTGCTCTCTGGTGCATTCCTGTTCTGTTTGGTAGCACCACATTCCTTTATTTCGTTTGGTTTTCATTCCCTCTTTCTCTCTTGTAATGGTTGGACCCTATTCTGAAATATATATTTTAAGATAGTGTTACTTTGGGTGGTCGAGGCGGGCAGATCACCTGAGGCCAGGAGTTCGACGCCAGCCTGGTCAACATGATGAAACTCTGTCTCTACTAAAAATACCAAAATTAGCCAGGTGTGGTGGTGTGCATCTGTAATCCCAGCTACTCGGGAGACTGAGGCACGAGAATTGCTTGAACCCAGAAGGCAGAGGTTGCAGTGAGCAGAGATTGTGCCACTTTACTCCAGCCTGGGCAATAAAGCGAGACTCAGTCTCAAAAAAAAAAAAAAAAGTAGTGTTTAAAAGCAAACACCCTGCCTTTCTTGAAACCACAGAAACTGCTTGTGAAACAGCCGATAGGGCAGGCTGCCAAATCCAGACTGTTAAAACCAATCTCTTAATGACAAAATGTCAAACACTGATGTTAAACCTTCATTATGACTGTGGTGTGAGGATTTTTCTCAATAAGAAACGTTTAGGTGCTGAACTCCCAGTTTCACATTCAGAATGCTTCTATTATCAAATTCCTCTTGGTACATCATTTCCGAGAGGCTTGTGTAGCTAATCCACTATCTACTGTACAGGAAAGATTTTAAATAAACCTATTCCCATTCATCCTCATCTGTGTTTTTTTGTTTTTTGTTTTAATTTCAAGAAGTAATTTTCTTTTGAGGTGATTTGGACCAACCGTCTCACTAGCTTTTCCCATTTAAGATAGGAGAACTAGATTCAGAATTGTGTCTTTTTCCTAACAGAAGACTTGGGGCCTTAATCTTTACCCCCCAGGCTCTGATTAACTGACTTTTCTTTTTTTAGATGGCATAGAATCTTCTGTCTGTCTAGAGTATTTTGTTTCTCGCCAGGCACTGTCAGGAATTAGTATTCATTCCTCCCTGCTATCTTCCTGAAGAGCTGTGAACCTGCTGGTAGCCTGATGGATAAGGGTACAGTTGTTTGTTTATTTATTGAGACAGGGTCTCATTCTCTCACCCAGGCTGGAGTGCAGTGGCATGATCTTGGCTCACTGCAACCTCCGCCTCTCAGGCTCAAGCTGTCCCCCAACCTTAGCCTCCTGAGTAGCTGGGACCACAGTCATGTGCCACAACACCCAGCAAATGTTTTGCATTTTTTGTAGAGACAGGGTTTCCCCATGTTGCCTTTGCTGGTCTTGAACTCCTGGGCTCAAGTGATCCGCCTGCCTCAGCCTCCTGAAGTGCTGGGATACCAGGTGTGAGCTACCATAGTTGGCCAAGGTATAGTTTTATGAGCTGAGCTATAGAACTGGTTGAATGGGAATTAGGGAAACCAGACAACCAATAATTGGGAAGTAAAGGAAAAATATATAAGTGTGCCTCCTTGGTCACAGCTAGCCTTGTGACATTGGGGTTTTGGATATAGAACTTCAGGAATCCCTTCCACCTCCTTCCCAAGAGAATTTCTTCTGTTGGTATTGTAAGGGGCTTTTTCCAACTTCATTTCCATTACCAAGAGTCTTGAGTGGCTTTATTTTCAACTTGGGTTTTTTAAGCGCTTCTCATGTCACCTTTGTTTGTGTACTGGGCCTGTCTCAAGTTTCCAGAGGGAGATGAAAGACAAGAAAAGCTAAATGACTGGTTCTTCAGTGAGTTTCCCAGAGTTGGCTTCTTCTCATTCCAGCACTGCCTAACTCTCACCATGGCTGACGCCGTGGGCAGGCATCCGCATTCATGGAAGGCCAGGTCCTAGCTGGAAGTGACACAGGGATCTGCAGATCTCTCTTAGCCCATTGTTCCTCTGAAAAAAAAACAAAAGCCATAGACAGTAAATTGGGGGAATAGGCTGACCATAACTTCAGTTCGTGGATTTGGGTCCCACACTGGATTGTGTGATTTGTGCTTATCTCCTACTAGATTGTTACCTTCTTTGAAGGCTGGACTGTATCTTATCCTTCTCTGTATCACTTCGGACACCCAGAAACTGTTGGAGTACTTTGCACATGGTCACCTCTTAATGAATTATTTGTGAAACAAAAATTTTTTTAAATTGTAACATGAGGCTGGGTGTGGTTGCTTAGGCCTGTAATCCCCCCACTTTGGGAGGTAGAAGTGGGCAGATTGCTTGAGTCCAGGAGTTTGAGAACAGCCTGGGCAACATAGCGAAACCCTGTCTCTATAAAAAATAGAAAAGTTAGCTGGGTGTGGTGGTGCGGGCCTGTAGTCCCAGCTCCTTGGGAGGCAGAGGTGGGAGGATTGCTTGAGACCTTGTCTCAAAAAAATAAAAAAAAAATTACTTAAAAAAATTGTAACATGGGTATTCTCCATTACAGTTACCCTTAGGGAAGTGTGTCCATATTGATTTGTAAGTCTGATATCAGTCTATCTGATTCTTTGGCTGTGTTAGTCACAAGTCTTAACCAGTATCTTAAGTAGGTGTGGTAATGACTACAGAGAAGTGCTTTTTCAGGATGAGAAGATGAGGGAGAAAATTTACACCATTGCTGGATTGTTTTAAGAACTCGGAGAGGAAACCACAGGGAGGATGCACTGCTGAGGAAATCGTCTGGCTTCCTGGAGTGGGGACCAGAGCCAGAGAGCCAAGCCCTCCTGGCTTTGCTGAGTTCTGTCCTTGCCCCTGACACCAACGTGTCTGCCTGCGTTGTTGCTCCTGGTTACAGTGGGCTCAGTCTTGCCTCTTTTTTGATGGGTGGGCAGAGGAACACTAGTGTTGGGAATTTTGTCCAGCGTTGGAGAGATCATGTGGTCTGTCAGAAGGCTGGAGTTATTTATAGTGGGAGAAAAGCCCAGGAGCATGGCACAGGAAGAACTGATTTCACACCAGCTCAGCGCCTGATGATGGCGAGGACCCAGATTTTCCTTTGAGCATCTCAGAGCAGATCAGTCGCTTTTCCTGATTGACCCATGAACTGTGAGACTAGGGACCATGTTTTCCGAGGCCACTGTGAGTGGGGGAAGAGTGAGAAGGATGACCATTTTCTTCTTCCTTGATTCTGGTCTTTGTGATGTGTGGTATGAAAGTGTCATCTGACTTTTGAATCTCCTTTTATTGAACTGGTGAAGAAGGCACCAGCTGTGTGGGGTGGTGGAAATAAGGACCTGTTAAACTGGTCTGCTTGTATCTGCCTCCCTGCTCCCCCCTCACCCCACCCACCCCTACCCTGGGCAGGGAGGCTGAAACTGCTGCTTGCTAGGCTTTGCCAACTCAGTTTCTCTTCAGGCAGCTCCCCACCTGGAAGCCTGCAGACTCGCCGAGCTGAGAGAATCATGCTGCAGGTGGGGGCAGGTGCTAGGAACTAGGTGTGCCACTTACCCTAACAGGAGCTGTGCCTAGTCCGGGCTGCTCAAACTAAGGCTGCAGAGCCCTGGGGCCTGTTGGAAATAGACTGTGCCTTTCCCTGTGCCTTGTGGCCACATTTTTATGGTATGTGGAGAGTCTGGGAGGGGCCAGGAGCTTGTAAATTGTGAGTAAATGAAGTCTAGGGAGGGAGATGATCCTTCCTGGGGGCACCCTGAGTTCAGGGTTGTCATGTTTCTGAGGTGTGCTGCTGCTTAGTACCCTGATTTCTGGAGTTGTCTACCTAGGTTGCTTTTAATTTTTTCAGCCTTAGGTGGAAGAGATTTTCCATCTTGGTGTTTAGGCATGTTAGGTGAGGTTTACTTCCGGAGCCAGACTTTTAGGCAGGTTGTCTTGACATAAGTCAAGGTCAGGAAGCGATCTTCAGGACATGCAGACGATGCCCACTTCCTGCTGTGGTCTTGAAGAGGGCTGGAAGGCTTGTGAGCACAGAGGCACTGAGGGCTGTCGCATCCATACAGGAAGACACTCAGGGCTCGTCTCCGGTGCCTCATTTTATAAACATGGAAACAAAAGTCCCAGGAGGGTGAATGACTTGCCCAAGGTGACATAAATTGTTTGCGCAGAGCTGGGTCTAGAATGGATCTTATGCCCTTGGCAGTGTGCCCCCATTGCCATCACTTCAGAGGGGCTGGCTGCAGCCCTCAACGGCAGAAGGCAAGCTGGGAAAGGACAAGTGGAAGGGTAGCAGGCCCCAATTCTGCACACTGGAGAGCAGCTCTGAAATCCTGCCGGAGACTGTGCCCATAGAGGTGCCAGAGGCCCTAGGGAATGATGATTTATTTTGTATTTTGTATTTTTGTGGAGACAGGGTCTTACAATATTGCCCAGGCTGGTCTCAAATCCTAGGCTCAAGTGATCCTCCCACCTGGGTTCCCAGAGTGTTGGGATTGCAGACATGAGCCATGGCGCCCGGCCGGGAATGATTTAAAAGTGGGCACCAGCATTCTAGCCCTGACCCAGGCTAAAAGGGGTCACATGGAGCAGAGCTGTGCAAAGAGCTTTTGGGTGAGGAGTCACTCCGAGAAAAGCGAGAAGACTCTGACCCCAAGACTTCCCGTGGTGAGTTAGGAAAGCATTCTGGAGAGCCTGTTAGGTGCCAGGCACTGTGGCTGGGCACTGAAGACACGAAGTGATTTAGTCTTGGAAATTCCCTTATGCTCCTCTCAGTCTGTGTAATAGTGAACAAGACAGCCAACAAGAGTTGTGAAGGAGGCCGTTCAGCAAGCAATGAAGTGCTAGTGCAGGAAGGCCCGAGCTGGGAAATGTCTGGAGAGACCCTGTGAAGTGATGCAGGGATCAGGAAAGCTTCCTGGTGGAAGCAATGTCTGAGCTGAGGCTCACCACAAAGAGGAATGGGAGTGACTACTAGAGGGAAAGTGTTCCAGGCAGTGGAAAGCTGTGGCCAAGACCTGGGGGGTCTGAGAGGCCATTGTACATTTGAAGACAGGTGGCTGGAACCCAGAGTGAGACTCTAGGAAGGGAAGAGAGTTAGTCTGGAGCTGCAGGCAGGGAAGGGGAGACAGCCAGCTGATAATACAGTGTGGGCAAAAATCCAGAAACCATGTGGATCTAATTTGATATCAATTTTACATGTATACGTGTATATACCTACACACACATACATAAAATCAGTTATGTTTGTGTGTGTGTATATGCATATTTGTGTGTGTGTGTACGTGCGTGCATACAGAAAGTTGTTTTTTTAAGGCATGCTTTAAATATGAAGCCATCACTTCCTTTTCCCAGTCCTGGGTGCCTTTTGAGATGAGTATTGGTGCTCCCCCCACCGCCATGTGCCATCTTCTGGAGTAAGAGGGAGTGCTTTCACTGTGTGCAGGTGTGGCTGAAGAGTATTCACTGTGTGCAGGTGTGGGTGAAGAGTATTCACTGTGTGCAGGTGTGGGTGAAGAGTATTCACTGTGCGCAGGTGTGGGTGGAGAGTATTCACTGCCGGTGTGGGTGAAGAGTATTCACTGTGTGCAGGTGTGGGTGAAGAGTATTCACTGCAGGTGTGGGTGAAGAGTATTCACTGTGTGCACGTGTGGCTGAAGAGTATTCACTGTGTGCAGGTGTGGGTGAAGAGTATTCACTGTGTGCAGGTGTGGCTGAAGAGTATTCACTGTGTGCAGGTGTGGGTGAAGAGTATTCACTGTGTGCAGGTGTGGCTGAAGAGTATTCACTGTGTGCAGGTGTGGGTGAAGAGTATTCACTGTGTGCAGGTGTGGGTGAAGAGTATTCACTGTGTGCAGGTGTGGGTGAAGAGTAGGCTGTCCAGGATTTCAATCCTTGGCTTTTGCTCTGCAGCAAGGGCTGGCTGAGGGCACTGTGAGGCTTCTTCAGGCCCAGGAGTCAGGCCCACTTTCCCTTTTCTCTTGAGGGAATGACTCAGAGAACGCTCCTGCCACCGGAGGTTCTGCAGGCTTTTGAGAGGCAGCCAGTGGAGGCTGATGGTAGCAGTTGGTGAGAAAGAGGAAGTATGTAGTGGCCATTCCTCCGGCCACTCCTGACAAATATTTCTGTCACTAAACAGCACCTCTCTGTGGCAGCCTTGGGCTGTGTTCTGGAAAGGGAGGAGCTTTCCTCTCCCTGTGGGAGGGCCTGTCATCTGTGGCTTCTGCTTTGCCCTTGGCCACAGACTAGATTGCACAACACAGCCAATGAGAGTCCCTCTTCCCTCACAAGTGCTTGGAGTGCAGACCTTAACTTACAGGGTTGTAGAAGTGACCGTGTTCCACACTGCAGGGTCCAGGTCACAGCCGGCGAAGCACATGAAAATTGACCTAAGGTTAGAATGTGATTGTCCTACTGGGAAAGGTTTACTGGGACAGCATTTCACTTCTGACTCCATAGGCTGTCGTCTCCTGCCAGGGAGTGAGTTTTGTTTCCATGCTTGTCCAGTCTTTACTGCTTTCCCTCCTGCCTTTTCCCAGAGGCCACAAACCTGCCCACCTCCTGCTATGTTCTAGTTCTGATAGGAGTACCGTTCAGAGTTCTTGGCAGGGGACCAACCCGCTTCTACCGTGGTTGGTTTCCCCCTCCTTTTCCCAGCTTGTTTGATGTGCACGTTCTCCAAAATTCTTATGCAGCTGGTTGGCTCTGTAGTGCCCAGAGATTGGAGCTCCTGCAACGGGAACCCTGCCGCTTCCCTCCCTGGTTTTAGGGGCAGGGCTTGAAAATAGAGAATCATAATCTCCCTTCCTCCTCCTCCTCCTCTCCCCCACTTCTCTCTGCCCCCACCCCCACCCCCACCCTGCCAGGCAAACTGGAGTGACCAGCTCAGAGCGGGACTCAGTCCACCTCCCTGCTCTGCATGTCAGCAGTGATCTGGAGGAGATTCCTGGGCGCATGAGTATGTGAACTCTGGAGCACGTTACTGTCCCGGGCTGGCACTCTGTGGCAGGTGTGTGCACTCATTCTGCTGTTACTGGAGACCAGTCTCCTTAGGGGTGATGGTGACCCAGCTAGATGTCTGCCAGGTCTGTCCAAGGCCACCCTGTTCTCTAATAGCTTGGGAAATGGAAAGCACTTCTAAATACCCCTGCTCTTCAGAAGAGCTGGCTGGGTGGTTTGGGGAGTTTCTTCTTTGAATCTCTTAGAGTACAATATCCCTTTTTTCCCGAAAGCCAGGTTCTTTAGTTCCTAAGCTCCGTTCTCTTGTTGCTAACTTACTACCTTCAGTTTTCTTAGGTTGGGTGCATCTTCCCTGGCCTCAACAAGACAGTGGCTGAAAGGTCAAGAGAGTGGTAGCTGCTCCTTTGAGAGAAAGGGGATGTTGGAGTGGGAGCACAGGCTGCCAGCAGTTGTTTCACCTTCCCCCTTTGGCTGGCTAGGAAAGGGGCACCACTTTAGTCTTCTGCCAACCTCCACAGCCAGCTGTGGGAAAACCCAAAAGGAAACATCCTCTCGCTGCTAAGACTTGAGAGCCTGAGGCAGAGACCAGCCAGTAGCAGCCCGACCCTGCTGAATGGGGAGAATTGTTTATTTTATTTTATTTTTTTCTGAGACGGAGTCTTGCTCTGTTGCTCATGCTGGAGTGCAGTGGCGCGATCTCGGCTCGCTGCAACCTCCACACCCCAGATTAAAGCGATTCTCCTGCCTCAGCCTCCCGATTAGCTGAGACTGCAGGCATGCGCCACCACGCCCAGCTAATTTTTGTATTTTTAATAGAGACAGAGCTTCACCATGTTGGCCAGGCTGGTCTTGAACTCCCGAACTCAGGTGATCCGCCTGCCTCGGCCTCCCGAGGGACTGGGATTACAGGCATGAGCTACTGTGCCCAGCCTGAAGATTGGTTATTTAGGGGCTGTGACAAATGGTTTTGCAGAGGAGCAGTGGAAAGCCTGTAACTTCACAGAGCCAGGGGTCAGCTTTTGTGCCATAGCCGTATAGCTTCTGTGGCCTGTAGTACCTGAGGCCAGGGGATCAGGTGCTGACCACCTTTCCCTCTTCCTTCCTGTGTCTTGCGGCCAGCGACTGTTATTGTCAGGTTGACCCTCTGGTTAGAGAGGATGACTTTGGCCTGGTGTCCAGACTCCCTGCTGCCTTATCCCCTCTGCCCTGGAACTGCACCTAAAAACAATTACTTTCCTCCTGATTCCAACATAAGTGGTCACAGAAAGTTCTGTTTTGGCATTTTGATTTCTGATTGGGAGCTTAGGCATCTGAGAATTGAATGCTTGCTTTATACAAATATACCCTTAAGACATCTCCTCTTTTTTCAGCCCTACATGCTTTGCTTGCGTATTAATTGAACTTGGGGCTTTTTAGGGACCTTATGTTGCCTACCTTCCTAGTTTCCCCTCCACTTCACCCCCAAAAAACCCAAAGAACATTGGAAAAATTGAGCAGTGCCTCAAGGTCACTTGATCATAAGTGGTATTTGGCATAGTTAACTGGTTTGGTGTTTGGTGAGAGATTTCTGCTTTATATTTGAGCAAAAAATTTCTTGGCGGGAGGCCTCTATGCTGTGTTGCCAATGCTTGCCCTGTGCACAGGGTTTGCCCCCTCCCCTCCCTTGACAGGTTGTTTTAATCCCCTTGTCTATAAACAAGTGCAGCAGAACTTGTCGGCCCAGCTCACATGACCTTGGTTATCTCTTTAACCAGCATCAGCGTTAGATACCACGGTCACTTGACATGGTAGAGCTGTCAGGGTAGAGTGGAGATACCAGCAGGAATCCTGGTCCACGAAGAAAGGTAAATGGGAGTGTGTGTGAGGCCTTAGGACCGGGTGGGAAAAGTCTGTTCCCATGGGGTAGGGCTTTCAGCTGTGAGAAGAGGATAATTTCATTCCTTCTCCTTTTTTAAGAGACTGTCTCACTCTGTCGCCCAGGCAGGAGTGCAGTGGTCTAATCAAGGCTCACTGCAGCCTCAACTTCCTTAGCTCAAGCAATCCTCCTGCCTCAGCCTCCTGAGTAGCTGGGACCACAGGTGCATGCCACCATGCCCAGCTAATTTTTTTTTTTTTTTTTTTTGGGGTGGAGTCTCACTCTGTCACCCAGGCTTGAGTGCAGTGGTGCGATCTCGGCTCACTACAGCCTCAGCCTCCCAGGTTCAAGCGATTCTCCTGCCTCAGCCTCTTGAGTACCTGGGATTACAAGTGCGTGCCACCATGCCCAGCTAATTTTTATATTTTTAGTAGAGATGGGATTACACCATGTTGTTCAGGCTGGTCTGAAACTCCTGACCTCGTGATCCGCCCACCTCAGCCTCCCAAAGTTGTTGGGATTACAGGCGTGAGCCACCACGCCCAGCTAATTTTTCTTTGTTGAGATGGGGATCTCATTATGTGGCCTAGGCTGGTCTTGAACTCCTTGCCTCAAATGATCCGCCTACCTCAGCCTCCCAAAGTGCTGGGATTACAGGTGTGAGACACTGTGGCCAACTTTCATTCCTTCTTTATCACCCGAAAATTTCTAGTTCTGGCATCTTGTTTATCTTTCTCAAATCCTGTCTGCAGGGGCCCAGGACATGCAGCTGTTTCAGGAAACGGCCCTTGAGATGGGGCAGATGTATGCTAGTTCATGGGCTACAAAACCCAACACCAAAAATCCCATCGTCCTAAACAGTGACCTGTTATGTTGTGTGAAGGACAGTGGCGATGGGGGCCTGGCCACCAGAGAGGCTGCTGGATTCTATGGCAGACACACTCAGGAGCTGGAAGTGTGGCTAAGCTTTCACCAGCACCATCACTTCCCTCCCCATACACATGCACACAGGTTTCCTTTGTCTCACAGCTGAAGAGGCAGCGCTCAGCTTCAGTAAGCACTGTGTATGAGAATGGACTTACTCTGGCCACACTGTGTACACGCATGTGTGTGTAAAACACTGATCACATTTCCCATAAAGACTGTTGATTTGCAGAGTTTCCAGGCCCATACATCTAGGGCGGGATGTGTGTGTTTTCATCAGGGGAGAGTAGAGTGGCCTTTTGTGGAAGGGATAAAATGGTTGAGCTGCTGGAGACTCTTCTAGCTCCATTTATACAGCAGCCTTTCTGCCTGGGTGCAGACTTGAACCCAAGTCCAAGTTCAAGCCATGTGTGTAGATGACCAGAACTTAGCCTTCAACTTCAGGACTCTCCTGGAGAAAACATCCATCTCCTTTTGGAGGTACAGAGAATTCATGATGAGCTTTGAGTACAGAAGTTCAAGTTATATTTTCTGGCAACCTACAGAATAAGTTGGGAAAGGATATGTAATTATAGAAATAACCAGCATGTCACCAGGCATTGTTGTCCGTGCTTTAGATGGTGTGGATATTTTGTAATTTCTGATTCTTTACCTACTGTTTTCAAGACTTGGTAGGGACCCCTTTATGGCTGTGGGGTTCTTTGTCCTTGGTAGTTAGCATGAACTATGTAGAGCAACAGAATGGGTAGCTGTGGCCTCTGGCCACCCAGCTAAATTCTACTGATGAGAGGTATCCTGGGTGGGTTTCTTCTTTGGGTCTTCATTTATGCCGCCATTCCTATTGCCAGTTAGAGCTGCCTTTTAGGATTTGTTGGGTAGGAGCTGTATTCCTCCTGGAGCCATCTTTTCTTCCCTGCCATCTCTGAGTGAATTCAGAGGTGGACAGCTACAGACTTGGCTGCTTGCCTCCTTCAAAACACCCAGCATTCCCTTGTCCACAGTCTGTGTAGCAGCACATCTAACAATGCCCAAAAGCGGCCCCCTTCCTCCCAGCCACTTGTTAATGGGTGGTTCTGGTTCCTGAGGGCTTCGACCAGTGCACGAGCTAATCTCACTGAAGAGTGCCATTCCCGGGTTCATACCACAGAAGTTAGAAAGCTCAAAGCCCAGGTCTTCTGCACCGAAGAGTGCCATTCCCAGGTTCATACCACAGAGGTTAGAAAGCTCAAAGCCCAGGTCTTCTGCTGCCTTGGGCCATTCCCTTCTCTTAGAAACCAGTTCAATCAGACTCTTTTTTTTTTTTTTTTTGAGACGGAGTCTTGCTCTGTCAACGAGGCTGGAGTGCAGTGGCATGATCTCGGCTCACTGCAGCCTCGACCTCCCCAGGCACAGGTGATCCTCCCACCTGGGCCTCCTGAGTACCTGGGACTACAGGTGCCCACCACCACGCCTGGCTGATTTTTGTATTTTTAGTAGAGATGGGGTTTCATCATGTTGACCAGTCTGGTCTCGAACGCCTGACTTCAAGTGATCCGCCCGCCTCAGCCTCCCAGAGTGCTGGGATTACAGGCGTGAGCCACTGCACCCAGCCCAGACTCTTTTCATAGGATGCTGAAAGGATGAATTAAGTATAAAAAGTGCCTTTTGGCCAGATGCAGTGGCTCATGCCTATCACTTGAGAGGAGCTTGGGCAACATGGTGAAACCCCATCTCTACAAAAAATACAAAAATTAGTTGGGCGTGGTGGTGGGCACCTGTAGTCCCAGCTACTCAGAAGGCTGAGGTTGGGAGGATCACCTGAGCCTGGGGAGGTCGAGGCTGCAGTGAGCCAAGATCGCGCCACTGCACTCCAGCATGGTGACAGAGACCCTGTCTCAAAAAAAAAGTGCTTTTTAATAAGGTACACGTAATGGAAAATGGCTGTCATCTGGTTTGCCATACTCTGCTCCTAGGTAGAAAGTACAAACAGCAAGGGCCCCTTGGAGCAAAATTGTCATTGCCGCCAGTGAATAAACAGCAGTGGTTGGCTTTGAGGGGCACCTTCAGCCTAAAGCCATAAGCTGACATATACTCAGTCTCACTGAGAAGCTCGGGCTTTCCACTGTTCACCTAACTGCTGACAAATGAATCCTCCATTGATCTGGCAAGCTGGCCAGGATACCTGCCCAGGCCATGGCCACTTAGTAACAGGATCCGGTTCTCAGTGCAGGTTTGAGACTGCAGCAGCAGTGGCAAGCCCAGTAAGGCAGGTATGAAGCACAGCCCCCGCATCGGTTGCCTAGTAGGGAAGACAGTTGTAAAGAGCATTTGCCCCTGTTATGTCAGGGTACTGTTGCAGGTTGTCTTTTCTCCTCTAGCTGGAAGTTGTTCTACCCAGTCTTCCTTAATTAGCTCTTCTTTTGTGTAAGGCAGCACCCATTTAAAATTCTTTTCCTCCAGCCTCATTCCTCATCTCCATTTGGGTTTATATCTCCTCAGACCCTCTCTCCTACCCAGCCTTAAGCTCTACCCCAAATGCTTTGAAGCTCTCTTGTTCAAGTCTGTTTTTTTTTTTTTTTGAGACGGAGTCTCTCTCGCTCTGTCCCCTAGGCTGGAGTCAGTGGCACGATCTCGGCTCACTGCAAGCTCCGCCTCCTGGGTTCACACCATTCTCCTGCCTCAGCCTCCCGAGTAGCTGAGACTACAGGTGCCCACCACCACGCCTGGCTAATTTTTTGTATTTTTAGTAGAGACAGGGTTTCACCGTGTTAGCCAGGATGGTCTCGATCTCCTGACCTCGTGATCCACCTGCCTCGGTCTCCCAAAGTGCTGGGATTACAGGAGTGAGCCACCGCACCTGGCTCAAGTCTTCTTGATTCAAGCCCTCACCCAGAGCTTGAAGACTAGGGAGCCCCCGTGTCTGCTGCCCATGGTGCTTGGAGAGCAAAGATCTGTTCCCGGGTCCTGAGTTGGAACTCTGAATTTATTTCCTGTTCTGGGCTATGGTTTAAGTTTTAAGTACAATTCACGTACCCCTTGAAATACTATGCTGGGACCTCATGGGCTGGCCTGAGAACACAGCTACCATTTGTAACATGTTTCTATGGAAAAAGAGTTCCTTCTCCGAACAGAACTTTTGGTACCTTGGGGATTTCTTGACTAATATGCTGCAACAGATTTGCATTTGCCTGTGGAAGTGTCTCTTTATTTTGTATTCAGCTGGGCACGGTGACTCACGCCTGTAATCCCAGCACTTTGGGAGGCCGAGGCAGGCAGATCACTTGAGGACAGGAGTTTGAGACCAGCCTGGCCAACATGGTAAAACCCCATCTCTATTAAAAATACAAAAAAATAATCTGGGCCTGGTGGTGAGCGCCTGTACTCCCAGCTACTCTGGAGGCTGAGGCAGGAGAATCACTTGAACCCAGGAGGTAGAGGTTGCAGTGAGCTGAGATGACACCACTGCACTCCAGCCTGGGCGATACAGTGAGACTCTGTCTCAAAAAAAAAAACATTTAAAAAATCACATTTTGTGGTCATGGCACTATCTATCACACAAGTAAGTTGTCCTCCTATATGCCAAATGACAGAAAAGAAGCACCCTCCTCTTCCCACCCAGAAAGGTTGCTAGAGAGCTACCCTTGTCTTCTGTGATTGCCTTGAGGGGCAGGTTTGTCTGGGTTCTCCATGTCAGCTGATTTGATCCATAGTCCAGTAGCACCTGAAACAGGATGCCCTCATTCCACAACTTAGGTGCCCTCTCCTGCTTGGTTTTTTAATGATCTGCTACAGGAGAAAGATAGCACCTCTCCCTTCAGCAGGAGCAGCCCAGTAAGGGCTTGCTTCTAGAAAGATCGGCCAGTTGGATTTTTAGTGGTCACTTAAGTGGAGTAGCCACTTTGCAGCCTGGCCCAACAGGGAGACAGTTCTGAGGTGAGGGTGGCAGTGACAGCCTTGGGGTGGTTTCTGATGTGCTCTGACCTCTGGCCATGGTGACTTCTGGAGCAACAAACTTTGTCCCAGTATTTTTTTCTGACATTTCCTCCTCCTTATTCAACTCCCTCTTTGAAACTGGAGGAGTAGGGAGACAGTATTTGTTCACTTCCAGAGAAAGATGCAGCAGGAAGAGGCACATGTCTTGTTCTGCACTTTCCAGCAGCAATGCTGGGACTAGGGGGTCTAGAAGGCCTGTTTCCCAGCTCCAGGCTGGATCTTATCCTCAGCATACAAGCAAGTTTTAAGGAAACCACATTGGAAAGGGCAGAAACAAAGGGTTAAATCTGTACCCAGGTAGAAAGACTGTTGCATAAATGCTGAGTTTTTTTTTTTTTTTTTTGAGATCTCATGCTTCTTTTTTACTTTGTGTTGGCAAAAACCCCAGGAGAAGATGGGAGATTCTGGGAGGAGATGATTATGCTGGGTGAGTCAACTGAGCTCCCCAGCTGCCGTTTTTAGTTCTTTTGCTTTTCTGTAACAGGAGGCAGTTTGGGGAGGGGTTGGGGGCAGGGTGGGAATGCTGATTTTTGCAGCAGGACAGGAGGCAGGTGTGTATGGGTGAAATTATTTTGACACCCTAGAGTTAACCGGGCCTTAGAGTCAGTACATTTGTTCAAGTAACAAATATCAAAGCAGAACTCTTAGTGTGGCAAACAATAAATAATTGTCTCCTAGATTCTTATACAAGTCACTGTCCGTCCCCAGTTGGTAGCTCTTAGAATGGCTCGAGTTGCATTCATTGTCACAGCAAGACACAATGGTTTTGATAGCAAAGCAGTAGAGAAACTAAATGTAGAGAGGCAGAGAGAACTGTCTTAAGTGGGAGGACCTGGTGGTTGTCATGGGCAGCAGGAAGTTTGAAGGAGAGGGTTTTCCCTCCGATGAAAGGAAGGCTAGGGCTTGATTCAGGGGAGCAAGTGGGATGGGCCCTGCTGGTCCCTGGCTGTGCCTATATTCTGAGTCTGTCTCCAGCTCACCTTGGTGATCACTCACTTTTCATCCATCACTGGGATAGGGGATCTCGTGGCTCACTACCCTCATGGGTATTTTTTGCAGAGTACACTGATGTGGGCTATCAGTTATCAGTTGGTCCCAGAGACTGTCATGAAGACATCGCAAAATGTTTTCTTATGTATTCATTTGTGCACATTTATTAATTCAGTACTTTATTGAATACTGTGCTGGGCATTGTTCTGGGCCGTGAATAAGACAGACCTGGCCTGGTGCAGTGCCTCATGCCTGTAATCCCAGCACTTTGGGAGGCCAAGGCAGGCAGATCACCTGAGGTCAGGAGTTCGACACCAGCCTGGCCAACATGGTGAAATCCCGTCTACTAAAAAAAAAAACAAATTAGCCAGGCATGGTGGTGGGCACCTGTAATCCCAGCTACTTGGGAGGCTGAGGCAGGAGAATCGCTTGAACTCGGGAGGCAGAGGTTGCAGTCAGCCGAGATCACGCCACTGCACTCCAGCCTGGATGGCCAGAGAGAAACTCTGTCTCAAAAAAAAATACCAAGGTCCCTCCTTTTGTAGTGTAGTCTAGCAGGAAGGACAGATAGTAACCAACCAACTTCAAGGGCAACGAATGCCTCGAAAGAGGGGAAATGGGGTTGGTAGCAAGAAATTGTGATCTTCCTTCCTCTACCCTTATCTCTTGGGGTCGAGAGTGGGGTTGAGAGTGGGCAACTTTAAAGATCAAAAAGTTGTGCCTCTCTTGTTCCCTAAGTATTGTAACATGGGTCAGCTAGGTGTGGGCACTGTTGGGCACTGAGGGTATATGAAGGTGAGGGAGATACTGGCTCTCATCTGTCAGAGCATGAGGGGGTTAAGGTATGGGGACACAAGAAATCAATGGGGCTGGGTGTGGTGGCTCATGCCTGTAATCCCAGCACTTTGGGAGGCTGAGGCAGGAAGATTGCTTGAGCCTAGGAGTTTGAGGCCAGCCTGGGCAAGATGGCAAGATGCCATCTCTACAAAAAAAATGAAATAAATAAAAAACTAGCCAGGCATAGTGGCACACACCTGTAGTCCCAACTATTCGAGAGGCTGAAGCAGGAGAATCTCTTGCACCCAGGAGTTTGAGGATGTAGTGAGCTGTGATTGTGCCATTGTAGTCCAGCCTGGGCGAGAGAGCAAGACTTCATCTCACAAAAGAAGAAGAAATGAAGAGTACAGATAGAGCGCTGAGAGTCTAGAGAAGTGAGTCTAGAGAAGTGAGTGACCACTCCCAGCTAAGACGGTGTCTGGATTTGAGATAAACAAGGGATAAGAGGACTTACCTGGATCACAGGAAGGTGCGTAGGATAGATGACCACTTTCCTTTTAGTATGTGTAGATCTGGGTAGCTCTTTGTACCACAATTCTGACCCATTCTTTTTTCTTATTATTTTTATTTATTTATTCAAAATAATAATTTTTTTTTGAGACAATCTTGCTCTGAGCCACCATGCCCAGCCTGAAATAATAAAAGTTTTAATCTTTTAAAAAATATGGGCCAGACTTAGTGGCTCACACCTGTAATCCCAGCACTTTGGGAGGCCGAGCTGGGCGGATCACCTGAGATCAGGAGTTCGAGACTAGCCTGACCAACGTGGAGAAACCGTCTCTACTAAAAATACAAAATTAGCCGGGCATGGTGGCGCATACCTGTAATCCCAGTTACTTGGGAGGCTGAGGCAGGAGAATCACTTGAACCCGGGAGGCGGAGGTTGCAGTGAGCCGAGATCACGCCATTGCACTCCAGCCTGGGCAACAAGAGCGAAACTCTGTCTCAAAAAAAAAAAAAAAAAAGGAATGCTTCACAAATTTGTGTGTCATCCTTGCACAGGGGCCATGCTAATCTTCTCTTTATTGTTCCATTTTTTTTGTATATGTGCATGTACAGAGTGGTGGAGCTGGGTTATCACTACAGTCTAACTCCAGAATGACACCCTTCACTACTATACCATATATGGTGCCCCAGTATACAGCAGTGGAGCTAGGAAGAAAAGCCCAGTGTCTAGAAAGCCCAGAAAATATGCCAAGAACATATATACTAGGCAAAGAAAACGAGGTTAGGAGGAAGCCCAGCCACCTCAGCTGCACTGGTTAGGATCTGCTACCTCCCCACAGTCCTCTGTAAAGTGAGCCAGACCTCTATGCTGCAGGCTTCCTTCTGCCTACCCCCACCACCCCCATCCCCCAGAGCCCTGGGCTACTGGCAGGCTGGCTCTCCTGTGATATGGAGGAACTTGTTGGTCTCCATGGTTACGGTAACCCACTGGTATGGGAGGAACCGCATAAAGTGCGAGGCTGGCAGTGTGAGCTTCCCCCAGCCCTTGGCACCATGTGGTACTGGTATGTCGGCTGTTTCATGGACCTTTTCTGGGAGGAGGGAGTTAAGGAACTGATGAAGAAGGGAAGAACTCTGGCAGGACCACTGTCGTCATCCTCTGGGCCACACAGAGGGCGAAGGCATGGGCACCATGTCATTCAGCTACTCCTCCTGCAGGATGGTTTTATGTTAGGAAAGAGGGTCCTCTTTGCCTGATTGCCCAGCCATGGCAGAATTTGACTTTTCCTTGTTATAGAGGGAATACCAGGATGACAGGAATCAACTTAGCTATACTGGTACTTACAGTCAAATTTCTAGGTATTGTAGCTCTTCCCAGAGCCCAGAGAACCCTTGGAGAGGGGAAACAATGGTTCCTACCCAAAAATGAAGCTAGATAATAATAGAATACATCATCAAGACATTACTGAACACCAGGTTCTATGGTAAACACTGACATGGATTTTCCTTTTTTTTTTCCTTTGAGACAGGGTCTTACTCTGTCACCCAGGCTGGAGTGCAGCAGTGTGATCACGGCTCACTGCAGCCTCAGCCTACCTCCCTGGGCTCAGGTGATCCTTCCACCTCAGCCTCCCAAGTAGCTGGGATTGCAGGCACATGTCACCACACCCCGGCTAATTTTTGTGTTTTTTTGTAGAGCCTGTGTTTCGCCATGTTGCCCAGGCTGGCCTCGAGTTCCTAGGCTCAAGGGATCTGCCTGTCTTGGCCTCCCAAAGTGCTGGAATCAGAGGTGTGAGCCACCACGCCTGGCCAGATTTTCTCATTTAATCTTCACTCTAATTCTGTGAAATGGGTACAGCTAGTATCTTTATGTCCCAAATGAGGAAACAGATTTGGAGAAGTTATGTCACTTTGCTCATGTTCAGTCAGCTGGTAAGCAACAGAGGTGGGCAGAGCGACTATAGTAAGTTTTGTGTATAGTTTACCTCTTCTAAGTTTCTGGAAGGCAGGAGCCAGATCGCACTGAGCTTTGCAACTGGAGCCAGGGCTCCAGAGTACTGCTCAACAAAGGTTTGCTAGGGCAACAGTAGCTGGGGATTTAGCGACCAGACCCCAGCAAGCAGATTCTCAGGGATGAAAGTAGTCCTGGAAGCCTCTAAAGCCCTGGTTGCTCAGTAGAATCTAGTTTCAAGAGGAGCCCAGCATTTCAAGTGGCTCTGAAAACAGAGGAGATTTGGAGAGTGCTCTTTGCATTGTGGCTTCCAGGCCTGAAGGAGAGTGAGCTGGAGGTTGCTCTCTGTTCTCACCTCTTATGCCATGTCAGGTTTTTCCCAGGCAGGCTTGAGTCCTGGGGGAGCCCCGCCTCATGGCCCAGGCTGCAGTGCTGATCTCCCTGCCTTGTGGTGAGGATTGCAGCTCAGAGAGCTAAAGGGCAGTAAACCACCTTGGTTTTGGCTTTGTGCTTAAGTTGCAGGCTCTTCTGGTTATCCTTTGTGAAGGAGGTTCTTACCCTGGCTGGAAAGAGGGAGCAGCCCCTGCCTCCCATCTACAATGGGATAGTAAAGGAATGTGGCTGTTTCTCAAGTGGAACAGTCACAGTTAATTTTGGGGGTGGGAGCATCCAGGCATTCCACTGGTGAGTGCCTGCCAGTTTTACAAGCTCTCCTACACTGAATGCTCCTCTGGTTTATTGACTCTTGGCAGTTGATAGCGATAGTTGCTTATGGCAGTTGATAGCGATAGTTGCTCAAAATCAAAGGATGAAAAGACAGTTTCTGGATACAGTGAGGGAGGAAGGGTTAAAAAACAAAGGACTCCAACTCCCAGTTACGAGATGTCCCATATGGCCATGCGCAGTGGCTCACTCCTGTGATCCCAGCACTTTAGGAGGCCGAGGTGAGAGGATTGCTTGAGCCCAGGGAGTTCGAGACCAGCCTGGGCAACATGGAGAAATCCTGTCTGTACAAAAAATACAAAAATTAGCCGGGCTTGGTGGCCCATGCCTGTAGCCCCAGGTATTCAAGAGGAAGATCACTTGAGCCCAGGAGGCGAAGATTGCAGTGAGCCAAGATCGTACCACTGCACTCCAGCCCGGGCAACAGAGCAAGACCCTGTTTAAAAATAAAAAAATAAATAGGGACTTGCCACAGGCACATGACTTTTCTTAAGAGACAAAGTCTTGTGCTGGGAATGGTAGCTCATGTCTATAATCCCAGCACTTTGGGAGGCCAAGGTGGGCAGTTCACTTGAATTGTTGAGTTCAGTACCAGCCTGGACAAGCTTGCAAAACCCTATCTCTACAAAAAATACAAAAATTAGCCGGGCGTATTGCTGTGGGCCTATAGTTGCAGCTATTCGGGAGGCTGAGGTGGGAGGATGGATTGAGCCCAGGAGGCAGAGGTTGTAGTGAGCCAAGATCGTGCTGCTGCACTCTAGCCTGGGTGATAGAGTCATACCTTGTCTTGAAAAAAAAAGAGAGGCTGGGCATAGTGGCCCATGTCTGTAATCCCAGCACTTTGGGAGGCTGGGGCGGGTGGATTACTTGAGGCCAGGTGTTCAAGACTAGCCTGGCCAAGGTGGTGAAACCCCATCTTACTAAAAATACAAAAATGATCTGGACGTGGTGGCACGCACCTGTAATCCCAGCTACTTGGGAGGCTCAGGCAGGAGAATCACTGGAACACAGGAAGCGGAGGTTGCAGTGAGCCGAGATTGCACCACTGCACTCCAGCCTGGGTGACAGAGCAAGACTCCATCTCAAAAAAAAAAAGAAAAGAGGCCGGGCGCGGTGGCTCAGACCTGTAATCTCAGCACTTTGGGAGGCCAAGGTGAGCAGATCACAAGGCCAGGAGATCGAGACCATCCTGGCCAACATGGTGAAACCTCGTCTCTACTAAAAATATTAAAAAATTAGCTGAGTGTGGTGGCGGGCGCCTGTAATCCCAGCTACTCGGGAGGCTGAGGCAGGAGAGTCACTTGAACCTGGGAAGCAGAGGTTGCGGTGAGCCGAGATTGCGCCACTGCACTCCAACCTGGGCAACAGAGTGAGACTCTATCTCAAAAAAAAAAAAAGAGACGAGAGTCTAATTCTGTCACCCAAGCTGGAGTGCAGTGGCACGATCATAGCTCACTGTTATCTCCACCTCCTGGACTGAAACAATTATCCTGCCTTAGCCTCCCGAGTAGCTGAGACTACAGACCCATGGCACCATGCCTGGCTAATTTTTGAATTTGGAGAGAGAGGGTCTCACTATGTTGCCCAGGCTTGTCTCGAATTCCCAGGCGCAAGTCGTCTTCCCACCTTGGCCTCCCAAAGTGCTGGGATTAAGGCATGAGCAACAGTGCTCAGCCCCGTGTGGCTTTTTTTTTTGAGACAGAGTCTCACTCTGTTGCCCAGGCTGGAGTGCAGTGGTGCAATCTCTGCTCACTGCAACCTCCACCTCCCAGGCTCAAGCAGTTCTCATGCCTCAGCCTCCGAGTAGCTGGGATTACAGGTGCACGCCACCACGCTCAGCAAATTTTTGTATTTTTAGTGGAGATGGGGTTTCGCCATGTTGCTTAGGCTGGTCTCGAACTCCTGACCTCAAGTGATCCACCAGCCTTGGCCTCTCAAAGTGCTGGGATTACATGGTGGGGGCCACCATGCTTGGCCCCCATCTGGCTTTTTATCTAAATCCTACCCTATCTCTTCCCAGCTTTTCTGTTTGAAGTCAGTGCTTTGTATTTCCTCAGTTTACAAAATCCCTTACTGTCTCCCACAAATAGGATTGAGGAAACAGTCCTTCTGTCACATTGCAAAGCCCTAGAAAAATGAAGGGACTAGAAAAATGAAGCTGTTTGATCCTGCTCTGGTTCTCAGTCTACCAGTGAGTGAAGGGCCGGAGGGCCCGGGCAAGCTTGAGCCCAGGATCCAGTGGGTCCACTGAAGTCAGGGCCCACTTTTGGGGGGCTGGGAAAAGGAAGGGTTGCTGTGGGACCACTGGGATAGGCCTTTAAACAGCACTTCACCATTGGCCTGAATCAAACATTGTCATTCCCAATGTCCCGAGCACCTTCCCTGAGTCTTCATACCTTCTGCCTCCTAGCTTATGGAGGAGGAGCCAGGGGCTTATCTTTTGGGGGAAATGAGAGCACGATTAGGCATCAAGAAGGGTTGATGAGAAACTGGTAAGGGGGACTGTCAACAACAGCAGAGTGCTGAAATGGTGACAAAAGCTCTGGGCTCCGGCCCCAGCTCTGTACTGAGAAGCTGTGAGATTTTGGGTAAGTCTCATAACCTCTGAATGCCAATTTCTCAATGGAAAACAGGGAGACTACCTACCCTATAGGTCTGCGTTTGGAGAAAACAAAGTGTAAGCGCTGGACATACAGTAGCATCAGAAATGCTGAATCCGTTGGCCAGGGCTCATGTGTAAGGCAAACATTTCTTGGCCACTCCTGAGTAGCATGGTCTTGCAGGAATATATGCTTAAGTGCTGTGAGAGCACAGAGGAAGCTTTGCCCTTCCCTAGAGGGTTAATGGCTACCAACGTGAGAAGGTCACGGAGTTCCTTAATGAGAGGGAGCCTAGCCTAGAATAGGGGATGAATGAGAAATTGTTCTGAGAACCAGAGGCAAGGCTGCAACCAGCACATAGACAGGGGTCATTGGTCTAGAAGGGGAGTCTTCTCCAGATGAGAGACAGCCAGCTTGCCCTGTGCTCACCATGTGCCCAGATAGTGGGGGCTTAGCAGGAGGAAGGTGTGAGGAATCCCAGGCCTTTGGAATTCCTTGAGAAAGCAGTGTTGTTTTGAAGGTAAGGCAGGGGATTGGTGACTGGAAACTTGGAGGTGAGTGAGAACCTAGGGATGAACGTTCAGAAGCAGGGCTGGAAGGAACTTAAAAGGGACATTTGGATTGTTTCTAGCTTTTGGGCAAAATCTAGGATTAAACATGATTTTTTCATTGATAGAATGCTCTATCAGTGATAAAGCCTCTTAATCTAGAAAACATACACCTCTAGGGGGCTTTACAGAGTCCCCAAACTCCCTGAAATTATGCTCAAAATATTTTGTGTCTAAGTGGAATGTGCATGTTTCCAAGGTTAAGCACTGCTTTTTTAGGAAGTAGGAGGTCCATCCGCCACTGTCAGCTTGCTGGTTTCTGCTTACCCTCCTCCCCACTTCGTTCTTGAGGGGGTGCTTTGCTGGTCTTTGGCAGGGCCGCCACTCTGGGTCAGCACATCTGAGTCACACATATTCCTCCCCAGCCCTATTGGAGGCTTTGTCAAAGTCATCTGCCCCTACCCAGGTCCCACCTGCTACAGGTGAGGGTTTTATGACAGCCGTGGCTGCAGTGAGTCTCCTCGACCTCTCGCCAGCTGTTACCCAGCAAAGCACCTTGGGGAGGGTGGGGCTGCCCACTTCCGGGGAGGGAGGGAGGGGGAGGGGAGAAGGAAGTTGATCTAAACCCGCCTCTTTCTCTCTCTGTCTCCCTTCCTGCCCTATTCCCCTCCTGCCCCTTCCCTCCCACCTTGCTTCTGGTGTACCGTCCTGGAATTGCACGCGCTTCCTGACCACCAGGCTCTGGCCCTTGAGAAGCCAGCGGGGCTTTGTCCCTGTTGCTCTCCTTGCCAAACCCAGTCTCTCTGCTAGTGGTGGTTTCGGTTGCGACACCGTCCAGGTTCCCAGGCAGGAACCGCTCGGCCTGGCTGCTTAGCTACTTTTCACTGAGGAGGTGGTGGAAGGTGTCGCCTGCTCCGGCTGAGTAAGGGTGGCTGGCTGAGCCGGCAGCCCCCGCCCTGGGCCTGGCTCTTCCCGGCCTCTGTACTTTGCCCTCGCTGCCTGACAGGTTCTGCTGTGGGCACTGCTGAATGGAAGTCGCTGGTAGTCCTTTTCCCTTTCTCCAGTCGGGTATGTTGTCCCCCTTTTTACTCTAGGATTGCCTCCTCCTCTTTTCTTTCCTCTCATCTCAAACATAGGATCTTTAGAGAGTTGCTAAGGGGTGCCCTGCCTGAGTCCAGTATAGTAATATTCATGGGAAGGGTGTCCAGATGTGGAAGAGGCATTGACTAGGAAAGGAAGAGGGGGCACATACCAGAAGGGTCTCCCCTGAGAACAAGCGGCTTGACAAGTGGACGAGGAGGGGCTGGTGGGAGGCAGAGGCCTGAGGCCTCAGAGAGGATGCTCCCATGCTACAGTGAGGGGGAGCCTAGGATCTGGGGCCATCGCCCAGGACTGGTGCCCAAGGGACACTTTTCTCCCCCAACTCTATAGTGCCTGGCTTACTCTGCTTCTGGCCAGGGAATATCACCCCTCCTGGTTTGGCCCCTTCTCAGCCCTCGGGAAGCCAAAGGACACTTGAGGCCAGCCCTGAATGCAGAGCCCCAAAGCATGAGCTTCTCCATGGGACAACTGTTGGTAGGAGCCTCCAGCATTAGGGCAGGGGCCCTGCCTACCTGAGTCAGCGCCAGGCCTCTCGGGGTGGAGGCTGTCTTCCGGGCAAGCCTGACAACACACCTAGGCCGAGTCTGAGATCCCAGGCGGAAGGGGCCTGACAGGCCCAGTGGATGCAAAACTATCTTTTTATTTTCTCCTCCATGTCCTGCCTTCTCTCTTCCTCTCAGTAGCAGACCCCAAAGCTGTTTCAGCCCTACTTCTGAATCAGGCCTGCTTAGTGACTGCTTGGTTTGCCTTTTGGTTCCAAATAACTGCCTTGCAGGGTGACCCCTTATTCTTTCTAAAGGCTACTTGAGAGCCATAGGGGCTACTCTTGACAGACCTCCTCCATCCTTCAGGGCCTGTCTGGAGTATGATATAGGCCAGAGCTTTGGGAGTGCCTGGTGCGCCACGTCTTACTATAAGCAGGGAGGATGGTGGTAGAGGGGAGAGCGTGGCTTTTGCCAGGTCCTATTGAGTTGGCCCAGCAGGGCAGCTAATCCTCAGCCTGCCATCCTGTTGGTGAGACCCAGGGCCAAGCTGAATGGTGCAGCCAGAACCAAAAAAGAGAAACTCTCTCTCCATATTAGCCACTGCATACTCTTACCTCTTTATCCTTCAGGGAAGAAGCTAGGTGAGGAAGTTGCCTCACTTGGGGCCTTGGCCCAAGAAGCATTTCTGTTGGAGACTCTCTCTTCTCTTTTCCCTTTTTCTTTTCTCTGCTTCCTTCCAGCGGCTTGCCTCCTTACCCTGGCTCACATCCCTGCTGTGGGAAACATCTTACAGCATAGAAGAAGGGGTGCAGGGGTAAGTAAGGGAAGGATTGAGCACTTGGAGTCCTCTGAGTTGGATGGTTCAGTCCCGAAAAGGGGGTTGGTGACTTTGGAGCAGGGGATCAAAGAGCAAGCACCAGTGCTTGTTGCTTCTCTGGCTCCTGAACAAGCAGAACCTCCTCTCTTTCCCTGTCCTGGATACCCAGCGTGGGACCAGCCCTTCACAGCCACCCTGTCTTGAGTTCCTGACTCTCCTCCTTCCCTCTTTTGAAGGCTAGAGGTGCTGGTGTCGGCTAGCAACAGGTTGAGGGAGTGTGGCATTTCACCAGGTCTGGAGGAGAGCGGGCACTCAACCTGGCCCCTTCTGCGGAAAGGCCCGTAGCATCTCTTGTCAGCCTCCAGCTGAGCTGTAGCTGGCTTAGCGGGCTCAACTTCGATTTGGAAGGTTGTTTTGACAGTAAGACTTCTGGATTGGCAGACAGTAGTATTTGGGGACATAATGATTGCTCTTATTGAACATTGGATAAGGCATTTTACATGTGCTCTTTCATCTACTTGTGTAAAGTAGGGAATGTTTGTTGCCACTTTACAGATAAGGAAATTAAAGCTTGTACGTTGGGGAGCCAGGGCTTGAACCTGATTCTGTTGGACTGCAGAGTTCCTCGGGATCCTGCCTGGCACAGGTGTCTGGCAGTATTGGCCACTGGTCGTTTTTTGGGTAGTTCTCTTCCCCATTTGTAATAGTCTCACCTCCTTCTTGACAATGTTGATGTTACACTTGTTTTGTTTTGGGGTTTTTTGTGTTTGTGTGTGTGTGTGTTTTCCTTTTTGTGAATGGGGGTCTCACTGTATTGCCTTTTTAAATATATTCTTTTTTTTTTTTTCCTTTTTGTGAACAGCAGGTCTTGAACTCTTGGGCTCAAGCTATCCTCCTGCCTCTGCCTCCCTAAGTGCTGCCTGTAAAGGCATGAGCCACTGTGCCTGGCTTGATGATGTTGATGATAATAATAAAGTTAATATGTGCTGAGTAGGTGACAGATTTAGGATTTGAAACCTGGCAGCTTATCTCCGACATCTACAGTCTTAACCAGAAAGGAAGAGAATGAATGGTACAATCTTGCTTGTGGTTGTTAAGCTCCTTGAGGCCCAGTGTGCAGCAGGGCCAGGCAGGGAACGCTGACCTGCTGTGCCACACAGACCAGCCCCTCGGTTCACCAAGAGGGATGGGCAGAGCAGAGCTCGGGATGGGCAGAGCAGAGCTCAGGATGGGCAGAGCAGAGCTCAGGATGGGCATGGGATGCCCAGATTTGGTCTCAGTTGGCAAAAGGCCCAAGTCTGCAGGTAGATGCTAAATCCCTGGTCTGGATTTTGAGAACTTAGAGACCGTCACACTTCCTGCTGCCTTGGGCTTATATCCTCAGAGAAACAGGGAGTGATAACAAACTTAGAAGGTGAACTAGAGGTTGCCAAGGAAACTTTCCCACCCATCTTCCTCTCGTAGGAGTTGGGGCAGAAGGAAGGTTTTTTCCTGTTCATTGCCCCTTAGGCAGATGGGTAGGGTTGGAGGCAGTCTAGCAGCACTGAAAGGGAGGATGGGGCTGAGAAAAAGGTAGCCTGAGGAGACCAGGCTTTCAGTACCCTGCTGGACAGGGCTAGGGTACCCTTCAGGAGGCTGGCCCGATCAGGTGCCAGCAGGGCCTAGAAATGCCCTTCTCTCCAAGGGGTGTGAACCCTAGAGTTCCTTTCGAAGGGAAAAAAGCAGGTATTTAAAAATCCACTTGTCTTGCAGACACTGTTTGAGGACCAACCAGGCTTAGGTGAGCTACAGGGTGCGTGGAGAACAGAGCACCAGAGAGCTCTGTGGGCTGGAATGAGCAGACAATAAGAGCTGGGGGGCTTCATGGAGATGCAAAGTTGATGAGGAAGAGAGAAGGAAGTTAAAAGGGCCTCTTCTGGGATGTGAGGAGCCTCCCCCTTCAAACATCTACCAAATGCATGGGATCTTCCTCCTCCAAGGTCCAACCCCATGTGTTTCTGGGATCTGGTCAAACAGCTCACCAAAAGACAGCCTGCAGCTACTATGCAAAGGCCCTACGTGGGCACAATGAAGAAGGGGAAATGTCAGAATCAGGATACTGTATTTAACTTGCTGCTGTCGTTTCTGCCTGAAAAGCATCTGGTTGAGCTAGCAAGCTTCTTGTCTAGGAATGCTGGACAGTTCCTTGGGTAGTAGCAAGTCATTCTTTTTTTCTCTGTGGTTTTTGAGTGCTTCACGTACAGCCAGCAGGGGCCATGAAAGGAAGAACTTTCACTCACACTCCTCTGGTCACCCTGCTGCCCTCCAGACTGTTTCCTTGAAGTTTCCAAGGCAGCTCTGGATGGTTCTGGGATGAGGCTCTGGCCTCATATGCTTTGTTGCAGTATGCTGGAGCGATCGCTCCAGATGTTCTTTGTGAGATGTAAACCAGGGCGCTAATCAGGAGTTAGACCAGACTCTGCATTTTTTTTTTTTTTTTTTTTTTTGAGACAGGGTCTCGCTCTATCACCCAGGCTGGAGTACAATGGCATGATCATGGCTCACTGCAGCCTCGAACTCCTCCTGGGTTCAAGTGATCCTCCCGCCTCATCCTCCAGAGCAGCTGGGACTATAGGTGCATGCCATCACACCCAGTTGATTTCTTAATTTTTTTTTTTTTTTTTTTGAGACGGAGTTTCACTCTTGTTGCCCAGGCTGGAGTGCAGTGGTGCGATCTCAGCTCACTGTAACCTCCTCCTCCTGGGTTCAAGCAATTCTCCTGCCTCAGCCTCCCTAGTAGCTGGGATTACAGGCACCTGTAATCCACCACGCCCAGCTAATTTTTTGTATTTTTAGTAGAGACAAGGTTTTACTATGTTGGCCAGGCTGGTCTCGAACTCCTGACCTCAAGCAATCCACCTGCCTCAACCTCCCAAGATTTCTTAATTTCTTAATTTTTTGTAGAGACAGAGTCTCCCTATGTTGCCCAGGCTCGTCTCGAGCTCCTGGCCTCAAGTGATCCTCCTGCCTCAGCCTCCTAAAGTGCTGGGATTTAGGCATGAGCCACCTTGCCTGGCCCAGACTCTGAACAGTTTTAGTGAGATACCATAAGTTTATCCATTTGAAATTTATATGAGTGGCTTTTATTAAATTCACAGTTGTGTATCCATCACCACAATCAATTTTAGAACATTTTCATTACCCCGAAAAGAAACCCCATACTCCTTAGTTTTCACGCTTAAATTTCCCCCATCTTTCTCAGCAACCACTAACCTACTTTCTGTCTCTATAGATTTGCCTGTTCTGGGCATTTCATATAATGGAATCATACAATATGTGGTTCTTTATGACCAGCTTTGTTTACTCAACATCGTTTTCAAGTTTCTTCTGTGTTGTAGCATATATTCTTTTTTACTGCCAACCAATATTCCCCGATAAGGATATGCTACGTTTGTCTATCCGTTCATCCAGCTGATGGGCATTTGAATTGTTTCCACTTTTTGACTATTATGGATTATGGTGCTGTGAACCTTGGTTACAGGTTTTTTGTGGATTTCTGTTTTCATTTCTCTTTTGTATATACTGAGGAGCGGAATTGCTGGCTCATATAGTCTGTGTTTAGCACTTTGAGGAATGTACACGTCTTCACATAGATGTATGTTTTTTGTCTAGACCATACCCTTTTTGTACAGGTTGAACATCTGTAATCCAAAAGCCAAAATGCTCCAAAATCTAAACTTTTTGAGTGCCAGCATGATGCCACAAGTGGAAAATTCTACACGTAACCCCATATGACAGGTTATAATCAAAATTCAATCACTTTATTTCATGCACAAAATTATTTTAAAATGTCATGAAATTACCTTCAGGCCATGTATATAATGTACACATGAAAAATAAATGTTTAGACTTGGGTCCCATCCCTGAGATATCTGATTATGTATATGCAAATATTCCAAAATCCAAAACAATTTAAAATCTGCCACGTTTCTGGTCCTAAGCATTTTGGATAAAGGATATTCAACCCGTATTATGTTTATATGCCTCTTCAGTGCTGGTCGTTGTAGCTTCTGCTTCCTCATCCCCTCATTTGAGCCGGGTGGCAGAGCAGGGCAGACTGCTGCCTTGCTCAGACCTAATCGTTCAGTTCTTTCATTGTACAAGTATTCATTGAGCAGCAAACATAAGCCAGTCTCTCTAAGTGCTGGGATGTATCAGTGAATGAAGAATATATGCCTGCTTTCATGTGCTTCCATTTTTACTGGGGGAGACGGCAAATAAATGTAAAGTGATAAATAACAAAGGTTCAGTGGGGCATTGGTAGTTCAGCGGCAGAAATTTCGTCTCCTACGCGGGAGACTCGGGTTCGACTTTGGCCATGCAGTCCTTCCATGCAGGAAGGGCTACTATGTTTCTACCCAACAAAGTTATTATGGCTGGGCGCAGTGGCTCACGCCTGTAATTCCAGCACTTTGGGAGGCCAAGGCGGGCGGATCACCTGAGATCAGGAGTTTGAGACCAGCCTGACCAACATGGAGAAACCCTATCTCTATTGAAAATACAAAATTAGCCAGGAGTGGTGGCGCATGACTGTAATCCCAGCTACTCGGGAGGCTGAGGTGGGAGAATTGCTTGAACCCGGGAGGTGGAGGTTGCGGTGAGCTGAGATCACACCATTGCACTCCAGCCTGGGCAACAAGAGTAAAGCTCTGTCTCAAAAAAATAAATAAATAAAAAATAAAGGTTCATGTAAGTTTTGGGTGGCAATGAGGGCGTTGAAGCAGTTATGACCATGTAGCTACCATGACTTTGAGATGCAGTCTTCTCGCAGTGTGCGCAGGCAGCATGGAGGGAGGCAGGGTACCGGCTCTCCCTCCTGAACCAGACGAGCTGTTGTGTTGCCAATGGAGGTTCAGGGAGCCAGTGATGGGACAGCTCTGCTCCTGAGCTTTGCCACCCACAGGACCTGGGCACTGGACCTTATGATGTGCTTCTTTGGAGTGAAGACTGGCTGTCATCTCAGCCCCCTCTCCTTTCTTCTGCTGCCATATCATTCTTCACATGCCTACCAGCCCCCTGGAATCTGCCCCTGCACCCTCATCCCTTATATATTTTGCAGAGAGCGTTTAGAGGACTGGAAGTGTAGCATGTAATGGTATGTCTGTTTCCACCCCGCAGCCCACCTTGGGACACCTTGACTCCAAGCCCAGCAGTAAGTCCAACATGATTCGGGGCCGCAACTCAGCCACCTCTGCTGATGAGCAGCCCCACATTGGAAACTACCGGCTCCTCAAGACCATTGGCAAGGGTAATTTTGCCAAGGTGAAGTTGGCCCGACACATCCTGACTGGGAAAGAGGTGAGCACTGGGACTGGGGACATGGCAGCACCTCCCAGCCCTGTTGACACTCAGCAGGTGGTGATGGGACTACTACTGCAGCCAACCTCTTGTTTATCTGGCAGAAATGAGATCTGAGATATAGGGGTGCAAAAAGCTGTGGGATGAAAAGGAGTAAGAAATATAAAGGAGGAAGTAGATTGGAATCCTAGGTTTCACCTGGTCAGAGAAGTGATTTGGGGCCTTTTTGTCTCATCCTCAGGTAGCTGTGAAGATCATTGACAAGACTCAACTGAACTCCTCCAGCCTCCAGAAAGTAAGCACATGGCACCTCCTGTCCCTTTTTTTTTTTTTTTTTTTTTTTTTTTTTTTTTTTGAGTCAGAGCCTCACTCTTGTCACCCAGGCTGGAGTGCAATGGTGTGATCTCTGCTCACTGCAACCTCCGCCTTTTGGTTTCAAGCGATTCTCCCGCCTCAGCCTCCCGAGTAGCTGGGATTATAGGCACCCGCCACCACGCCTGGCTAAGTTTTGTATTTTTAGTAGAGATGGGGTTTCACCATGGTAGCCAGGCTGGTCTCGAACTCCTGACCTCAAGTGATCCGCTCGCCTTGGCCTCCCAAAGTGCTAGGATTATAGGCGTGAACCACTGCCCCCAACCCGCCTGTCCCTTTCTAAATCTCTCTTCTGGGGTCAATGATCTACTGACCCCATTTAGACCTTCTCTTGAATTCCTAGTTTAAATTTTCTGGCCATTTCACTCACCGTCCCCCAACCATTCCCTCCCATGGCTCTGCTACCTTCGGGGCTTTGGTTGGATCATCTGTGGTGACTCCTCCTGAGTGGGCTTCCTGGCCATAGGCACTGGCTCTTGTGAAGTCTTTCTGTTCATTCCCAGCCACTTGGCCTACCTGTCTGACCTGCCATAGGCACTGGCTCTTGTGAAGTCTCTGTTCATTCCCAGCCACTTGGCCTACCTGTCTGACCTACTTCCTGCATCTTGTTATCTTCTGGCTTGTGGCCAGCCCTATGCAAAAACACATGTTTGTAGCCACTACTAGAAACACATGCAGCTACTTCAAGATCTGGAATGATACAGGGGAGTGGCTTTAGAAATACAAGAATAAGAGGAAGCAGGGAACCTGCCGGTGGGTTCTGTGCCAGCTACCTTTTAGAGAATGAGCTCCAGCTCAAATTTTCTGAACAAAACCTAGTTCTGTTCATCTTGTGGCAAATCAGATATTTTCTCCATAAGCATATTGTGGCAGTTGAGTTAGGAGAAGGCATGATTCGTGCTAACAGAGTCAGATAGTGATACTGGGAACCTTAGGAGTAAGGGCTGAGGATTGTTGTTGAGGGCGATGCTCATGGAATTAGAGTGGATGAGTTGTTCTCCTGACATGCAAATAGCCAGAACCAAGGTGTTTCCTATTTATTGTTACCCCTGGGATCCCTTCAAGGGTTCTTCAGTTCAGTAGAAACATTGTTGTCATCATCAGGGTGTCCCTGCTTGAAGCTTTCTAGGAGGAAGGGAAAAAGGGCTGCTTATGACATCCTGGCTCCAGCCCCACAGAAGAAGTCAGCGTGGGGTGGGCCATTTGGCCTTGGGAGCAGTCTAGCCTGCCATCGTAATAATCGCCAGTCCACCAAGCCATCTTATTCCCGACCTTGTTTTTCTCCCTAATTCTTCTTGGTTTTCTCCCTAATTCTTCCTGACTCTCTGGAAGGCACCAACACCAGACAAATAGAGCCATTTTCAAAACCTTTTGAGACTCTTTGTTACTAAAGCCAGTCTGATTCTGGCCAAAAATGTGATCTCAGCAATGATCCCTGAAAAATGAACATTGAAGAAGCTAGCCCCCTCAGGGGTCTAGACAAGCCCAGAAAACCCCAAGTTCTCCCAGAAGAATGTCACTTCCATGCCAGGTGAGCAGCCTCAGGGGAAGAAGCCCTGGCAGCTGCCTCTGGCCCCATTTCAGAGCTGCTCCCCATTACTGCCCCAGAGGGTGGTATCCAGGCTTTTTGCCTCTCCATCCAAAATATCTGTTGGACCAGGGAAAAAAGTAAGAAAAACCTAGGCCCTAATAAAGGGTAAGGTCAGCATTGGGTTCCTGAGGATTGGAAAGCCTTTTTCTTCTTTTCCTTTCTAGCTTAGGAAAGCTCTGGGGCATCATTAAAGGGGAAACAAATGTATTCACTTTATTCCATAAACCATATCTTGAATTAGGGCTTCCCCTACCCCCAACAAAAACAACAACAAAAACTAGTTCTGTTCTTTGTGCAAGTGATGAGGCCTGAAATTACAAAAAGCCCCACCTCCAGTTCTCTGGCCCCCGCAGAGGGGAAGGAGTTCATTTCTGTCATCTTTCTTTATGGAAATACATGGTTTGGAGCCCCTGGTTTTGTTTCACAAAGAGAGCGTGAGTGTGTGGAGGTGGATTTGATTAAAATTGGCATCAGCTATATATAGGAGTGGCTTCTTCTGTCACCACCCTAGAGGCCCAGGAAGGAAAGGCCTATCCCCTAGAACAGAGCCCTCTGACTACTGTAAATCAGAAAATGATGGGGTCCCCCTCTGGTGCTCTACCACCCCTTTACACAGACCAAGCTGGGGTGTGTACTGTCACTGAACCAAGGCAGCAGCTCGGATTCTGAATATTCACGCACACGGGCTCACACTCCCTCCAGTAGAGGCACCCAGCCAAAACCTGCCTGCTGTTTTGGGGCTGGATTTGGTAGACGCAGCAGAGGGCATGGCTGGCTCATCCTGATGCCATCCCGGGTAGCACGTCCCCACAGCCAGCCCTCCTCCAGCTTCCCCAACTTCCCAGCCACGGGGAAGGCCGTGCATGAGCTAGACAACCACCGTATTTTCTTTTCCCTGCCCGGTTTTGGTTTTTTGGGAAAAACAAATCCTGGCAGGGACTGTTTGGAGAGACCTGAGGGGAGCAAGTTGGGCAGGCATGACCCCTGGTATTTTATCTTCCAGCTATTCCGCGAAGTAAGAATAATGAAGGTTTTGAATCATCCCAACATAGGTGAGCACAAGTTGTTATTTCTTTCTTCTTCCCCAACAGCAAGGCACTGCTTTCCAGCATGTCATCTTCTCCCCGAGGTGCACTGCCTTCTGGAGTCTGCAGTCTTCAAGGATGCCCCTGGGGAAGCTCAGCTCAAAATCCATCTCCCCTTCTGGCACACTGGGTTGTCCTTAGCAGTTTGGCTGGCATGAGAGGAACTTGTTCTTGGGAGTGGGGGATCATGAAAGGAGGGGAGACTTTGGTTCCTAGGATGCTCCTGGACATGTTGGAGAGCAGTATGTGGCCCCTGTTGCTTCTTGACTTAAGGCTTGGCCTTTTCTCTTGTAGTTAAATTATTTGAAGTGATTGAGACTGAGAAAACGCTCTACCTTGTCATGGAGTACGCTAGTGGCGGTAGGTGTGGAACTGCCTCTTCCTGTTGTGCCCCCACTTCTTCCACCTCCAGCCAGCTCTGACTGAGATCCCTGCCTGGTCTCTTACAGGAGAGGTATTTGATTACCTAGTGGCTCATGGCAGGATGAAAGAAAAAGAGGCTCGAGCCAAATTCCGCCAGGTAGGTGTGACTCCCTCCATAGGAGCTAGGCCTGACCTCTGCTTTTGGGGTTTGACATGTAAGGATAAGCTGCCTGTCTGTAAGTGGCCCTTGGAGGGTACTTTGGGCTCTGCTTATCGGTGTGGCAGGTTAGCACTAAGTCACAGGGTCACTGCTCTGTCAGCCCCTGTGGCCCACCCTCAGGCACCCCTGGGTTAACCCTTCTTCCTTCCTTTCAGATAGTGTCTGCTGTGCAGTACTGTCACCAGAAGTTTATTGTCCATAGAGACTTAAAGGTAAGGCATGCACTTCTCCTTGTGCCTTTGAGTGGGAGCCAGGTTGTTGCCTCTTGGTTCTCCATGATAAAACCATCAATAACCATCAGGCCCTGAGTGTTCCAGGAAACTCCAGCCTTTCTTTTTTTCTTTCTTTCTTTCTTTCTTTTTTTTTTTTTTTTTTTTTTTTGAGATGACCAGAAAGCCCCTAGGGCTGCCTCTGATAGAGGCCTTGTGGCTGGACCTCGGGTTCCATTCTAGCCCTTGAGCAGGGGGCCTCTGCCATTTCACCTCTTGGCACATCACCTTTCAGTGCTGCCAAGCGAGGCAGGCACACTCCAGGCTTTCTCAGTCTTTCAGGCAACCTGGTAGCTGACCCAGGGAAGAGTGCTGAAAGTTCCACAGCTGTATCCCAGCTGCTTTGCAGGCAGGCACACACGTACCATCTCCATCACCAAGATACTCAAGTTTGAGGACACCTGTGGGTCTCTTGGCTGCTGAGTCCTCACAGACATGATTTGATTAACCTGGGCCTGATGCTGAAGCTTTGCACAGCTCACAGGGTCTCTGGGCCTTCAGATCCCATCTCTCCCATGGCTGCCCACGTGAGGAGTGGCCTGCATTGCCTTCCTCCTGCCCAGCCTATTCACGCTGATTGAAGCCCTGCCCTGAAATTGGTGGAGAAAGTTCTGAGACTGAAGATGACTTTCCGTTTGTTCTCCCATTCCCCTCAGCTCCTTCCTGCCCAGGGCCTTAGTCTGGTCCACTTGGTTCCCTGATGTTTTCCATCTTACCTCCCAGGCAGAAAACCTGCTCTTGGATGCTGATATGAACATCAAGATTGCAGACTTTGGCTTCAGCAATGAATTCACCTTTGGGAACAAGCTGGACACCTTCTGTGGCAGTCCCCCTTATGCTGCCCCAGAACTCTTCCAGGGCAAAAAATATGATGGACCCGAGGTGGATGTGTGGAGCCTAGGAGTTATCCTCTATACACTGGTCAGCGGATCCCTGCCTTTTGATGGACAGAACCTCAAGGTGGAGTGAAGTGCAAGCTTTTTATTGCTTCTCATTTCCTCTCGGCCTCTGGTCTTAGCCCTGACCTCCTGCCTTTGCCACCTGTCTACATTTGTCCCAAGCCAAAGCTTCAGAGAAGGGCTTGCTGAGGTAGCAGCAGTCAAAGGCCTTCTGCACCTGGGAATGAATAACCTCAGTTCCTTTCTCGAAAGATGGGATAAACTGTGTGTGTGTTCATCCCCCAAGGCACTCCGGATTGCAGGCCTCGGACTGGTCAAGTTAGAGGGTACGAGGGTATTTGACTTCACTTGCCTCTCTGGTGAGGTGTCTTGTCCCCAGGCTGTCTGCCTTCTTCCATATTTCATTTATGTCTGCTTTGCCAGGCTTAAGCTCTCAGGATCTTGGATATTAGGTTTCTTCCTTTGGCCTTGGGGTGATTTCAATTTTCTAACCCTGGATCCTCCTGCAGGAGCTGCGGGAACGGGTACTGAGGGGAAAATACCGTATTCCATTCTACATGTCCACGGACTGTGAAAACCTGCTTAAGAAATTTCTCATTCTTAATCCCAGCAAGAGAGGCACTTTAGAGGTGAGCAGTGGAGCCCAACTGGCGGAAGGGCCTGGGGTCCCCACAGAAACTTTCCAGCTGAGTTTCTTCCCCCTGCCCTTTTCCTTCTCTGTGCTCCCCAGCAAATCATGAAAGATCGATGGATGAATGTGGGTCACGAAGATGATGAACTAAAGCCTTACGTGGAGCCACTCCCTGACTACAAGGACCCCCGGCGGACAGGTGAGGCTGTGCCGGGCTGTGAGGTTAAGCTTGCCTAGGAGTTGAGGCCAGTCTTAACTGTATGTCCCCCTGTGCAGAGCTGATGGTGTCCATGGGTTATACACGGGAAGAGATCCAGGACTCGCTGGTGGGCCAGAGATACAACGAGGTGATGGCCACCTATCTGCTCCTGGGCTACAAGAGCTCCGAGGTGTGTGCTCCCTGCTCCATTCTCTGACCTGGCCAGCCTCACTGTCTGTAGCACCTATGCTTCTAACACCTGTTGAGGGCAGAAGCTCATCTCTGAGTAGGTGTGCTCTCTGCTCACCAATTTTAAGCCTCAGCTTTGGTGTCTAAGGTCCTCTGGCCCATTCACTGATCTCCATGAGTGAATTAATAGAAAGCTGGTAGGGTCGGTGTGGGACTGGGTCAGAGTTTCAATACGGGTGAGTTGATCTAGGTTAGTCTGCATTGATTAGATGTGTCTAGGTCATCGGCTAGCACTACTACATTGATCTAGATATCTTTGTGTCTCTTTTTGTATCTGGAAGTGTACATTTCTGGGTGTGTGTGTGTGTGTGTGTGTGTGTGTCTCTGTGTGTGTCTGATCGGAAGTTTGAGTCTGTTGCTTTTTTTTTTTTTTTTTTTTTTTTGAGACGGAGTTTCGCTCTTGTTGCCCAGGCTGGAGTGCAATGGCAGGATCTTGGCTCACTGCAACCTCCGCCTCCCGGGTTCAAGCGATTCTCCTGCCTCAGCCTCCCAAGTAGCTGGGATTACAGGCATGTGCCACCATACCCGGCTATTGAGTCTGTTGCTTCTGTCTAGTGCTTTACGTTTGGGTGTGTGTATCTGTGTGTGTGTGTGTGTGTGTGTGTGTATGTGTCCGTCTTCCCGTCTGTGGATCTGGAGACTTTGTGATTGTTCTTCTGCCCATTTGGGTTTTGTTCATCATCTGAGTATCCCCACATGAACTCCCAGCCTCCCTGCCCTGCTCTCCCTCTGGTGGTGGGATCCTTAAGAGGCACCTGGTGACACTTGGTATAGGCCCATATTGCTCTGTGTTGAGGGGACTGGACTTGAGTCTGGACATGTGTTCTTGCGGATGTTTGTGTCTCTGGGTGTGTGGGCTTATGTATTCCTCTCTGAGACTGTGTTTGTCAGTGTCTGTGTCAGAGCATGTGTGTCTCCAGGGTCTCCTCCAGGGGGGATGTATTGGTCTTACAAGTGGATGTCCGGTATGATCCTGGGGTGTTTGAGTGTTGGGAGAGGGCGGTATGTGTAAATGTGTCCATCCGTAGGGATCTCCACATGACTTCTGCCCTCCCTTGAAGCTGTTTTCTGTTTCTTTCAGCTGGAAGGCGACACCATCACCCTGAAACCCCGGCCTTCAGCTGATCTGACCAATAGCAGCGCCCCATCCCCATCCCACAAGGTACAGCGCAGCGTGTCGGCCAATCCCAAGCAGCGGCGCTTCAGCGACCAGGGTAAATGCTTTTGGGAGTTGTAGGTGGGGACTCACCCCTCTCCAGAGAGGTTACAGGTTCTGTGGGGACTTGGGTAACACAACTAAGTTTCAGTCCTGGTTCAGCCACTTATTAGTAGTGTGGCTATGGGCAAGCCACTTCCCTTCCCTCGCCTCTGTGGAATGGGAGCTTGCTGGGTTGTTGGCCAGCCCTGTAGGAAATGAGCATGCGTGGGGCTGGCGCTCAGTGGACCCCTTGGCCTTACCCATTCCCATCCTCCCTCTGGCCCAGCAGCTGGTCCTGCCATTCCCACCTCTAATTCTTACTCTAAGAAGACTCAGAGTAACAACGCAGAAAATAAGCGGCCTGAGGAGGACCGGGAGTCAGGGCGGAAAGCCAGCAGCACAGCCAAGGTGCCTGCCAGCCCCCTGCCCGGTCTGGAGAGGAAGAAGACCACCCCAACCCCCTCCACGGTGAGCCGCACCCCCCGCCCTCTCCTTCCTTCCTGCGGTGGGGCCTGCCCTCTCCAGGCAGCTCTTCTCTTAATTCAGACTCTGTTCCCTTTGGCTACTACTTCTGCTTATAGCAGGAAGCCTCGCTCCCAGGAGTAAATGCAGAATCCTTTCCTTAACCTACCACTGTCTGCTTCAGGTGGAAGGGACAGGAAGCCTGTTCCATGAACCTGGGGGGAGAACCTGGCTGTAGACCACTTTGGCTTTCTGATAGAACGCTTGCCCTTTATTCCCCACAGAACAGCGTCCTCTCCACCAGCACAAATCGAAGCAGGAATTCCCCACTTTTGGAGCGGGCCAGCCTCGGCCAGGCCTCCATCCAGAATGGCAAAGACAGGTGAGAGACCCGGGCCCTGCCTGCCTCGCTCCCTAGGAGCCATGTCTCACAGGGTGATGTCTGTCAGCAGCACCGTCTCCTGTCCCTGCCAGCGCATTGCTCCCTGCTCCCTGGAGTTCCATCCTGGCTGTGTCCAGTCCAGCTTTCCCCTCCCCTATTCCACGCCATTGCCTCCTCCCCATCTTCCTCTGACTGCTACTTGCAGTTTGCCAAGTGTGGGGCTGACCGTGGCCATCTCAGCTACATGCTCGCTTCTTGACCACGGCCAGGGCATGGCAGCTGCCCTCCTCTAGACATGAGCAGCTAAGGCCTTGTGTTGGGGGTCCCAGCTCAGGGCAGAACCAAGAGATGCCCACCTTGAGGGGTGTACACATAGAGGGCGACTCCAGCCATCCCCATGAGACCAGAGCTCCCCCGCCTTCACCGGCCGCATTTCTTGGTGTTGCATTCCTGGCTCTATCTCTTCTGAGTTTATGAAAGTTTCCCCTCAGCAACACCCCACTCTTTCTGTAGAAGAAACTCTCCTGTTCTTAAAATTCTTAGGAGGCCAGTGCAGCCTGGAGGCAGCGGCCCCTTGTCTGCTCTCCTTCATTTCTGATTTCCTCTTCCCAGGCACTGACCCACCTCGCTGCTTCCCGACCTCACTCACCTCCACTTCTCAACCCCGCATTCCTCAGTTCTGACTTGCATCCCGCTGCTGCCCAGGCCTGACCTCTACCCTGCCAGAGCTCCCCAGCTCTGGCCCTTTCCCTGCCCTTGCTTCCTAATCCAGGCCTCCCGCCCTCACTCACCCCTAACACGGGCCTCTCCGCTGCTTTTGTTTCCTAGCCTAACCATGCCAGGGTCCCGGGCCTCCACGGCTTCTGCTTCTGCCGCAGTCTCTGCGGCCCGGCCCCGCCAGCACCAGAAATCCATGTCGGCCTCCGTGCACCCCAACAAGGCCTCTGGGCTGCCCCCCACGGAGAGTAACTGTGAGGTGCCGCGGCCCAGGCAAGTGTGCTGGGGCAGCTGGTGCACCTGCTGCCCTCAGCCCACCCTACCCCCTTGCCCCAGCAATTTCTTCTTCCCACTTGGGGGTCCTGCTGTGTTCTTGTCATCTTAGCCACAAGAAATGGGTCTGTCCCCTGCGGCCAGGAAGTGGAGGGAACAAAAAAGAGCATTAATGCCCCTCTTTTCCAGTTCTCCCTCTCAGAACAGGTATGCAGGAAGCTGTCCTAAGGCTCCAAAGGGAAACCTTTTTGTTCTGAACCTTCCAGGGTTTCCTTAGGGACCCCAGGGATAGTCGGCATCACAGGGACTCAATCCTCAAGGGTTGGTCCCCATTGCCGCCTTGAGGGTCCAGTCTGCCCGGCTCCCAGGGAGCCCGCTGTCTCCAGCCTAAACCACACTCCCCACAGGGGTCCTTCCTTGCCTCCCTCCCTCCCTTCCCAAACCATCTCCTTCCACTTCCACGAGACTTCCTTCTCACCACTGTCCTCAGTAGTCACACCCTTCCTTCTGTGTCCTCGTGATGGCTGCCTCTGCCCTAGCATCCCCCTCCCTGTCCCCACCACAGGGTGTCCAGGTGCCCAGTGATGATGGCTGTCCTGTACCCTAATTCGTCCCCCTCAACCCCACTTCTCTTCCCACAGCACAGCCCCCCAGCGTGTCCCTGTTGCCTCCCCATCCGCCCACAACATCAGCAGCAGTGGTGGAGCCCCAGACCGAACTAATTTCCCCCGGGGTGTGTCCAGCCGAAGCACCTTCCATGCTGGGCAGCTCCGACAGGTGCGGGACCAGCAGAATTTGCCCTACGGTGTGACCCCAGCCTCTCCCTCTGGCCACAGCCAGGGCCGGCGGGGGGCCTCTGGGAGCATCTTCAGCAAGTTCACCTCCAAGTTTGTACGCAGGTAAGCAAGGAGCTTTGGGTGGCAGAGAGTCTCAGGCCAGGCCTTCCTGCTTTACTCGGGGTGGGTTGGGGGTTGGGGGTTGGGGTTTGGGACACTCTGTACCGGTATTAGGTCCTGGGGTTAGAAGAGGCTTCAGGAAGCACAAGAAATTAGGTCTTTGTCAACACCTTATGTGCCCAGGCCCACCCCTCTTAGGCCTCTCCCCAACTCCTCACAGGCACCCCTCATTCTCTGGCCCCAAGCAGATGGCCGATGCCGCCTCCTCTCTAGGAGAGTGTGAACTCAGATGCTAAAATAAAAGCCCCCCCTTCTCTCCTGGGTTCCCATGGAAACTTATATTTGGTGACGCAGCTGCAAAGTCATGAGGCATGAGCCAGGCTGGGGCCAGCAAGGAAAATTTTGTCCTGGTCTCTTGCCCCTTTGACTGCCTCTCCCACTAGTTGGTTCTGTTTCTGGCTGCAGGCGCAGCCATGCCCTTCCGCCCGGGGGTTTTAGGGTGAAACCTATAAATGAAATCACTGGCGAGGGCCTACAGTGGCCTCTTCCCTAACCTAACTCCGATGTGCCAAAGGTTTCCTGTGTTGGACCCAGGGTGGGGATCTCTTCACGGGGTTTCTCACACCTGAGCCCCCAGCCACCACAGAGGTGCAGCTTGAAGTGCATCCAGCCAACTGGCTGGCCTCCTGGGATGCTCCGCATCCCCATCCTGCCATTCCTCTCCCTGCCTTGGAGTAGCAGCTCGGGAAGCAGCAGGGGCTTTGAGAGAACAGGCTCGCCTGCCCTTCCTCTACGTTTCACTCCACTCTGCTGGAGGAGCCAAAGCCACTGCCCCATCCAAGCCCCAGAATGCAAGTGTGAGGCCTGCAGAGAGTGTGGGCAGGTCTGAAAGCCTGGGACTCTAGTCTCGCTGAGCGGCTCTTCCGAAAATGGGATGACCCTTGAACCTGTAAAGCCACCTCCCCCACCTGCTTATCCACATACCGTCTTGTTGGTTTTTTTTTTTATTTCTTTTTTTATTTTGTCTTTTTTTTTGTTTGTTTTTTTAGAAATCTGTCTTTCAGGTTTGCCAGAAGGTAGGCGTTGAGCCCGCTCTGTGTGTGTGTGTGTGTGTGTGTGTGTGTGTGTCTGTGTGTCTGTGTCCTGTGTCCTGCCTCCATCACTAACTCCCCTTTTCTGGCTCTTACTCTCCTCCATCTGCTTAACCAAGTCTGTGTGGCCCTCCTCTCTCTGCCATCTTAAAGGGATGAAGACTGCCTCTGATTGGGCATCAGCACAAGGCCTGCCCTCCATGCCCCCAGTACGAACAGGCAGGGCTAAGAGGCCACATTGGCCCACTCAGGGCAAATGGCTTTAAAAATGAGGGCCTTCCTTGGGCCCACAGTTACGCCTGTCCTCAAGTAAGGGGAGACTGTCTCAGGGAAGCCTCCCTTTAAGATTGTCTCCTCTCACCCACCCCACCCCACCCCCACTCCCTCTCACCCCAGGTTTTGGTCACAAGTGTTGGGATCCTTTCCTGCCCTTTCCCTTGTCATGTGCATGCGCTATGAGGAAGCTCCAGGGTTACAAGTGCATCTGGGATGGTATCTTGTTTGTTGTCTCCTGGGTTTCCTGAACTTCAGAGCTATGTGACCTCTTCCCCGTGGCCTATGGGATCGCAGGACTTTGGAGACACTACGGGGACCCTGGGGCCCCAAGGTTTCAGTCTGATTCCCCCAGACCTTAGGAGCTTTTGTCTCACAAATGGAGCACAGCACCCCCTCCTGGCAGCTCCTGCAGAACTAGCCCCACCCACCCGCACCCCTGCCCCAGCACCCCTGCCACCAGCAGCATCTGGATAAATCAAGCCTCTTCTCCTCTAGGCTGTTTTCTCCAGATATGGCCTGTCTCTTCCAAAGTGCGGGGAGCTGGGACATTCTAGGGCAACGGCCATTCTACCCCAAGCCGTAGCAAAACAACAGGAGATCTCTGCACCCTTACTCAGGGGTCTCCCTTCACAGGCCCCTTCCTGGCTCTTTCACCCCTGGCCTTATGCTCATCCTCTCTGCAGGCCTCAGGGACCAAATACCAAGCTGAAGACCAAGGGCCAGGTTAAGAGTGCTTGTTCCCCAAGGCTGTCTGCTCAGGCCCTGCATTGGGACTGGGATGCCTGGCAGGCACATTGGTGCCACAGCTGATGGAGGAACGTCCAGACAGGGTCTTCAGGCTTTCCCTATCCCCTCCTCCTCCCACCCAGCTCTTGACTGCATGACTGGCTGCTGCCTCAAGGGGCCCCAGCAGGGGGCTGCCCCACAGGGGGTCTGGAGAGAGCAGGGAGGGTGCCTTCCTCGCACAGCCGGGCTCCCTGCTCGCAGTGCGCTTGTGTGCACCCCTGTGTTGGTTGTGTCTTCCTGTTTATTTCTATGTGCTGCTGCTCTTCCTCCTTCCTCTCACATCCTTCCTCCTCTGCAATCCCCAGTTTCCTAGCTCCAGACACCCATCTTCCAGCCAGGAGCTGGAGAAGCCGCTCAGCGGGGCCAGACCTGTTCCCCACCCACCCAACCAAGGTGTCTGCCCTGCCCTGCCCCACCCCACCCTCATCCTCCCTGCGTATGAGCAGATGGCCTGGCAGGCCAGCAGGTAGGGGAGTTGGGAAATGTCGGAGGAGGCCGCCTTTTCCACTCAGCAGCAGGAAGCCATCCCCAGGTGCCTACCATGCAGACCCAGGCCTTGGCACTTTGAGTCTCCTGACAGAGGCCCTTGCGTAGCCACGGCCCCTCCTCCTACAGAGATCCAAAGCATTGCAGCCCCTTTCCTCCAAAAGGACTGCAGTCCTGAGACCCTAGCGTGTGGCTCCAAAAACGCACTCACACCCGCAACCCCCAGAACAGCGCGTGAGCCCTGGCTGTGGGGGAGCAGCCTCGTGCCAGGCCGTGTGCTCAGTGTGCTCAGTGAAGTGCGTGCACAGCCACTCCCCCTCCTCCCCCAGAGCAGAGGCTCCTTATCCCCGGCACAGATCTGGGAATGTGGGGAGGGACAAGCCCCATGTGCTGGGCTCCCTGCTGGAAAGGAATGGTTGAGCCGCCAGTGTGAGGTGCTGCAGAGCCCTGTTGGCTTGCCAGGTGATGGGCAGAGGGCCCTGGGCTTGGGTCCTGCCCACCCACTGGTGGCACCTCCCCAGACCCACTCTCATCTGGGTCTGTGGCGGCGGAAGGAGCGAGAGATCCCAGCACTAAACTCTCCCTCGCTCTGTTTTTTGAGGAACCTGAATGAACCTGAAAGCAAAGACCGAGTGGAGACGCTCAGGTGAGAGGGCTGGAGCCAGCACTGGCCCTGCCCGGGCCACCGGGCTTGCCACAGCCTCCTGCTCCTCTCTTCCTTCTGCCACTTGGCTCTTCCTCCCGTGGTTCTGCCCTGTCCCTACCCTCTGGGGCCTCCCTTTCCTCAGAGAGTTTCCCCTTCCCAAACCCAATTGCAGGAGTTACGGGCCCTTCTCCTCAGGTCTGGTACATTCTGGAAGTCGGAGTTCTGGGTCGGGTGGTCGGGGCTACAGATTCCTACCCCTGGACTATCCCACCTCCCTGTGCTCCGAGGCTTCTTTCTGGAGAGAGAGTCTGTGCTCGTGCTATTGAGGGCACTGGTGTCTTCCCTGACCCCACCCCTCCTACCCCAAGGCTGGCTTCTCCTCCCCTTCGCTGTCCTGAGAGATGGGGGTTGGAGGACTGCCACCCTCCGCCCCCGCAGGCCAGGGGCCACGCCTGGCTGCTCCTGCTCCCTCCCGCTCTCCTCTCTGGGCTCAGGGGCTGTCTGCCAGGGTGGCTCTCCTGGGGTGGGGTGCCTCAGCCCCCCCGTGACGCCCGCCTCTGCCCTCTCCACAGACCTCACGTGGTGGGCAGTGGCGGCAACGACAAAGAAAAGGAAGAATTTCGGGAGGCCAAGCCCCGCTCCCTCCGCTTCACGTGGAGTATGAAGACCACGAGCTCCATGGAGCCCAACGAGATGATGCGGGAGATCCGCAAGGTGCTGGACGCGAACAGCTGCCAGAGCGAGCTGCATGAGAAGTACATGCTGCTGTGCATGCACGGCACGCCGGGCCACGAGGACTTCGTGCAGTGGGAGATGGAGGTGTGCAAACTGCCGCGGCTCTCTCTCAACGGGGTTCGATTTAAGCGGATATCGGGCACCTCCATGGCCTTCAAAAACATTGCCTCCAAAATAGCCAACGAGCTGAAGCTTTAACAGGCTGCCAGGAGCGGGGGCGGCGGGGGCGGGCCAGCTGGACCGGCTGCCGGCCGCAGCGCCGCCCCACCTGGGCGAGACTGCAGCGATGGATTGGTGTGTCTCCCCTGCTGGCACTTCTCCCCTCCCTCGCCCTTCTCAGTTTTCTCTTACATGTTTGTGGGGGGTGGGAGATTGTTCTCCAGCCCCCCACATTCACCCCTGCCCAGAGATTCCCCCTTCTCCTCTCCCCTACTGGAGGCAAAGGAAGGGGAGGGTGGATGGGGGGGCAGGGCTCCCCCTCGGTACTGCGGTTGCACAGAGTATTTCGCCTAAACCAAGAAATTTTTTATTACCAAAAAGAAAAAAGAAAAAAAAAAATCCCAGCGGCCACCTTTCCTCCCTGCCCCATTGGGACAGTCGAGACTGGATCTGTGGGGTTTCCCGGGAGGGTGGCTCAGGGCTGGAACACTCTCAGGCAAGAGTGGTGGAGCTCCCGTCAGGCCCTCCGCCAGGCCCACTGTGGGCTTCTCCCCTCTCCTCCCTCCTTCCCCTCCAAGCAAACCACCAGAGGTGGCCTTCCCCTGACCTCAGGCCCCTGGGCTGGAGGCCTGGGCGGTGGGGCAGGGGGCGGGGGTGCTGCGCAGCCCTGCAGTGGGTGGGGCTGGGGTCTGCTCCGGGGCTGCTGAGGCTGGAGGGCCGGCACAAGGCTCCGCCTCCCTCCACACTGTACCCTCTGCCCCTCCTCCCCAGAGCTGGGCATTTCCTTCCACAAGCTGCTGTGGGGACGTGTGTTCCCTCAAAGTCTGTGCCATCTTCTCCCACCCCTCCCGGGTAGAAGGAGGGGCTGACCCCAGGGCTGGGAGAGGGGAGGGGACTGGAGGGCAGACTGGCTCCTCGGTCCCCAGGGGGCCGCTTGGGCTGTTGGTCTCCAGAGCAGGGCCACTGGGCACTCTGTGATGGGGGAGCCTTTGTCTGAAAGCACAGCCCCCTCACCCTTCCTCTCCCCATGGCTTCCCCTTCATTGGCATTAATCTGGGCACCAGCTCTCTCCATAGCAGTGACTTCCCTCACCACTCTCATCTCTCAGCCTTGCCTTTTCTTCCTGACACTGTCGCCCCCTCCTCTCAGGAGACACTGCCCAGGGCCACCTGGCAGAAGGCTGGGTTAGGCAGCAGGGCCGGGAGCGTCTGCCCTCCACAGGGTGGGGGACAGATAGGCGAAGCGACTCCCAGCTTGCTACCCTCAGTGGCCAGTGTGGGCGTGGGCGGTTTGGGGCGCTTGGCTGGTGGTGGCCACTGCATCCCTTAATTTATTTCTCTGCTGTTTCTGTTCTTGAGAAATTGGGGGTGGGAGTCCTACACAGAGGCTGCCCCTACCCTCACCTGAGTTGTACATTTTTTTGTGATGGGTTTTATTTTTTATTATTTTATTTTATTTTATTTTTTTTTGATTTATGATGACTCCACCCCTCTTCATCACCCCCGCTCCCAGGCCAGGCTCAGCGATTAAGCCGAGCCCTTGCGTCCTAGGAAGGGGCCTTGCCAACCTCAGCCCTCCTGCCCCACACTCCTACTGCGGCTCAGACCAAGGGCTCCCCCTCCCTCCCTTCCCCCCTCCTGCCCTATGGAACAGCCCGGGTGCTCTGAGGGGGCCGGGAGGGCATGGCTTGGCTCCCAAAGGGGGTAGGGGCCCGGGGCACCCAGGCAAGGTGGCCCCTCCCCGTCTAGCCCCCTCCTCCCCAACCCTGCACTTAGTTTCTCCTCTGGATCAAACACGTAATAAAGAGAATGTTTGGAATCTGAGCTGCCTCCTTCTGTTTCTTCTCCCAGCCAGGCAGGGACCCAGTCCCCTGTGGGCAAGATGTGGCCTAGCCCGCCTGCCTTGCAGGAGAGACTTGATTCCTGTCTGGGGCCAGTGCTGGGTGGGCCCAGCTCCCCACTTACCCACAGGGCACAGACAGGAAGCAAAGCCCAGGGCCCTTGCACCAAAAGGGAAAGAAAACTCAGCTTAGATTTTATTTTTTTTAATTTTTAAAAAATGTTGAAAAATAAATCCATGTCTGCATAAGTTCCCAACCCCCATTTCTCCAAGTTTCTGGAAGGTGGGCTTGGTGGGCACCCTCAGCTCCTTAGCATTTCCCAGCTGGCCCCTGAAGACAGAGCTTCTCTTCCAGCCTCTGCTGCTGTAAGGCCCCTCTGCCCACCTCCCCCCCTGCAGCCTCCCTCCCCGCCTCACCCCAGACTTATTGCTAAAAGAAGGGAAAGAGGAATGAGAACAGCCAGCACACCCAACTGCCCTCTCCCCACTCCACGCTAAGGTCACTACCCCGGACACACAAAGGGCAGGACCCAGAGGCCAAGCCCCAGCAGACTAGGACGCAGCCATTCCAGTACCGGCCAGGAAGCGAAAGTGCCCTCAGGCCAGCTCAAAGGCCCCTGAGCCCGGCCATGGCCCCAGGAGACAGGCCCAGCTGCCAGGAACACATGCAGAACCCAAAGGGCGGGGCTGGGCTGTCCGAAACTCTGGTCTTACAAAGACCCCGCCAGAGCCCTAATCCCTTCTGTCCTCAGTGACACCAGAGATGCCTGGGGATGGCCAGCAAAGGGGTCCTGGAGCCCGTGGTTGGTGGAGGACATCAGGGCTCAGAGTGAGGGTGCTGGGGGCTCCAGAGGGGCTCCAATCAGGGTGGGTGGGGGCTGAGGGCCAGGGCGGGCGCTGTGGCGGGGGGCAGCCAGAGCGGGGCGGATGAGAGGCGGTGGGGGCTGGTTGGGGGCCAGCCGGGGCTGGAGGAAGCGGCCCTGCTGCAGTGGGGGTGGCTGTCGGAGCAGAGTGGGAGCTGTGGGCAAAGGTGGCCTCAGCAGCGGGGGTGGCTGGGACAGCGAGGTGGGCGGTGGAGGGGGTGGTGGCGCAGGGGGCACTGATCGGGGCACGGACGTGGAGACCGATGTAATCTGGACCTGAGGGGAGAGGAAAGAGTGAGAAGCCAGGCTCTTCCCGCCCTCAGCCCAGTCTAAGGACCAAGGCGGCGCCTCACCTCGCCTCGCCTCGCCTCTCCTCTCTGAGGGGTTTCTCTCACCCCCTTCTCACCTCGTCATCTTCCTCTAGGGCTGGGGCTGGCAATGGAGCCCCTCTCCTAGCCTCCTCCATGGGGACTGGGGCTCCAGGGACCCCATCCTGCTCAGCCTCCCATTCCTGCAGCACCTCCTCCAGATTGAAGCGGCGCCGGTAGCTCACAAAGAAAGTCTTCACCTGGGTCAGAGTCTTGTTCCCAATCACCTCTGCAATAGCCCCAAAGTCTTTGCCATACCTACGGATGGCTGCAAGGGTCAAAAGGGCAGCAGCGTCAATACCCCTTAGAACTAGTTACTTCCCTGACCCTTCCCCTCTGCCCCCCCACTCCTTGGAGGGTGGGGAGATAGATTCCTGGGGTCCTCTCTTCTCACCAGTTTAACCCACCTTGAACAGCCAAAAGCTGCTCATCTGTGGTCCAGCGGGAGTTGAACTTGGTGTTGGCCTGGAAAGCAAGGAACATATCCTTTAGACTCAAAACCATGCAAATGGCAGCCCTGCTCCCCAAGCAGTACTCTTTCTGCTCTGCCTCCGGAGAGAAACCCCCCTTTGCACCCTAACTTAAAGAGCAGCCATACCTCCGGGGGGCGTAGTGGATCAATACCGCCCTCCAGGGCTTGGCGCAGGCTGCTGTTCGTCTGCTTCATGCTCTGTACCTGGGAAGGCCAGGAAGTGGAGGAATATTAGACTCCCATCTCAGGCAGGCCACTATGCCCCTCACAGGACCCTACTTCTGCACAGACACCAGCACCACTGCCCCGGCAAAGCTTTCTGCCATCCACCATCTGGCTTGTTCCTCCTAAACAACTACTCAGTAGGGGAGCCGCTGGGGTTCTCCCCTTTCTGCAGACCAGTTTATATTTTTATTTTATATATATATATTTTTTTGGGGGGGGGGTGGGGGGAAGGAGTTTTATTCTTGTTACCCAGGTTGGAGTGCAATGGCGCAATCTCAGCTCACCAAAATCTCTGCCTCCCGGGTTCAAGCGATTCTCCTGCCTCAGCCTCCCGAGTAGCTGGGATTACAAGCGCCTGCTACCACGCCTGGCTAATTTTGTATTTTTTTTTAGTAGAGACAGGGTTTCTCCATGTTGGTCAGGCTGGTCTCGAACTCCCGACCTCAAGTGATCCACCCACCTTGGCCTCCCAAAGTGCTGGGATTACAGGTATGAGCCACCGTGCTCGGCCTATTTTTTTTTTTTTTTTTTTTTGAGACGGAATCTCACTCTGTCGCCCAGGCTGGAGTGCAGTGGTGCAATCTCAGCTCACTGCAACCTCCGCCTCCCAAGTTCAAGCGATTCTCCTGTCTCAGCCTCCCGAGTAGCTGGGATTACAGGTGTGTGCCACCACGCCCAGCTAATTTTTGTATTTTTAGTAGAAACAGGTTTCACTATGTTGGCCAGGATGGTCTTGAACTGTGTACCTCAAGTGATCCGCCCGCCTCAGTCCCCCGGAGTGCCTGGATTACAGGCGTGAGCCAGCGCACCCAGCCTGCAGACCAGTTTTTAAGAGAAGGCCCAAAAAGAACACCACATTACTCAGAGTCCCAGAGGATGGGGCTCGGCCCCTGAACCATCTCGCTTACACCTCAGCTCCCCCTAGACTTCAGTTCCCAGGTGCCGAATGCCACCTTTGCATAGCCCGTTCATTTCCCAGGGCCCCACCTGGCGCTTGAGGGAGATGAGCTGAGAGTCAAGACCTCGGAGCGTGAGGTTGGCAAGGTCCGGGCTTCCTGACACTGCCGTGAGGCCCTCAGGGCTCAGGTACATGCCCTTGGGTGGGCGACGCCGGGTTCGCAAGGGATGGTGGCGGTACTGAGACACCTGGACCTCCTTTTTCCCAGGGCCTGGGCGTGCATTCAGGGGCCGAGAGGGTAGAGGCTGCCAGTGAAAGGAGAGGCAGGTAGGTGGTGCAGAGCCAGAGAGAGGCAAGAGGACAGGCAGGCAGGGCCCAGAGGCTCTGGGAGCTCACCTCTCTCTTGGGATCTCCAGGATCGGGCTCTCCCTCACTCACGCCTCCTCGACCCTCTTCGAGCTCATCACTGCTGACACAGGGGCCAGGGAGGGAATGAGGCAGCTGCCAGGAGCTCTACCTACCCCCATGCCCAGTGCTTGCTCCTGCCCCCACCTGTCTTCTTTGTCCTTGCGGCCCCCCAGCCGCCGGGCCTGTCTGTCCATCACACTAGTTCGGCTGCGGGTCTTCTTCCAAGAGTAGTAGTATTTCACCAGGCTGGGAATCAACTTGTCAGGCAGCTGGAGGAGGCAACGCCAGAAGCTGGGGCCCACTCAAGACTCTGGGCCCCAGGTAAGCTCTTCAGAAAGGAGGGGCAGAGGAGCGCCGGGGAGTGGGGGTGGAAGGGCTTTACCATCTGCTGGATCCGCTGGAAACATTTGCCGTGGAAGCCAAAGGCCTGTTCAAACAGCACCTTGTCCTCTACTGTCCACTCGTCAGGGAATGGGGTGAAGTTGGCCAGGTCGGCCAGCGACTTCTCCACATCGTGCTTATGCCACAGAAGCATGCCCAGCGCCTGGCCCGGGGCAAGGGGCAGCTCAGGCTTAGCTGCCCCAGCACCGTTCCACCCCATTCCCAAGTCCCTGGGGGCCAAGGCTCACCTGCTCAATGTTGTAGCCATGCTTCTCCTTGGCCATCGCAATGTACTTGTCAACTGCAGGGGCAGCAGGGGCAGGGTCTTGGTGAAGGGGGTTATAGCTCCTAACCCAGGCCTGTCCAGAAAGGGACCACCCCCCAACGGCCAGGTCCCTGAACACGAGCCCCAGGGCAAGGGTTGGACCCACGAACACCTCAGCTTCCAGCCCCCTTCTGAGAAGAGCTAGCTTGGAGCTGGGTTGAACCCAAGCCCCCACCTCCCAGGGCTGTGCCCCACTCACGCTTGGCATCTGACACACAGTGGTTGGGTGACCACACCAGCATCCCCTTCAGCTCCTTGTTGCTGTAGCGTGCGGGGCTCTCTGAAAGGCCGAGGAGCAGGAGGGAAGACACTCAGATCAGCCTGGTGGCACAAGCCTAGACCCATGGCCAGAGGGCAGCAGAGGAGTGGAGCCAGGGAGGTTGAGGCCCAGAAGGGAAGGAGGGGCAGAGACCCAGACAGGAAGGCAGGGCAGGAAAGCAAACCATGCTGCGGGGCCACCCACCCCTGCCAGCCTGCCCTTCCAGGGGAGCCAGCCAAGGGTGCCCCAGGTGGGGCTGCAGGCCAAGCCCCGGGCCTCCACCCCCACCCCACTTCACAGCCTGTCCTGCCGCTCACCAGGCTTGCACTCCGGAATTACGGCCTGGTAATTGGTTCCAACGCGGATCATACTGTCTGTGGAGCCAGGGGGAGGCAGTCAGGACTCCAGGGAGGGCGGGCGGGAGGGAGGATGTGGCGGGCGGGGGAGGTGGCCGGCCTGGAGTTCTCCTTCCTGACCACCCAGGGCCCCCACCTTCCAGGAGGCTCACTTTTCCCTCATTGTCCCCCAGTTACCTGCAGCCACAGAAGGGACTGGAAGAGGAAAAGACCCTGTCCAGCCATGGCCATTGGGGCTGGAGGGTGGACAAGGGGACAGTTTTAGAGCCCAGGCCAAGCAGGGTGCTTTGTTCCGGGGGAGGGGAGCGGGGTTGGAGGGCAGCCCCTAGACCTGGACCACAGCCCTGCAAGGAACCCAAGGCTCCTTCCCACCACAGGAGCCTCACAGCTCTGTGTGGAGGTGTCTCTCCAGTCCCTGCTCCAGCCAGACCTCAGTCCCCTGCAAGGTGGCAAGGTATGAGGGACCCACTCTATGCAAGGGAGGGATGCCTCGGTCCCTGAGGGGGTGAGGGCAGGGCAGGGGCCGGCAGGACGCCTCCACAGCAGCTAGGGGCCCAGGTTCCAGATTGGCTGTGCCGGCAGCCTGGGTTTGTGGGAGAAGCAACGCAGGGGCTCCAATCCAGGAGAGGCAGGAGCCATCAGTGTAACAGGCTCGTGGTCTGCAACTCTTCCCCCTCCCGCCCCACTCCGCTCCCCCCAGGCCGGCCCGCCTTTAACCCTAGGCCACCGGGCTCACCGTGCGAGTGCTCCTCCTCGCTGCTGTCATCCTCCGAGTGGGGCTGTCCGCCGTTGGGCACCGTCTTGGCCCGGCTGCGGGACAGGATCCCTGAGCCCGCGCTCGGCTTCTCCATCACCGAGGGCATTACCCCGCCCAGCTGCCCCGGGGGGCGCGGGAGCCTTCGGAGAGCGACAGTGGTTGCCGCACTCGCTCCGAGTGCCGAGCCCGGCCCGGCCTGGAGAGGTCGCCACTGAGGTTAGGAGAGGCAGGAGGTCAGCGTGGCTAGGGTCCGGCGGGGTGGGAGCCCACCTGGCAGCCCCAGCGCTCTCCACGACCCCCACGAGCCAGGGCGTCAGAAAAGTTTGTGCAGAAGTGGGGGACGCAAGGGATGAGCGCAAGGTCCGGTGCGGCTGGGGCGCGATTACTATGTACGCCCCTCAGGGTTGGGGTTCCCCTGAAGTCGGGGCCCCCTGTCCTCGGGGCGCCCTGGAACCCCACCGCCCACCTGCCCACGCCGTTCAGCGGCTGGGCGCTGGAGCGCAATCTGCGCCCCCCGGGCTCTGCGCCTCTCGGCTGCGCCGGGGATGCCCCAGTCCCCGGGCGGGGACCCGTGTCCCAAGCAGACCCCTGCCCGCGACGGCAGCCGGCCGGGGCACCGGCGGCGGCGGCGGGACGGCGCGCACGGCGCGCGGCGCTGGGCAGAGTTGCCGGGAGGCGGGCGGAGCGCAGCCGCGGGTGCCGCCTCGCACCCTCCCCGGCGCGCTCGCTCTCCCCGCCGCGCTCGGGCTGCCGCTTGCTCGCCCGCTCTCCGCCGCCGCTCGCTCCTCGCGCACACAATGAAGCTGCTGGCAGGGAAGTAGTGCCGGCTGCGGCCTCAGCACCCCTCCCCCAGCCGATGCCTCCGCCAGCTGAACATCTGGCCCTGGGGTGGGAGGGAGGGCCCGGGGGGCGGGGCCAGGGGGCCGGGGCCAGACCTCCAGGGGGTGGGATCAGGACCCTGGTGGGGCGCGCGTCCCGCTGCGGGGGCTCCCCTCGCGTCCCTGGGCTCCCAGACTTGCCCCTGGGGGAGACCCCACTGCCCCCCAGGAGTAGCCAGGGGTCAGCCCCACCCACGCGCACACCAGCACCACACACCAGTGGGCTCGGGTTACTGCCGCCTGCCCCGGGGGCCCTGGGGCCGCCTGCCCGCCCGCCCGGGTGGAGCCCAGCTTTTCCTTCCATTTCCCTTCCTGCCAAGGAACTCCCCGCCCCCCTTCCGCAGGGGGGACCCCCCTCATGCGCCCTTGGGGGCCAGAACGGATGGGAGGCTGGACAGGCAAGGAATGAATTCCTCCAAGAGCTACCCAGCCAGAGGCTGGCTTCTGGTGGATCTGTGGGTCCCCAAGGGTCGCCCCAATTCCCTTTAACTGCTGCAGTATGCACCCCTAAACAGTGGTAGCAAGGGCTGAGGGATGGGGAGTGGGAGGTGTAGGGGAAGGTCTGGGCTGCAGGGGAGAGAGGAGCTGGGTCTCCTCCCCACTGGGTTCACTGTCACCCCAGCTGGAAGCAGCATCCCCCTCCCCCCGGACAAGCACGGGCAGAGTGACAGACAGGGAAGCGGGTAGAGCGGCACAGACGGAGATGGGGGAGGGGGTGGGCAAGAGACTTTCAAAGCCAGACCCAGCCACCCTGCCAGGCACACAAAGAGCCAGCGCACACACCGGCGGCGGCTCCGAGCCTGCGAGCTGCGCCCGTGCCCGTCCCCGCCGCCCGGGACACGTGCTGCAGCGCACACAAGCTGAAGCCCCCGCCCGCCGCCCCTCCCACCCGGAGCCCCAGTCTCCTGGACACACCTCCACCCAGGCACACCCCGCTGTGCCCAGACTGAGCCGAGCCCGCACTCGCGCCCTCCTCTCCCTTCCCTTCCTGGTCCACTCTGTAATCAGATTCCTAAATTTAGAAGCAGCCTAGGGCCCAGCCAGGGATCCCTGCCCCCACCCGCTGCCTGCGGCCGAGTGGCCGGGGTCTTGCGGTCGGGCCACGACCCGGCTGGGGCCGCTTGTTCCCGGGGACTCCTGCGGACAGCCAGGGAAAGCCAGGCTCGACCCCACCCGGCTGCTGCGCCGTCGAGCCACATGGGGCCACCCAGCCAGCGGCCACGTTGCCCGCCACACCTCGGGCCAGGGCTACGGGGCCTTTATCCTCCTCTTAAATCATGGATTGGGCACCAAGCCCCAGGGTGGGGAGGTCTGGACAAAGGAGAATGAATGGACCAGGAGCTGGTCTGAGCTAAGGAGGTCTGCTTCAAGACTGAGAGTCTTCCCAGGCCGACCCCTCCTGAGTGGCAGGGCGCCATCCCTGTCCCCAGCACCTCCACCCTTTGGAGAGGCTCTCATTTCTGTCCCCTCCTGCCTGGCAGGCAACCATTGCTGCACACCAGCCTCTCCTACCGTGCTGTCTTCCATCTTGCCCCCGCCCCCTATTAGGCAGGGCCTCAGTTGAGTCCCCCATCCCCCTTGCCTCCTTTCCAGACTCAAACCTGCACCCCCAGGCTCAGCATCCTGCTTATTTCTTGCCTCCCTACTCCAGGGCTGCCCCAGGTACCCCCAGTCTCTCTAGCAGGGATCCCCAGCCACTGGATTCCCTCCGGCCCAGCATCCCTCTCCCCCGCCTCCTAAGAACCTCATTCTCTTCATTTCTATCTAGAGCCAGGCACTCTGGGCCAAAGGAAGACTCTGCTCTGGAGGTGGGGACAGGGAGGGGAGGTTTATTCCTTGGGGCGGGGGTTGGGAGAGTCCCTAGGCCCTGATGCAATGAGGCTTCTGCCTAGGAGATGGGCCACGACACAGGAAGTGTGTCCTAGGAGTTTGGGGGCGACTGTGGGGGCCACGGGGTCCAGAGGGAAGGCGCATTCCTAGTGAAGAACCCCCTCATGGAGGGGCAAGGGTGCAGGGTTAGGAGGGGGAGGGGCAAGGCCCCACCCCTCCCACCTGCTACAGCCGCCCCCTCCCCAGCTGGCCCCCTCTTTTGTGCGAAGCCACACAAAGGACAAGGGGCCCCGGCCGGCCTGGCCATCTGCTCCCAGCAGCCTGAAGGCTCTTAAAGAGACAGCACCCCCTCCCTGCCGCCCCGGGGCTGCGGGGCGGGGCTGCGCCACCGGATCCGGGCTCCGCGGTTATCCCAGATCCCACCCACCTTTCCCTGGCTCCACTTGTCCCCAGGTCAGAAATCGTCCTCCCCCAGGCCTGGGGCACAGAGGTGCCACGTGGCCAGGAACATGGGGGTGTGGGAGGGGAGGGAAGGAGAGGCAGCCCGGGGACCAGCCCCTCCTCTCCTGCAGCCTGAGGCAGCGGAAGGGGCCAAGGAAGCTGGGCAGCGCGGCCGAGAACCCGGGGCCCTCACCTCCCCGAGCTACCTCCGAGCTTGGCGCGAGCCGGAGGGCTCCCGGGAATGCCCTCCCCGCCATTTTCGCCGATGAGCTCGGGCTCACCCTTCCACTGGAAGCGACAGCGCCTTCTTTTCGAGGGCTGCAGGCCAGGACGCAGGCCGCCTGGAAGCAAGTGTGATCAGGGCACATTTATTTCCTACGGTGTTCCAGATGAGGAAACTGAGGTCTTGCACAGCCCCTACACAGGCCTCCGCCAGAAGCTGCATCCCTTGCCTGGGCCAGAAAAGGCTCCTCACCCCTCCAGTCCCCAGGGAAGCCGGCCCTAGCCAGGCCGAGTCCCACTCAGCGCCCTTGCCACACACAGCTCAGAGACACAAGTCTATATGATGCCTGTGGTGGTTTCCTTGCCTGTCTCTGGCTGGGTTGTGTCCCCATGAGGGCAGGGGCTCTGTTTGCTGCTGTGCTTTCGGGGCCTGGCATACAGTAGGCACTCAGTGTTTGCTGAATGAATAAGTGTCGGAAGCCCTTTGCCTTCACCGGGCTTCTCTGCGCTCTGCCTGCTGGGTTTCTTGCTTCCTCCTTCCTCAAGGTGAGGCCGAGGGGACAAAGGTTGAACAGGGATGCTGGGAGGGAAAAGGAGGGTGACCTTGGGCAAGCCATCCGGCCTCCCCTTGCCGCTCCCTCCTCCCGCAGGCGGGGGCAGCTCCAGCCAATCCCAAGCCCGCCAGCACTGCCAGACAGACTGGGACTGTCCCGAGCTCCGGCCCAGCGAGCCTGGCCGCTGTGGTGTGTTGCCTGGGACCCTGGCCAGGCCATCAGTGGCCACAGCCAAGGGGCTAAACTTGGGGAGGGAGGGAGGCAGCGGGAGGGCCCCGGGGTTGGGGAGGGAGTGTGGTGGGATCCGAGCCAAAACCTGGCTGAGCAATTAGGGGGCTGGGGGGAGGTGCTTCCATCGACTGGGGGCCTGGCGGGAGGTGACCCTGGGGAAATGGAGGAGGTGGGCTAGAGTGGAAGGACCACGGCAGCTCCCTCTGGGGCCCCCACCCTCTCAGTCCTGCCCAGACAGGAATTCGGTTCCTCCCTCCCCTGCCGCCCGCTGGGGCCCTGGGCAGGCTGTGTGGCCCAGGGTGCTGCCCTCCCCTTTTCTGGGCCCTGTCGGTGACCCCCCTGGCCTAGCCGGCACTCCTTCCCCCACCCCACCTCACCCCCCACCCAGGGTTGTGAAGAAGCTGAAAGAGGTGACAGAGGTGGCAATCTGGCGCTTGGCACCACCCCGGCACGGTGGCCGTGCAAGGAGGGAGCAGAGGGAGGCAAGACAGGCACATCTGGGAGTGGCCCTTGGGGGAGGATGCAGCAGACCAGGCGCGGGGTCAGCAAGGAGACTCCAGGCTTCAGACACCCACGTGGAGGAAATCTGATTCCCTGAGCAAATCTGACATCCCTGGGGAAGGGTCAGCAAGACCTCAGATTGAGATGAGAGGTGACAGGAGCTCCCAGACTCCATGAGGGGGAGCCTGCTTGGTTTCTCCGGAAACTGGGATTGGGGGTGGGGGGCCTCCCCTTGCCCTCACCTGGACAACAGCTGCGCCCTCTGGCGGTGACCGCATGGACCAAGGGGGTCCCACCTCAGTCTGGGAACAAATGTCCTCCCAGAGAGGCTGAGCCTGGCGCCATGTTCCTGGGGAAGTGCCTGGATCATGGTCCCCCTGGGCCATTGGAGTCATTGAGCCTTAAATCCACCCCCAGCAAGGCCTGCCCCAGAACCACCCATCACCCTCCAGTGCAGTCAGGTGGACCAGAGGTCCCTAGAGAAGTGGCAGGAGCTCAGACTTAGGTTGAGTCCTGGCTCCGCTTCTTGCTTGCTACGTGGCCTTAGGTGAATTACTTGGCTTCTCTGAGCCTCAGTCCTTCATCTCTAAAAGGGCAAGATGATCCTGACCTCATTGACTGTTAGGAGGATCCAAGGACATCTCACATGGAATGGAGTAACAACATCAATGCTGGTTTTCATCTGAAGCCATGCTCCCCTCTTGAGCACCCCCAGCAGGGCCCCCTCTGCCCATGGCTCACTGCTCCATGAGGCAGCCCATGCCCAGTGGACCAGTTCCGGGCCAGCCCCACCTTGAGCTCCTGGGTCTGACCTCTGGAGCAAGAAGCTGCTCCATGACATTGGACACTTCACATCTTCTCAACTATGGGTTGAACATTTCCCACAAAGTCCATGTGTTGGAAACTTAATCCCTACTACAACAGTGTTGAGAGGTGGGACCTTTGGGCATGAGGCAGTGCCCTCAGGAATGGATTAATGCCATTATCTCAAGAGTGGGTTAGTTATTGAGGGAGTGGGTTCTAGATAAAAGATGAGTTTGGACCCCTAATCCCACCCTGCATTTGAGTTCCTGCTGCCATGTGAGGATGCAGCAAGAAGGTCCTCACCAGATTCCAGCACCATGCTCTTGGACTTCCCAGCCTCCCAAACTGTGAGCCAAATAAACTTTTTTGTTTGTAAACTACCCAGTCTCAGGTATTCTGTTACAGCAACACAAAATGGACTAAGATACTCCCTTTAGACATGTCAGCAGTTCCAGATAGGTATCTGGAACTTCAGCCTTCAGTCTGACCTCTCTAATCACTCTAATTATACACTATACACACATAATACAAATTTTTTTTTTTCTAGACCAACTCTTGCTCTGTTGCCCAGGCTGAAATGCAGTGGTATGAGCTCGGCTCACTGCAACCTCTGCCTCCCAGGTTTAAGCGATTCTTTTGCCTCAGCCTCTCGAGTAGTGGGGATTACAGACATGCGCCACCACGCCTGGCTCATTTTTGTGTTTTTGGTAGAGACGGGGTTTTGCCATTTTGGCCAGGCGGGTCTGGAACTCCTGATCTCAAGCAATTCACCTGCCTTGGCTCCCAAAGTGTTGGGATTACAAGTGTGAGCCACCGCGCCAGGCCACTGAATACAAATTTTTAAATATAGCTTCGATTATATCCCATTCCTTCTCAGCCTTCCACGGTTCCCTATTGCCTTCCAGGCAAAGGTCTCACAGCCCAGTACTCAAGGGGTTTCTAGCCCATGTATGATCCAGCCAAACAGGTGGCTCACCATTCTCTGAGCCTCACCTGGTGGCCCAGGATGCTCCACCCACCCTGCAAACCCTGGCCTGGCTCACCCATCTGCATGCCCCATGCCCAGCCCTTCCCTCAGGGCTGCTGGGTGCTCTGCTCTGCCAGGGCACATCCAGGGCTTCTGGCTGAGCAGTGAGTACCCTTCCTGCTCTCCCCACAGTCCCCCTCCACCACTCCAGCCACCATATGGCTCTTAGCATAGGACCTTGCCTCCCACTTCCAGAGGGAAGTGAGGCCATCTGGGAGGAACCCCTTCATGGCCTTTGTCTGCTCCTTCCCCTCCCTGTAGCATAGATGGACCTTCCCCCTTCAAGGCCAACCTCACTCCCAGGCTTTGCATCACCCTCAGTGCCAGCCCCACCACACACACACACCCCAATCCTGAGCACCTTGATTTTCATTTTCCTCTCCTTACTCATGTTTGTCTTCCCCGCTCATCACATGAACCTGCTTAAGTCCATTCATCCTAAACACACACACACCCCTGCACCTCCTGTACCCCACTCCCACCCCTCCCTTCATCCCATGTTCACCTTAGTTGCCCCTTTCAGCTAGCAGTATTGCTGCCTTAAAAAAAAAAAAAAAAAAGTGCTTCTTAAAGAGATGTTCACACCCCTCCATCCCTGTCCTCACCTCCCACTCACTCCCCAACTCCACTACTCCACAGAAACCGTTCCTCCAAGGTCACCAGTGACTTTGTTATCTCTAAACCCAAAGGACATTTAGCGGGTATGTTCTCACTTCATCTCTGGGCAGGACTGGACAGACAGGGCCACCTCTAGCTCCAGGATGTGAGCTCCTCCCTGGCTCCCTTCCTGGCTGGACTTCAAACCCTTTATGTGGGTCCTCTGGGCTCCATCCACTCCCTCAATTCCCCTGGCTGAGATATATCAAACCATGGGCTGTGGATAGCCCCCTCCTTCCCCAGCCCAGACCCCTGACCCCAGGCTGTGAACCCTATATCCTACCAATTGCCTTCTGGACTCAGCATCACTTGCTGTCCCCCAGGCCTGTCCAAAACCATCTCTGAATCTTCACCAATCTTCACCACCATGTGCCCAGCCTGCCCCTTCCCTATCCCTCTTCCTTTTATTTTATTTATTCATTGAGGCGGAGTTTCACTCTTGTTGCCCAGGCTGGAGTGCAATGGCACGATCTTGGCTCACCACAACCTCCGCCTCCTGGGTTCAAGCGATTCTCCTGCCTCAGCCTCCCGAGTAGCTGGGATTACAGGCATGTGCTACCACGCCCGGCTAATTTTGTATTTTTAGTAGAGACAGGGTTTCTCCATGTTAGTCAGGCTGGTCTCAAACTCCCAACCTCTGGTGATCTGCCCACTTCGGCCTCCCAAAGTCCTGGGATTACAGGCGTGAGCCACCATGCCCGGTCTATTTTATTTTATTTTTTGAGAAGGAGTCTCACTCTGTTGCCCAGGCTGGAGTCTGGTGGCATGATCTTGGCTCACTGCAATGTCCACCTCCCAGGTTAAAGCAATTCTCCTGCCTCAGTCTCCTGAGTAGCTGGGATTACAGGCATGCACCACCATACCTGACAATTTTTTTGTATTTTTAGTAGAGACGGGGTTTCACCATGCTGGCCAGGCTGGTCTCATAATCCTGACCTGAAGTGATCTGCCTACCTAGGCTTCCCAAATTTCTGGGATTACAGACCCTTTATCTCTCTCCCCATTGGGATCCAAAGTAGAAACCTGGGAGTGGCCCTCCACTCTTCCCTCTCCTTTACTTCCTGATCCATCAGTCTCCAACTCTTGTGAAGTCCCCTCTCCCACTGCCCCTCCTGGCCTTCATCCTATTCCTGAAAGAGTCCCCCCACTGGACTCTCTGCCTCCTCTCTTGACTTCCTCTAATCTGTTCTTTATTCGACAGCCAGGGTGATCTTTCTTTTTTATTTTTTGAGATACAGTCTCCCTATAAGGCCCAAGCTGGTCTTGGACTCCTGGACTGAAGCTGCCCTCCTGTCTCAGCCTCCTGAGTCACCGTGATTACAGGCACATGCTACCATGCCCAGCCAAGGTGATTTTTTTTTTTTTTTTTTTGAGATGGAGTTTTGCTCTTGTTGCCCAGGCTGGAGTGCAATGGCGCGATCTCCGCTCACTGCAACCTCCACCTCCTGGGTTCAAGCGATTCTCCTGCCTCAGCCTCCCGAGTAGCTGGGATTACAGGTGCCCGCCACCACGCCCAGCTAATTGTTTTGTATTTTTAGTAGAGCCGCGGTTTCACCGTGTTGGCCAGGCTGGTCCCAAACTCCTGACCTCAGGCGATCCACCTGCCTCAGCCTCCCAAACTACTGGGATTACAGGTGTGAGCCACTGCGCCCAGCCTCCAGGGTGATCTTTCTAAAACCCAATCTGATCAAGTCAATCCTCTGCTTCTCATTATCCTTGGATTAAGATCAAGCTCCTTAGCATGACTTATCTCCTTCAAAATCTGGTCCCCTGACATCCATCCCCCTTCCCCTTTTTTGTTTGGGGATCCATGTGGTGCTATGGCGTTGATCCCATGCCAATGCCAGCCTTTCCCAAGGCCCTGGATACCATGAATGCTTCAGAAATGAACTAGAAACCAAAGCTGATCCAATCAGCATGTTGTAAATGTAAGACAAAGACCAGGAAGCTGAGCACAGGAGTGTTGGCTGCCATCTTTGATCTTCGGGGAAAGCCAACACTATGGAGAATACCACGAGGAGATGGAAAAAGCCACCCAAGGCCAGGTGCAGTGGCTCACACTGTAATCCGAGAACTTTGGGAGGCAGAGGTGGGTGAATCGCTTGAAACTAGGAGTTCGTGACCACCTTGGGCAACATGACAAGACCCCTGCCTCTACAAAAAAAAAAAAAATTAGCCAGGTGTGGTGGCACGTGCCTGTGGTCCCAGCTACTAGGGAGGCTGAGGTGGGAGGATCGCTTGAACCCAGGAGCCATGAGTGTGCCACTGCACTCCAGCCTGGGTGACAGGGTGAGAGCCTGTCTCAAAAAAAAAAAAAAGATGGGAGTCTGAGGCATGAGAATCACCTGAACCTGGAGGTGGAGGAGAAAAAGTCACCCAACCAACCTCACTTGAAGTCACTGAACCTCTGGACCTTTTATTTTTATTTTTGAGATGCACTTTTGCTCTTGTCGCCCAGGCTGGAGTGCAATGGCCCAATCTTGGCTCACTGCAACCTCCACCTCCCAGGTTCAAGCAATTCTCCTCCCTCGACCTCCCGAATAACTGGGATTACAGGCACCCACCACCATGCCCGGCTAATTTTTTGTATTTTTAGTAGAGACGGGGTTTCACCATGTTAGTCAGGCTGATCTCAAACTCCTGACCTCAGGTGATCTGCCCTCCTCAGCCTCCCAAAGTGCTGGGATTACAGGCGTGAGCCACCACACCTGGCCTGAACCTCTGGACCTTTTAGTTATGTAAGGAGTAGGCCAATACATTTTTTCCTTATTGTTTAAGCCTGGTTGATTTCTGTTTTCTGTCACTTGCAATCAAAGCCTCAGAAATAATACACCTCTCAACACTATCCCACTTAACGATATGCCTTAGCTACACTCAGCAACTGGAAATGCCCAGGATGCCCTGAGTCCCCTCTCTTTCCTCCAAGTCTTTATATATACAATACCTGGAATGAAGCTCCTCCTTTCCTTGCTGTCTAATTCTCTCTCTCTCTTTTGTTTTGTTTTGTTTTGTTTTGTTTGTTTGAGACAGAGTCTCGCTGTTCAGCAGTGACGTGATCTCGGCTCACCACAACCTCCACCTCCCAGGTTCAAGCAATTCTCCGCCTCAGCCTCCTGAGTAGCTGGGATTACAGGCGCTCGCCACCACACTGGCTAATTTTTTGTATTTTTAGTGGAGATGGGATTTCATCATCTTGGCCAGGCTGGTCTTGAACTCCTGACCTCACGATCCACCCACCTCGGCCTCCCAAAGTGCTGCAGGCATGAGCCACTGTGCCTGGCCTGTGTTGTTGTTGTTGTTGTTTGTTTGTTTTCATTTATTTATTTATTTTGAGACAGTCTCACTCTGTTGCCCAGGCTGGAGTGCAGTGGCGCGATCTCGGCTCACTGCAACCTCTGCCTCCAAGGTTCAAATGGTTCTCCTATCTCAGTCTCTCGAGTAGCTGGGATTGCTAGGCGCATGCCACCATGCCTGGGTAATTTTTTTGTATTTTTAGTAGAGACGGGGTTTCACCATGGGTCTTGTACTGCTGACCTCATGTGATCCACCCAAACTCCTGGCCTCACATGATCCACCCACCTTGGCCTCCCAAAGTGCTGGGATTACAGGCATGAGCCACTGTGCCTGGCCCCCTTGCTGTCTAATTCTTATTTACCTTTCGAAATGAAGCTCAGATATCACCTTCTGCAGGACATCTGCCCCCTCCCTATCTCATCACTTATCACAATCTAATGGAACCACCTACTGGCTTTTGTTTTTTGTTTTTTTTTGTGTTTTTCTTGAGGCAGGGTCTCACTGAGTCACCCAGGCTGGAGTGCAGTGGCAAGATCACAGCTTACTCAGCCTCAATCTCCCCGGCTCAAGCATTCCTCTCACCTCAGCCTCCTGGGTAGCTGGGACTACAGGTGTGTGCCACCACACCCAATTAACTTTTTATTTTTTATAGAGACGGGGTCTTGCTATGCTGCCCAGCCTAGTATTGAACTCCTGGGCTCAAGTGATCTGCCCGCCTCAGCCTCCCAAAGTTCTGGGATTACAGGTATGAGCCACTGCACCTGACCCCACATACCTTTTTATCACCTACTGGAGGCTGTGAGCCCAGAGGGTGGGGCACCTGTCTTACCCCAGCAACTTACACAGTTTCACAGTGGCTGATACACAGTAGGTGCTTAACTAATGGTTGCTGGGAGAATCAGCCTCAGGTGTCCCAAGCACCACTTCCCCAGGAAAGCCCTTCCTAACTGCTCCCAGCTCCCTAACAGCCCCCAGCTCCCTAACTGCCCCCAGCCCCCTTCCTAACTGCTCCTCCCCTCCCTAACTGCCCCCAGCCCCTCTCACTACAGATACCCACACTGGTAGGTCCAAGAAGATCACTTCTGCCAAACCTATCTTGATTTTATCAACATATCAGGACCTGCTCCTTGAAGGCAAAGTCTTGTAATAATAGTAGAAGTAAGAGCCAATTTCAAGTGCTTATTAGTTAGTTTTTCACAACTACATTCCCAAACCCTATTAGTGCAAGTATATAGTAGGTGTTTAAATACGATTGTTAAATAAATTAGTGGAGTAATAAACAAATGAAATGAATGCATATATATACCAACCACCGTGTGCAAAATGCCTTACCTGGGTTATCCCATTTTTCCCCCACAGCAGCCCTATTTTCCAGATGAAAGGCTGAGGCTTCAGGTCACCTGCCTAAGATCACACAGCTTGATGGTGGCAGAGCTGAGAGCCAGTCCCAAGCTGGGTGATACCAGAGACATATTTTCAAAATCTTGTGTCCCCTCCCTTTCAGTTAAGATGCATGTGGCTGCAAGTAGAGGAACAGCCACTCAGTGATGACTTGGGCAAAGCAGGCATTTTACCTTTCCTAAGGAGTCAGGAGGTCAGTGTCACCACTGACAGAGGCTCAGTGGTCATCGAGGTCTCAGGTGCTTCTCCTTTCTCAGCATTGTCCCTTCCACGTATCAGATTTCTCCTCATGATCACTAGATGGCTGCAGCTGCTCCAAGCATCACATCCTCTGAGGACAATTTCCAGAGTGGGAGAGGAGGGGCAGGGAGCAGGGACTTTCTCCTTGGCATTTGTCTTGTTATCAGGAAGAACAGCCCTTCCCAGGAATCCCAGAACAGCCCCAAGTCCCTTAAACCAATCCCTCAAAGGAGAACAGGATTCCTAGGCTTGGATTGGACCCATGGTGCTTGTACTCCAGCACACCTGCCATGACCCCTACCCATCACCCGAGCAAAGGCGGGGTTCTGCCGTTGTCTTAGTCCATTGTGCTGCTGTAACACAACATCTGAGACTGGGTTATAAAGAACAGAGGCACTGGGCGCAGTGGCTCACACCTGTAATCCTAGCACTTTGGGAGGCCAAGGTGGGCGGATCATGAGGTCAGGAGTTCGAAGCCAGCCTGGCCAACATGGTGAAACTCCGCCTCTACTAAAAATACAAAAAATAGCCGGGCATGGTGGCAGGCGCCTGTAGTCCCAGCTACTTGGGAGACTGAGGCGGAAGAATTGTCTGAACCCAGGAGGTGGAGGTTGCATTGAGCCGAGATGGCACCACTGCACTCCAGCCTGGCGACAGAGCAAGACTCTGTCTTTAAAAAAAAAAAAAAAAAAAAAAAAAAACCAGAGGCCGGGTGCGGTGGCTCATGCCTGTAATCCCAGTACTTTGGGAGGCTGAGGTGGGTGGATCACCTCAGATCAGGCATTCGAAACCAGCCTAGCCAACATGGTGAAACCCCGTCTCTACTACAAATACAAAAAAAATTAGCTGGGCATGGTGGCACATGCCTGTAATCCCAGCTACTTGAGAGGCTGAGGCAGGAGAATCACTTGAATCCAGGAGGCGGAAGTTGCAATGAGCCGAGATCGCCCCATTGCACTCCAGCCTGGGCAACAAGGCGAGATTCTGTCTTAAAAAAATAACAACTACTACAACAAAAGATTACTGGGGCCATGTTGGTGGCTGGCTACACAGGCCGG